>NW_011351701.1:1386356-1404973 GCF_000735185.1 Notothenia coriiceps | reverse complement strand
GTCATTCAGTTGTAAAGGGTTCTCTCGGAACGAAACTTTTGAGTGGTCCCATTGCGATTTTTTGTATTGTAAATCTAACCATACTGTTTCGACACATATATGATATAGACCGATTCGATATTTTGAACATTGCCAAACACTAGACCCCAACAAGACACTCGGTGGTGAACTCTTAACAGTAGAAAAATTCTGTAAGAGAAAGAATACAAGGTAGAAGTTTTTGGAGAGGCTCAAACAGTCAGGCTGACTGTCAAATTTTGTAACAGTGTCGAGTGTGTCCTAATTATGACAGGGGTTTTTCTGTCTACACATAAAGGTAAGTTGAGAGTCCAACCAGACCACGGAAACGGAGACAACGTAAGTGACTTGGTGCCCTTTAATGTTAGGACGGCATAAGAGTAGTACATAGTACTACTTCCAAGTCCATTTTGTGCCAATTACATAATATAAATAATGAGTTATATATTACTGTTGAAAACTCTCATCCGTTAGATCCGTATAAATTGTTTTACTTAATTTGTATGAATACTGCCGGCCGCCTACCTGACTCTAACAAAACAAAAAAGGGTAAAAAAAAAAACGACCCCACGGGAATCACCGACGCACTAAATGTTTAGTTGAGGGAAAACTACATAAAATCAAAATGAAGGAATCATACTCAACCTTAATAAAGTAGACAATAAGAGAACAAAAAAGTAGTACTAGTATTTTTTCCGCACACGGAACCCCTTTATGAACAAATGTACTCTATTGAATCTGATTCTTCAGTCTGCTCTCTCGAGTAGGAGTAAGAAGGACAAATCTTGTTGAGGAGATACATGTAATCGTGAGAGCAAGTGAGAGAGAGAGACGAACGAGCGAGTGTGTTTTACGCGGAGCACGGTGTGTGTGTCGGTTCGATACTGTGTGTTTCCTGGGTCTTATTGAAATCTAAGGACATAGGATAATAAAAGCTACCGAAATAACATACTATACCTGTCGTACTTGTCTAGCGGTGAGGTGACGTCCAAAATGTTGATTTCTGGTGTCGATGCCGTTTTGTGTCGTACACATGTCGAGTACACATGCCGAGACTACTGAGACGGAACCATGTTTTTCTCACTTTTGTACCATGCCTCAAGTAACTAAAACCCGAAGAGAGTTATTCGTTCACCTTACCTAAATTATTACTTCGTGACTGTGTCGCGAGATGTTTAGAGTAAGTGTCGTTGCGTTTGAGGCCAAGTTCCCGAGGCACGATCTCGAAAAAAGTCCAAGTCTTGGCCCAAGAAGCCAAATCGAGGCGAGAAAAGTGTGACAGGTTCTTAGGTTGAACCACGTACCGTAGTAACCAAGTAGCAAACGCAGAACTGCATTGGCAAACGCAGTACTGCATTGGCAAAACCGCAAGTACTGCATTGGTAAACGGAGCTAGAAACTACCTTAGAGTACACAGTTGATCCGGAGTCCTTTCAGTTAACGTGTTTCATAGTTAGCTTAGCTAAGCATCAACCTAGCACTGAAATATATGGATGTTATGTGACAGTATTTCTGAGAAAAAGTCAGCTGAAATGGTGGCATAGTTGCCACTGCTTTACGTGTCAACAGCATGTTTGAACATTTGCAGCAGTACATTTGGCTGTTTGGCCACTGACGTTGCCATAACAACACCTGAATTTAAATGTGCAACCTCTTTTTGTGACAGATTTTTGCATGAAATTATAATTCTTCTGAATGATATTCCTATTGACAGCTAGTTTCTATGAGAACATTATGAGATGGACAGCCAGAGAGAATAAATGAAAAACAGTTATGAAATACTATATGACAAAACAAAAATACAGTTTAAAAGGGGAGTAATTTGTAAAATATCCATAAAGAAAAATCTGTTTACAGTTCTGTTTCGGGTGTTGAGAGATGTATCCATAGATCTCTTAAGTTTGCTCTCAAAGTGCACCAGATTGATGCATTTAACTTCAACATTTAACAAAATCTTCCCGGGGGAGCATGCCCCCGGACCCCCCTAGAGGATGTGAGGTCCACCACCTGCCCACACCCCCGTCAAATTGTCTCACCCACATTGAGGATGCTTCCTACGCCCATGGGCTTAAGAGACATCAAAAAAAATATGAGAACAAAAATAAAGTCAGGAAAACGGGTCCGTTATCTTGGTTAACTTGTTTGTATTCCGTATTAGTATTGTGTCTAGATTAGTTTAGCATTACGTTGACTGTTGTCCTCCAGTATATCTGTGTTTTTTAACAGTCTCTTTTGGTTAGCTTGTCCACCACCTTGACAGTGAGGGTTGTTTTGTTGCTTTTGTTTAGTATCTATTTCTTTGCATTTAATTAGGCTCCTTTTTTAGAGTCCTCCCTTTGTTGGTTCCTCATTTAACCCTGCGCCCTTTTTGGCCTTTTAGTTTGTTAAAGGCTGCTTGCCTGCCATTTTCAAACCCCTCTGGGCACAGGTTCAAACCCCACTGCAGTCAGCATGTCGTTGTGTCCCTGGACACTTCACCCCAAATTGCTCCTGTGGGGATTGTCCACAGTATTGAGTATGTAAGTTGCTTTGGATAAAAGCGTCTAACAAGTCACATGTAATGTAATGTAAACTCATTATAATTATTACCAATTCCAGTTGGTGTGTGTTGCATTTCCTCATCCCTAGTGGGGACGTAACAATGTGGCATACACCATAATGTCGCTTTACAAAGATACAAAGTGAGCCTTTCTGTTTTTTCTCTTCAAGTTTTCTCAATGGAAGGTGCATGGTTGAATAATAAAAACAAAAAGTAGAGCAGTGTTAGAAATTGAGGGGGGGGGGGAATGCCCGAAAACTGCAAATGAGAAGAAACATTTCCACGTTTTTTTTTTTTAGACATATTTATAAGTTCGTCTGATATTCTAATCCCACATTATGTGCCATCTTCACCTCTGGTAACCTGCAGGTCAGAGATTTCTCCAGAAGTTAAATGGAATCCAGTTGAGGCTCAAATTAGGGTTTATGTGATACCATTTTCATCACGTTTTGTAGTGTCTCTTAATTAAATGTAGTTAAGACAAGCTATTGTGTTTACATCAAGCTGTGTCTGTTTCGAGGTAAAACTGAACTAAGCAGTGTGCTTGAGACTTGGCTGTCAGAAACTCCTAATAGTTTCCTGATTGTATTCTCTTACAGTTTTCCTCTTGCAGGTGTCTGTGCAGCAGTTGTAGTTCCACCTGTTCACCAGCAGAGGGCGCCCTGCTGCAGCTGCAGCTTTCTCAGATTCCTCAGGTCAGACGTCGAAGAACAACAGGAGTTGTATTACTGCAGCGTGAAAATAGATTATAAACTACTATACCTATGTAAATTTGTTCACTGCTTGCGTTCACCACAATGACAGATCTGAGGTCAGTCGATGCAGCTGCGTTAAATGTCACTGATGCTGCCGATTCTCTCTGCACAGCTGACGAGTGTAGCTGCAAATAAAGTACCATCGTCCTCCTCATAACATCACCATGGTGACGAGGCTGAGAGCTGCTGCCGTTGAGACACTTGTTGCTATGGTAACTGTCACGGGGCAGGCCTGAAGAGCCAACATGGCCGCCAGTGACTAAACTCAGAGATGCTGTCTGTCAATGTTCCCTGCCGAGTTTGAGATTAAAAAACAACAACCAGGACAATAACTGAACATGTGGGCCAGGTTTTTTAAACATAGTTGTTAAATCAGCTGTGAAATGGAAGGAATTGACATTGAATTCCTTTGCAGCTGTTGACAGAAAATACATAGAATATAGGCTACTTATTGTTTCTTTACTACAGTGAGTACAGGGAAGTGCGCTCTTTAAGAGAGATATAACTGCTCAATGAGGATAATCATATTCAGCCTTACCGTACCCCAAAACTCATCTGATTATGGAAGGCAATCCATAAGTATAGGCAGTAGGCTATGTAACAAGACGTTTGACTAGACATAGGAAAAGACCACCTGTTTCATAGACTTTAAAGTCTTAAAAAGAAAAGCAAGACACATCTTCAGTCCTCTGTATGAAGCACTCTTGCTGTAAGCTGCAGAAACCACATAGTTTGTTGTTTTTTAGCTGTTCACTTTAAGTCATGTGTTTCAAATACATCATCATTTATTCACTAAGGCTTTTTCTAGAAAATGTACATCGTTGCCACTCAGGCTCTTTTATGCAAACAGATGGATGCAAACCCTTGTAGCGTAACAGCAAAGTCAGCATATACACAACACTGACGGCTTTTATTATTTACACCTGTGCTTTTCCTTTTGTGACATTTAAAACCCCACAATTTGAAGGCCATTTCTGGTTATAAAACTAACTACATATCTGTCTTCACTCACCCTTTTTTAGCTGTGGGTCATGTGCTTCAAAGAACCCTGAACTGTGTGGCAGCATGTGTCTGTTTTCACATCACGCTTTGATTCCCAAAATCTGCATTAGGCAGGATTTTCAGACCCAGCTGTCCTCTCACTCTGAATTTATGAACTCAGCAGAGCGTCTCGTCCCCACAAACTCGCTCCACATTAAGGGCCGATCATAAAATCCCAAACAATCTGTGTATTTAACAGCTTAGTAGTCAACTGTTTATTTATATCCTGTTCGTTTATGTCATACCAAAGGGACATTACTTTACTTTACTTAGATCTTGGTGTTTTGTCACAACAAAAACTAAATTAAAGAAATGTCAGATGATTCAATTTTTGGTGGAAATAATTAATTTATTACAAAATAGGTTGAATTTGTACCCTTGTAATAAATGCATTGCAGTAATTTGTTTGCGTAATCAATTATTTCACTCTTGCTGAAAATACATTATTGTCCTAGTGAAATAACCTCAATTGAAAACACATTGTCCAATTATAATTAATTAATATTCGCTTTGTTCAAAATGTAGTTTTCAATGTTTACTATCATTCATTCACAAAGGTTTTTTCAGGACTTTTCCCAGAAGATTATTATTAAAAAAGAATGTAATAGAATTGCATAAATACAATCATATTGAAATCTTCCTATGTTAATTTAGATGCATGTATTAGATGAAATCAATATGTTGTTGTCTTTGAAACATCATGGTTATAACTTGAGCAGAAACACTAAACAAAAGGCTTATTGGAGGAGGATTTGTCCCAAACATTAGGTAGGTCAGGTGCAACACAAAATCCACAATGTACCTTTTTAGATTTAATTTATCAAACAAAAATAAACTCAACAAGGATATTTTTCAATTTTCACAGTTTACTGACATTGTTTTCAATTATTTTTGGGTGAGATCCATCAGAAATCTCATGGACACCATGATTCAAATTTCATTACATTTGTGAGGTCACAAGGTGCATGGAAACACAAACAAAAAATACAAAAATCCCTCGTTGTCGCCTTCCTGTCTCATCTTGAACTCATTGCACACACACTACCTCCTTCTCTGACATCATACAGACACAAACCTGAGCACGACACGTTGAGCAAAAACACAACAGACTGCGACCAGCAGATTAAAACTAGACGTCTGATTATTGCACACAGCCCTGAAAGAGACAGAAACAGTAAAAACCCCACAATTCAGGACCAGATTCACAAAACCTAAACAACATAGTCTCACGTGCCCTTTTAAAGTTGAACTCTCTTAAATAATTATTCAACATTTTGTGAAATATACCCATTTAGGTTTGCTCAGAGAGTGAGCCACAATGCTGAATATTAGTCTCTTCTCTGTTAAAATGCAGGAAATATTTCTTGTTCGACAGTCAATGCAAGGACTGTGAAATCACATTCCAGGAAATGCGATATGGAATAAACATTCAAAATCAAACTTTGTGCTAAGCTAGGCTAACCACCTCTCTATAAACTTTGTATTGAACACACAGGCATGAGACTTAAAATTATCTTTTTATCTGACCTTCCAAAAAATAAAGAATGAACACATTTCCCCTCAATCCTTCATGTCAAAATAAAGAACAAGAAACACATCTCGATAAAGATATTGTTGTATCGGAGTAATCACAGCTATGACATTACTGTATAAAGTTTCCCTTTTAAGAATTTTCCTGGGTGTGGAGGGTGGAAAAAACGTTAGTTTGACCTCAGATAGACAGATGATGAGTTAGATGCATGCTTCACAGAATGCACTGTAACCAGCCACAACATAGTCACATGGCTCCCTCAACACAATTTAACAAATTAAATCATACGTGATTTCGAGCTCCACTTCCTCTTAGATAATATGTCAAAATCAAAGCTGTGAAAAATAGAGGACGATGACTTGAGCACTTATGACACTTGTTTAGGCAATCATTGAAATGCTTGTTCTGTGCTAATCAGGAGTTAGCATGCTAGGTTTAGTTTGTCATAATAAAGCTTGCTTATGCTAACAGTTGATTTTACATTACATCTATATACATACTGTACACAAGCATAGCAGGTTGTTGGTGAAAAGCAGAGTTCATCTACTGAAGGCAAAATAAAGGAAAAAGTATATAAAACTAATATAATTATAAAATATACTTTTACATCATACAGTGATTGTTGTTCTAGATTGTCTACAAACCAAAGTTATACAATATCTTTGGCTAAACACGACTAATACGTTGGTATCAAACGTTATACTTTCTCTCTTTCTGGCACGCGCACACACACACACACACACACACACACACACACACACACACACACACACACACACACACACACACACACACACACTTAAAAAATAAACCTTAAATATATTCATTTGACGAGTCCAACTTTGTGACCTGTAAACGGTCTTGATTTCCTCCAAACCTCGACAGAATATGAAAATAAATTGACATTATCTTATTTTGACAAAATTGCATTGAACAGTTTCAGTATATACATTAAACATATCATTTCACCCTGATTAGTCTCAGATTAATGCTGCCACCCATATCGTCTTCTGGCATGTATGTGACAAGATATATCGATATTTGTCACCAGTGTAAGCCCAACGTAAGTAAGGAAACTTAAGGACTGTTGTTGTGATGATCCGGTAATCACTTCAAAAGAATAGGATTATATTTAGTAGAAAGAAAAGCTACCTGAGATTCAGGCTGGATGAGAATCTTATTGAGTCATTTAAAGATCAATTACATCTTCATTTCATTTAGATGAGAAGAGTGATACCTATTTGACATAATGCAATAAGAAGCTACAGCCAGCAACTCTGTATCGTAGTTGACCATATAGGCTCTAAACAATGGGAAGCATTGTCCAAAGGTAAATAATATCTGCCTATCAAATCCTCTAAAGCTTAAAAATAAACATGTGTTCTCACATGTTTAGTTTCACTGGGAGCTATTACTGCTTTAGGATTTTTTCAAACTGTATATAAATTCAGAACTAGTAAACTGAACAGCGTTTTGGTATTTGGTATTGACCAATCACATTTGGGTAGGATTTGGTGGCATGAAATAGAGGCAGAAAACGTTTGCTGAAATACAATATCGGAGCTCATCGACAAACTGCAATTTGATTATTTCTAATTGAAGCTGAATAATTCAAAGTTAACTGACTCTAAACTGGCTACTTCAGTCAATCAAGCATCAATCACCTCGTCTCTTAACTCCAACTCCATCCTCATATCTTAAGTTAGTAACTGCTACTGTAAAAAATAGTGCTTGAAAGAAGTCTGTCTATCAGGCTTATCATCTTCAGACAAATTGACGTATGGTCCCAAAATGGCCTGCTGGAGGATTTATCTAACTAGCCTACCTTCTTCTGGTATGTATGCTAAGTAAGATAACAGTCCAATGGCTGTAGCTTCATATTCAACATACATTGGGATCAATATTCTCATCTAACTTAATGCGAGAGAAAACAAAGAAAGGGTCGTCCACAAAATGTCAAACTATGGCACCTAGGCAACCCTTGATTTGAGAACAGATATATAAATCTCTTTGGATAGCTATGATCACTAAATGCAGCAGCATACTAAGAACTAAATAGAAACCGGATTGAACATTGCTGCATGGAGACCTGTGAGCCCACCCTAAATATCTTATTCATTTGCACTCCAAGTCTGTGAGAGATCAAAAGGGTAAACAACCCGGGATGAAAATTGTGAAAGTGGTGCCAGAACAACAACAACAGTTTGGTGCAACAACATCAAAGTGGATTTAGAGGCTGTTTGATCATCCTCCAACCGGCTTACAATTTTTATAATTTCACCCTAAAGTCACCCTTTTGACAATTTATGGCACAGAGACGGAATCAAAGGCAGTTAAACCAGATAAAGGAGATGTAGAAACGTTTTCACAAGGCAACACAACCGACGTGTGTTATTTCAGATTAGTCACAGGCGGTCTGGTGTGTGAAGAGTCCGACTGGTGCGTCCAGTGAATCTGTTAATGATGCAGAGTCTGAAGCTCGTTAGTTTCCTTTACTCGTACAAACCTGCAGAAACTCATTTCTATAGCAATCTTTCCATCAGAAGTTTCTTGTTCTTGTCAGACTGTAGCCTTGGTTCAGTTCGTCAGTTTAGGTTCTCCAGCGATAGGAAGATGCCATACATTTGTGTTCATTTGAACCTTTTTTTTTGGTCTGACCCCCGGTTGCAACTTTGGCCATGTTGTTCTTATAATTCTGAAACCCTATGAATAGATACTTTTATGCTCTGATGTCCAGACTTTCATTGATACAGTAAATGACCAGACTAAGACCTTTTTATTGTATTTAAGTCCAATGTAGTTGCATTTTTACATTTCTGTTAATCTGTTTAAGCTCATGTCTGCAAGCATCTATATAAGCATTTGTTTATTTAAAAAATTGTAACATTTCACATTGCATAGACTGGTGCAATGCAATGTGAAAATGGCACTTAACACTAGTATTGCCAATCCGTTTAAGTGTAACACCAACTCAGCAGCTCTACCCAACTTTTAGCCTTTTTTAAGTCATTGTTTTGGTTTATCAGCTATATATTAAATTGGTTGATACCCTCAGACTCCCCCTATCCTCTCCATACATTGACTATGCAATTGGTAGCAGCAAAGGGTTTAAAATGATCTAATTTAAATGTAATTGATGGATTCATGACTTCTGTCTCCAAAAATTAGTCTTTCTGATTTGGTCAATTTAGTGCAGACATTTGCAATTTTAACTACGCAAACCTTCTATGAATCTGGGCCTGAGTGTTGTATTGGATACTTTCTTAAATCATCATAAATATAGGAATGTGTATCATGAGTTTTCCCAATCAGACGGTTGTAACTGATAACAGAGGGCTGGGACAAAGCTGACTGTCGCTCTCCACTCGAGTCCCGTGAGTCAGCAGTTCTTCAACAGTTGTCCAATCATCAAGCAGTTTGCGGTTCCTCAGTCGGTTCTGCTTCATGTGGCTCAGCTCCAGCACAGTTTGAGACGACAGCGACCCCTGAAGACCCCCGCCATGCTCCTCCCCTCCCCTCCTCTCTCTGTGTTGCCGTGATAACGCAGCATGGCGTCTTCTTTCGGTGCGGCTCCAGTATCTCCCAGCCCATCGTCCATCCTCCCCGTCATCATCCCTTTCTCTCTCCCCCTCTCCTCGCACGTCCTCATCTGTTGTGACCTCGCTGCGTTCCCTGGCCAATCGGTAAGCTCGTGCTCTCAGGAGCTGGTTCCTGACTGACTTCTGATTGGACAGTCTGGAGCGTGGAGAGGGGGGAGAGCGAGGGTGATGTTGCGGGGCTCCCAGGGTGCTGTAGTAAGGAACAGAGGGAGCTGTAGGCATGCCGGGGCGACTCCCTAAGGTTTGAAACCCGCGCCAGTCTGACGCTCCACTGGAGCCGGACCCAGGACTCTTAGAGAAGGAGTCCTCCTCTCTGCTCCGGCTCATGCACTTGCTGTTTCTCAGTATGTTCTGCTGATTGATCATACTGGTTCTGTCGATGCTGAGGTGGTGACTGGTGGGGCGAGAGTTACTGGGATAACTGGCCCTGCTCCTCGGGCCCAGCGTGTTGCTGGCTGCTCGCGGTTGGCTGCTCTGGAGAATGTTTGGATCGGCCATGTTGGGATGACTGGCCCTGCGGGGGCGCTGGCCTTCGCTCAAGTCTGTTATTGTTTGACTCCGCACGGGAACCCCTATCCTCCCGCCACCATGCTGTTGCTGCTCCAACCACAGCGCCCTACGCTGGCAAGGCTCAGTATGACAACCTGCAGACAAAATAAGTAATCAGGTCTGAAGTCTTACAATACATGTCCATACATACTTCTCCATTTAGTCATTATAGCAAGACTTGTTTCCAGGGAAAACTCTGCACTCAATACCTTGAAAAACATGTTGGACCACCTTTGGCCCTAACACCTAACAGTTACCTCAAAGTAGGGATGCTCCGATCGATCGGCCGCCGACCGATATCGGCCAATACTCACTCTCTACCGATCGATCGGTGCTCTCTAAAAATGCCGATCGCGAGAGCCGATTGCATGACGTAAAATTATGACGTAAAATACATGACACTTTTCTCACTGCGCGGCAAAACCGTTCTTATTATACATCCATGGGCAAAACAAGCTCGCCAAAATGGCTTCACCAGTCTGGCAGTATTTTAAGGTGTCCGAAAAGGACAATAAAATAGCGGTATGCAACGTCTGTGAAGCAGAAACAATCGCTGTGACGGACCGGTGAGCGGAGCGAAACACACACAAGAGTTAGACCTAACACACTTGCTATTTTATCTACCTCTGGAACAAGCTATACTAGTTATACATATATTTATTCTTCACAGTCGGGTCACTCATTACTGGATCAGTGAGCTGCATGAACGATACTGACAGGCTGTCAGGAGAGAGAGAGGGAGAGAGAGAGAGAGAGAGGGAAAGAGAGGCTCCCGTTATTTCTCCCGTGTTATTATCCAAAGTTAATGTAAACTTGAATAATGTACTTCATTTGAATGTAATAATTATGTTGGTTGTTGTTTGTGGAAGCTCCAGTGAAGGAGCCCCATTAACTGGGTTTTAAACATCACTTTAAATGGAAGATCCCCATAGGCCCCGCCCACTCGATCGGATCTGCGATTGGTATCGGCCGATACTGATTCCGGCGATCGGCCCCAGAATTGGCGATCGGAGCATCCCTACCTCAAAATGGTCTCGAAAAACTACCTGTAGCTTTTTGGTGTTAAACAAGACAACAAAGACATTGATGCCTCACAAAACTGCCAATGTTTATGGGATTTATTGGAATGGTATCTAAATAAATCAAGGACTCCATTCGTCCCAAATGTAGATTTTTATGTTACAGGATCAAAGGCTGAATAACAGGAACATATCTCAAACTACTCCTTGATTGATGTTGCACCATCAGTCATGTTCATTCATCCCCTTGAAGGAAAATGGTGACCATGAATGATTCAGCATTGTCTTGTAAGATGTTATGGTCTGTCTTTATGCAAATCTACAAATGTTTTGAATACCATACATAATAGTTAAATATATTATATATATATTTTGGTTGTGAGGAGCACTCCTACTTCTCTGTTTTTAACAACTTTTCCTTGGCAGTTTCTGTGCTTCTTAATCGGGTATATGCAGGGAAAAATAAGAAGATACCAAGTCATTATCATAAACTTACATGCATGTTCCCTTACACTCATATACTTTAAGTAGGTATGGACCGAACATTTTGAACGATTCCTAAAACTCTGACATTATAATCTGGTTGATAGTCCTTCTGATGTTATGGTTTTACGAATCTGTAAAATATGGCATTAGGTGAATATAAAATAAAATAATAATAATTGGAGGGCTTTACTTACCAATGGAAGGGGAAGGTGGTGAACGGTGGCGAGGTAAGGTGGGACTTCTCTCAGCTCTGTGGAAGTGAACTGTGGTGGTCGTGCTGTTACCCACAGTGCAACGGGACGCCTGTGGTGCTCCAGAGTGATTCATTTGAGTGGTCTCTGGGATGGACTCCAAATCCCAGCGTCCTCTCTGCTCTCGAGGGGACTGACCAGAGCGAAGATGGTGAGTTTGTCGATGGGCGTGGCTTCCGTGTATCTTATGCAGTCGCCTGTGCTCCCCGGTGCTGACGCTGTGGAAACCCGAGTCGCTGGGTTCAGACGAGATGAGGGACTCGGAGGAAGAGGAGGAGCCTTGGGAGGAGGCGGTGTGACCCGGCAGAGAAGACATGGCGTCTGTCTCTGCCTCGGAGAACGCCGCCCGGTGGTTGGGACTGTCGGGACCACATCCAAGCCCACTGTCCAGCTCACTGAGGGGGAGGTATCCCAGATGACGATCAGACCGCCAGGGAGGCTGGTAGTCCTGCTGAAGAGCAAGTAAGAGAACATTTCAAATCAAAGTCAACTTTATTGTCAATCTTTCAGTTTGTGTGTATAGACAGAGAGATCGAAATACCGTTTCCCACAATCCTGAATACAAAAATACAAATATGTATAAAATATGTATATCCTATATACAAAATCAACAGACGCATTTATACACATGCACACATTAAGATAAAAACGCAACAATCAATATATACAAAATAACAGTCACAAATGAATTTATTCAAAGAGATTTGTTAAACAAGTGCAAAGGACAACCAAATCAGAAGTACAATGGCTTTGATTCCATCACTGAAAATACCTGTCTGGAGAAATGATTGGGCTCCATCTCTTCTGTGTTGTAGCAGCCAATCAGACAGCTCTCTGAGTTAGGCTGGTAGGGCAACATCTCTGGAGTCTGGAATAGAAAAAAGAGATCAGAAATGAGAAATTATTCTCAAATCGTTACTTGTGAAATATATAATAGCAATCCCTAGAATGAATTCAGAAGACAATACAATAAAACAAATCACCTGGTAGTCCAGTCTGTCCAGGTGATCTAAGCTGTAGGAGACGCTGGGCAAGTAGCTGTTCCCCTGATGCTGATCATTGGATGATCTAGGCAGGTATCCATTGGGTGGATAGACATCAGACATCATCATGTGACTGTTGGCCGAGTACAGGTCAGGTGACACGGCCATGTGACCATAGTAAGGCCTGTGTGGAAGAAGCAAGTAGGTCATGTTTTATAAGAAGGTGATGTCAAGGGAAATGTATAAGAGGGTAAGCGCCCAGATCATGTGGGTTTCTTTATTATTGACACATTTGCATGGATGTAAATAGTTCTTGTTTCCATGATATGTACATTCCTCTATGAATATTTTGTCTTCATGCTCATGTATAATCAAAGCATGAGTTGCACTGACAGCTGCCTCAGCAGAACAACCTATCCCTCATGAATATTTATAAAAGCGCCAAGAGACTCAATGCAATATCATGCTGACCCTGCAAACTGTAGCCTGAAGTGAAAAGCTTTTTCCCTATGTTTGAATCATCAATAGATGCAGAAGTAGAGGTCTTCATTTTATGTATTTTCCTTAAGGCTAAGGCCACTTTTTACTGCAATACAAACTTTTACGTCAGTCCAATACTTTTTGGCCCATTCTAAAAATCGTACCCTTGTCCCACACGTCCAGACTTTTAACTTAGTTCCAAATTTCCCTCCCATTTCCAAAATGATTACCTTGTCCAAAGCTCTAAACAACTGTTAACCCTAACCCCCTATTACAATCATTTACCCTAATCTCGAACATTAACCTTATTCCCAAATATGTAACTAAGAAAAAAGTCCAACGCTTATTTAGATTACTTTCTTCTTGCCTTTACTTAGGACAACCCGAGATTCATAATTTAGTCCCTTTATCAAACTAAGGCTTAAAGGTTATGCAAAATCCACTTCTTCATGTCTCTTCTTCATCAACATGTGTCCCCTCTGTGTAAAGAGACTCTGAAAGTTCCAGGAACAAAGATTCTCTCTCTTTTTGTCCTGATCCATTTCTATAAAAACCTGTCTGAAAATGAGCTGATCAGATTTTGGCCACTTTATGATGTCATAACGATTTGTTGGCTTGTGTAACCATTAGCCAATCAGCAACCAAGGTAACCCCCCCCTTATCACCTGAATCTCCTCTAGAGCACCATGGAGTTCTTTTTAACCAAATCTCTCTCAGAGGGGCGTGGGGAGGGGCTCCTTATTTTCATCTAAAGTAACAGACAGAGAATCAGCACTTTTGAAACAGGGCTGAAACAGAGGGGATTATGGGTAATGCTGCAATGATCTGTTTGGGGTTTCGAGGCAATTGAGACATGTTCTGTATATATCTGAGACCTATAATAAAGTAATGAAAAACAGTATAATAGGGGACCTTTAAACTCTTTACCCCAGTCCCTAAGCTTCCAACAGTACCCACCCTACAGTGTATCCGTCTCCCTGGCCCCCCTCTCCCTCCATCAGCCCCATGGCTCTCAGGGCCTCCCAGTGTCTCTCTGTTGGGACGCTGAACTCCGGCCCGCATCGAGACCGCCGCCTCCTGTGACCATGATCCCTTCTTGCCTCCACCTGCATTGTGATTGGCTGGCCATACTCATCCACGAAGTGCAACTCTTCCCGGTGTTGGTGCTGCTGAGCCGGTTTGTGAGTCTTGGCCTGACGAGAGGGAACAACACATATCAGGATTTGGACTATACTTGCAAGGAATGCTTTACTGTAAAACAGGGGTGTCCAAACTTTTCTCACAGAGGGCCGCATACAGAAAAATATAAGAAGAATATATCACGTTTTTAGTTTTGTATGCTGTTATGGGTGTTATCTTGTAATTCTGTTCTCCCTGTCTCTTGTCTTCCTTCCTGTGTTTTTCCTCCTGTGTCTGATTGTCTGATTGTGTTCACCTGTTGCCCTTGTGTTTCTACCTCCCCTGCCCAGCTCTTGTCCCGTGATTACCCCTCCCTGTATTTAGTCTTGTCTTTCCCTGTGTTCCCCTGTCGGTTCATTGTTTGTTTTCCCTGTCTCCCTCCATGTCAGTCAGGGTCAGTTTTTTGGTGTTATTGTAACCTTGTGCAACCTGAGTTCTTCATGCCATGTTTTTTTGTTTTCATCGGCTTTTGGAATAAAGCTCGCCTTTTGTTTATAGACCTTTTACCTTTTTGTAGTCTGCATTTGGGTCCTACCTTTTCCACGATCCTGACAAACAGAAGCTTCAGATTGCTTATAATAAGAGGAAATATGAAGGCTATATTTCAAGTTTGTCATGTAGATTTTGTTACTGGGCTTTTTTCTTATCAACTTAGATTTGTTAGAACATGTTTTCAACTTTAATTGTCTTTGAATTTATTTGAAAATTGGGCTTATTAACACATGAATACTGTGTAATATACCGGTATTTGAACATATATATTTAAGGAGTACAATATAAGACAAGCGGAAGTTTATTATACTTAAGTCATTATACTTTTTTTATTTGCTGAGTGAGGGCCGATTCAAAATGGTCCATGGGCCGCTTCCCGTGGTTTGGACGCCCCCTGCCGTAAAACATTTAAAGACCAAATATTAAAGATACACATGCCGCAAAAAAAGTAGTTATATAAGTACACATTCCTGCTATTTGTATGTCTTCTCAGCAGTGGCAGCGCCAGGGTATGGCTGGGGGTAGGCTACAGCCATACCAAGAAATGGCTTAGCCCCACCATGAAAAATGATGTTAAAGTAACCAGATTCAATTAAATAATAAGCTAAATGGTAAATGTTGAGAACACGGCTTGCAAAAATATCCGGTTTGTGTCCACAACACACAAACTGATCCTGCTGTAACAACAAGTGTACGTTACTGATGCAATATGGTTGAGACCATTCAGGGTTATGCTAGAAGAGGGGTGCAAGGAATAGTCTAAGTAGTGGGGGAGTTTTATACACTAAAGGTGTGGAAATTCTCTGGCGTTATAATATCAGCGCGGCCGCAGTCAGATCAAAATGCCTCCGAATGCAATTTGAATAGACCTACAGTAGTGATGGGCATTTCGATTCCCTTCGGGGACACAAATCTTTTGATTCAGTTCACTTTAAAGATTTGTTCACTGATTCGTTCACCGGTTCGCAAACGACTTCTGGTGATTTGCACGTTCGCGAACGATTCGTCTTTGTACTTAATTCGTTCAGTGAGTCTTCACTACTGCCGAAATCCGTACAAGAAGTTTGCTGGCGTAAAATGTATGATATTAAAACACATTTTACCCTCACCTTGTTGCCGCATGATTTATGCTCTGGGAATAAGCTACAATTTTATTTAAGAAATATAATTGGCCATTGTTAAATCTCATACATTTGTGCCTGACTATACGATGTATTACAGCAGGCTAGCACGTTATAC
This sequence comes from Notothenia coriiceps, assembly GCF_000735185.1. Taxonomy (NCBI): domain Eukaryota; kingdom Metazoa; phylum Chordata; class Actinopteri; order Perciformes; family Nototheniidae; genus Notothenia; species Notothenia coriiceps. The sequence continues at coordinate 1,388,812 of NW_011351701.1, read as the reverse complement.
TTTCAAACCCATGCACTTAAACTTAAATCCCAAAGCATTAAACTCCATTTGGCCGAGTTCAAAGCTGTGTGTGTGTGTTTCACATTAGCGGGACGCTATGGAGCTCAGGTATCCGCCCTCTGAAGCTTTTAGGGCCAACAGGGGGAGGAGAATACAACGCTGTGTGTATTTATCGTTAAGCTAGCGGCTAAGCTAGCTGGACGCTACGGTTCAGGTATCCGTCCTCTGAGGCATTTATGGCGGACAGGTTGAGGAGTATGTCCCGCTCCTGTGTGTGTGTGTGTGTGTGTGTAACGGAGCTCTGGTGAGAGGGCTCTGATTACAGTTTTAATCCTCTGTCAAACTGCATGTTTTCCGCCATATTTGATGAGAGAATAACTGAAAAAGTACACAGTAAAATAATTTCATAGTAGCCTACTTGTGGCAGAAGTCCAACTAGTACTGGGTCAAGTACTTCATTATATTTGTGGTATTTGTCTAACTAAGTCCAACTCTGTGTAGATGGAACATCCAGTATTTCGGAGGGGCCCTAACGGGACTCTCCTCTTGAAAGAAAGGGAAATAAGATAAAAGAACTTTATGAAACAGTTCTGAACTGTTTCCGCCAGTTCTTTAAGTTCGCGAACAGCTTCTCTTTAGCTTTTGGCGGAAGGCGGCGACTCAAACAAACAAATCGTTTTGTGGGAGGAATCAGTTCATCTCGTTCACTTCAAAGATTCGTTCAAAAAGAACAAATCGTTTGCGAACGACCCATCACTAACCTACAGCCAATCAGAGCAACGAAACNCCTTCGCATGCTATCAAGCAGTGAGCGTGCGATGTCCTGTTCAGATGACGTCAAATCCAACGGGATGCCATAAATAAACTACACAGAATCACACTACACACCTACGCAATGATTACATTCAGGCACACTGTAGAATACAACCTCTTTGGACAATTGATATACTTATTGAAAACAAGCTACAAAATGTAATACCTTGGGAAATGCCGTTTAATACTTTTTAATAGCCTTCATTTTCGCTAAATTGATTTATCAACTTTTAATACTTTATAAGACCCCGGGGACACCCTGATTATGTCATCCACTACATTGTTTAAATACCTGAATGAGGTCAAACAGCACCAGAGGCAGCATGTCGTCGATGGTGGCCATGTCCTTCGTGAATCTGTTCATGATCCGGCCTGCACGAGGACAAAACACATCGAGAAAATTGAGAACATCCATAGAGTAAATATAGACAACATTGGTATGGTATTTTATAAAGCCAAATATATGTGGGTTACACAAACAGGTGAATACACACTGTTCAGAACAAACAGAAAGCCCTACAAAAAGCAACAAAAAAACTAATAAATAAAATTCGTTTTTTCTGCCGTTGCTGTTGTTTTTTGTGGAAAATTTAATAAATATAACCTAAAAAGAAAAAAAAAAAAATCCCCAAATTCATATATTTTTACTACATTTTTACTATTATTACCAAAAGCCCTGACCTGTCTTCATGGTGTTGAGCACGCCCATGGGGGCGCGCAGCACGGCGCTCAGCATCTGCTCGTGGAGTCTTTTGGACACGGTGAGTAACGTGTGCACCAAAGGAAGTCCTCTGAAGAAACCCAACGCCAGCACGCTCTCCGACGTCGCCACGTAGATATAGATGATGTAATACGCGCTGGTCGGCGTGACGATAACAGCCAGCTGGGTGGCCGGCGACGAGGCGTTCTGCGGCTGCTCGTCGATGTAGTTCGGAGACGAAGGGTTAGCGCTGTCCCTCCAGATCTCACTGTGGATCACAAGGATTATAAATATTAATAATGGTAAAAAAGCAAGAGAAAAAAGTTCAGTAATATAATAAAAAAGTTTAAAAAATAGACACTCAGTAAAATAATAGGGAAATAGGAAACAATTAATAACATTAAAAATAATTTAAATAATTGTAAAACATAATCATTTTTAAATAAAGATAATAATAAATAAAAAGTGTATTTTAGCCTGAGAAAGCAGCACTTCTCATACAGAGGATGCAGCTCACAGTGCTTTCACAATATGCCAAGACTAACAAGATAAGTCTTTTAATATATGTCAGAGGTTTAAGCGTTTAGTACACATGCAGCATCTGATGAAGAAGAATTAGGAGGGAGGAAACCCTCTTTAATGGTCTCACATGCAGAGCACACAGTGACACGTGTTCTCTGCTTTTAACCCATCCTAGTGCCAGGAGTCTAGTACTGGGAGCAGTGGGCAGATATTGTACAGCGCCCGGGGAGCAATGGGAATGGGGGATGTCCGGTGCCTTGCTCAAGGGCACCACGGCAGGACAGGAGGTGAACTGGGACCTCTCCAAGTAGCAGTCCACACTCCATATAAAAGTTCCCGTTCTATATCACAAATATGAAATGTCTGGTCGGGGACTTGAACCGGCAACCCTACGGCTCCCAGTCCAAGCCCCTAGTGACCG
>NW_011351701.1:1382442-1386333 GCF_000735185.1 Notothenia coriiceps | reverse complement strand
CTCCCAGCAGCTTCTACTGAAGCCTTCCGAGTAAATCGCCAGAACGCCGACACCTCCTCATCTCCACCGCTCCCATGTTTTCTTTTGTGTTGCCATAAGTTATTCTCTCTCCGTTGGTGCGCGGGGCTAATGCTAATGCTAATAATGCTAAGCCAGCAAATACAATGGCGGCTTCACAAAAGTAAAAGTACTCCGGTGTGAACGGTGTGTATAGTGTTCTTTTTAACCAAATACCTCTCAGAGGGGCGTGGGGAGTGGCTCCTTATTTTCATCTAAAGTTACAGACAGAGAATCAGCACTTTTGAAACAGAGGGGATTATGGGAAGCTGCAATGATCTGTTTGGTGTTTGGAGCCAAACACTTCAGAGACATGTTTTGTATATATCTGAGACCTATAATATTTTGATGAAAAACAGTTTGATAGGGGACCTTGTTTCCAAACATTGACGACTACAGTAGGATCCAATGGGTTTTGTTCTGAATAGTCTTTCTGGTTTATCGAGGTTCTTAACTGGTTGTTAATACCCCTAAGTGGCAGCCATGATATGAGTCTTCAGAATGATCTAAATGCTAAGGAAAGGCGCCTCACTGTTTCTGTTTGCTTATATCCTTTGGCATAGGGTACACTGGATCATCCTTTACCAACTAAAAGCACATTATGAAGCCCCACAACTCCTTGCTTTCAGGAGCAGGATTTGGGCTGAAGCTAGCAGTGCGAGTGCCTCAACTTCAAAGACTGTTTATAAGACTTAGAGGTAGTCAGGGTGACGTCATCCATTGGATTGTAGACTACTGTTATGAAGCGGCGAGATATTATTTAAGGTTGTTGCCATCTTGATTTACGGTTATAACAGTTTTTAGCAACTTAGGCAGCGCCCCAAAGCACCTCTGCTTAATCGTCTATTCTACTCTAAATTGGACCATCATTTACCATCATGCTGTATTAAATGGACTCGAAACTAGAGATTGAGACCATAAATGTTAACTAAAGGTGATAAATCAAGGGCGAAGTAACGTCTTTTCTCGTAGACTTCTATACAATCTGACGACCTTTTGCAAACCGGTTTGTTGCACCCTGCTGGCCTTTGAAAGAAAGCAGGTTTAAGGCTCCTCCGTATTGGATTTGCTTTTCAGATCCAGAGGGTTTTTGCCTTTTGTTTTGATGGAATATAAGCGAGCTAAAAATGTTCCCCATTCAGCTGACTTTACTCGTATCTGAGTATAACTTATTCATACTATTTTGTACACGGTCAAAGGGGAAGCAGTGAGCCTTCTCTGGGTTTCTGAGTGACTCTGTTTATCTACCTCTCTCATCCCTATATAAAGCGATGGGTTATATATGTAGACCGTTATATAGTGACTGTATTTCATGTGTTGTGTTTATGTGACGCTTGTCCTCCATTTCACAGATCAGGTCACCTTAGCAGCCATCAGATCCAGTTATGATCTCCGCCCGCTCTCTGTCCTGTGTTGGTCTGTCTGAAGGGTCCACTTCTTTCATTAAGTGTGTGTGTGTGTGTGTGTGTGTGTGTGTGTGTGTGTGTGTGTGTGTGTGTGTGTGTGTGTGTGTGTGTGTGTGTGTGTGTGTGTGTGTGTGTGTGTGTGTGTGTGCTTGTGTCTCTCAGGGTTGACAAGACGTGCGATATTTATGTGAAATAAGAGACATTTTACGCATCAGTAACACTGAGTGTGCCTCTACACACTTTGTACGTGTGGCTGATAAATGTACTAGTGCTATGTATTTAGGACAATCCAGGGTGGGGGAAAACATTCATTAAATTCAATACTTGTATTCATCCTGTGACACGTGTCTCAATGAAACAAAAACACTGAAGAATATAAAGTGAACACCTGCTCTGAGGCAGACAAGGGAGGGACAGACAACATGCTGGAGACGCTGCGGGAACGCGAAAGCGAATCATCACCATGTGTTTTGGGCTTGCTCTGGGATTCAGACTTACTGGACGATGATCAGAGACAGCATGGACAAAGTTTTGAAGGTTAAGTTGGATTATTCCTTTCGAGTTTTGTATCTGGGCATGTCTCTACCACAGCTCCAAAATGTAAATGTTTAAGATAACGTTGGTTGCCAGTAAAAAAGCCATCACAAAAAAATGGCTATGTACAGTAGAGACCCTCCAACACAATCAGACCGGTTTAATGGGATGCACGAAATTTCTGTGATGGAAAAACTGACATTTTCTTTAAGACTTAAGACGGATCTATGTGATAAATGTTGGGAAGGTTGGATCGAGTTTATCAGCCCTTACAGAACAGATTTTATTTAAAAGAAAGTTACTTACATTGTGACCATGCCCTCTTCATGCCACACATACTCTCACCCTTATTTGTATTTTTTAAAAAGAAGTTCTTTGTATTTTGTTTTTATGTATTGTTTCTTTCTATTGTCCGTTGCTATTCATTTACCTGTTTATAAAAAAAAAAGTGTAGCAAAATGTGAAATGTATAACACAACTTCAAGTTTAATGAACAACTGGCTTCGAATATTAGGGTTAAAGCTAATTAATTTGAAAAATATCTGAAAATCTGTAAACACATTCCTAAACTGTACACACATAGTTTAGATAATAATTTACAAGTAAGACTTTAAGCATACGCGTGACATTTAGAAAAAAGGTGAGGAGTTATGTTCAAATTTAACAGGATTTAATTGTCTGTGCAGTTAATAACAGGTTTCTGAAAACAAGTTAAATACCTGATCTGCATATAAGAATGTAATTAAGGGGTAAAGATGTTGGCCGTTGATTGTTTAAACACAAATTATATCTTTAAATACATCTCCTGACCTTTCCTTTAACCTCACATATGAATTATTACTTGCACAGTCTATAATTTATACCCAGCTCCAAGTGGCTGATTGTCTATTATGTGCAGCTAACAGCACTGACACTGATTATGAATCAGCGCTTTATTTAATGGGTGCAAAGAAAACACTCTAACTAGGGTAGGCAGTTTATTTTCGGCATAATCTTGCAAACCTTTCTTTAAAAAAAACCTGCATTTTGTCAGTCAAGTATTGGGGCTTTTATGCTTTTTTAAAATATTATATATTATAAAATGCTAACGCACTTAGCACATAACTCAAGGTAAAATACCCTTATTACTTATCAGATCTGCACAAACAAGATATCGATTAGCAAGCTGAGATTCCACAGATTCCAGAAATATAAGTATCATCACTGAGCGACAGGGGAAGCAAACACAGGCATCACAACACGTAGCTTTATGGAGCAAACACGCGAATAGTCGTACCTTTGCTGTTGTTCTGATCAAAAGTTGTGTTCAATGGCATCAAAACGATAAAAACGCTGCTGAAGGTTAATCCAATGGTTAATCCAATGTGTCTGTGTCACTTTGAAATGATTACTGATAATCCATCTTCATATTTACTTTGAGCCTCGGTTTCAGTTTTCAGTTTTCTGAGGGTAACATAGCTTTCTACTGCGTGCACGTCACTCTCACTCCTCAAAGGCAAGGTGTGTGTATGTGGAACTTCCCCTTCGATTCTATTGGCTCTAACGGTTCAAAAGAGATGTCAATCACCAAAATCGACCAATTGTCACGATCTGTCTGTGTTGTGTTTTGTCTTGTTTAGATCTGTCTTTGGTTTCCTGTCTGTGTGTGTTCCCTCCTACCTGTTTTCTTGATTGTGTTCANTGTCCTGTGTTGGTCTGTCTGAAGGGTCCACTGCTTTCATGAAGTGTGTGTGTGTGTGTGTGTGTGTGTGTGTGTGTGTGTGTGTGTGTGTGTGTGTGTGTGTGTGTGTGTGTGTGTGTGTGTGTGTGTGGTTGTGTGTGTGTACGTCAGGAAGTCATCTGATAAGTTGTTTGTTTACGAGCACCAGGATAAAAACCTCCTCTGACATGCGTA
>NW_011351701.1:1375877-1382415 GCF_000735185.1 Notothenia coriiceps | reverse complement strand
GTGAAAAGCTGTGGGTGTGCAGAGAAAATGAACATCACTGCATTGTAAAATTGTAACTAATTTGTGTGTGTGTACGTCAGGAAGTCATCTGATAAGTTGTTTGTTTACGAGCACCAGGATAAAAACCTCCTCTGACATGCGTAGCCGGATAATCAAGTGTTCCAACGAGCAGAGATGAACATGTGCCAGAACTCATCCGTCATGCTGTCGTTGTTGCAGATTGTTCAGTTCTGCATGTCTAAAAGAGTGTGTCGAACTGCAGCCAGTCGAGCCCTTTGATCAGAGAGGCGGTCAGCCAGGAAAGGTGGCGCTAAATGAAAACGCGGGCTTAGCTACAAGAGCTCTCGTCACCGATGATTGCGAGGGAAAAATATCTACAGACACATCAATTACTGAGATGTGGCTTCTCGCTGTAACAAGCAGGAGAGGATTTCTCAGTAACCACAACAAACCCCATCCAAGAAGAATTCCCAGTGACAGACTAATATGTGGAAGCGAAGCCGGAGCACTCTACTGTACATAATGTGTTGCAGTGCTGTTCACGTTGAAAAAAGCAGAACAGAAAAACCAAGTCGTTCTCTGCCTTTGCTTTTAAAAAGTGTTGTGTTTGCTCTGCTGCAGATTAGTCACCACTGGAGCATGCTGTGCCAGATTTTTCTTTAAAGCATTGAAAAAATGGCCTTGGTGGAATTAAACAAGTCGATCAATAGCAGTTTCAAGCTCTGCATTCAGCACGTGGCAGGTACAGGATGTTCAGTCGAACCACATATTGACATTTGAGAGTTTTACAGTAACAATAGGTCGACCTATATTCATTTTCTTACAAAACACCCACATTTTGGCAATGAACTCAAGAATAAAGAAGGTAAATTATTAAATATAAGACCCATAGCAAAGATACGTTAAATACTCTATGTTCTGCCTTGATGCCTTTACACATGGGGTGAGAAAAGAACAACACAAAAATGTGATATACTCAACTGCAGATATATGTCTCGCACTTTTGTTTTTTAAAGGTGTAACAGAAGTAGTGATCTGATATGCACTGGTTGAGAGGGAGTAATGAAGTTTGGGTCAAGCTAAAAAACAGCCGTTTCATTGTCTTATGACACTCTAACCTGTGAGAACATGACTGGTTGATGCCCTCATTCACGATGCTAACACCCCCAAGAAAATCAACCTGGTTCCTAAAAAAATGATGTTGCTTTGTGTATGAAAATATTGATTACAAAACCACAGTGTAAAGAAATATAAACATGACAAATAATCCCCAGAAAATAAATCCCATGTTGTGTGTAGGCCTGATATGACTCGTAATATATATTTCCCTTTGTTTAGAAATGACTAGACATTTTGCACAAAATGTAATCAAACAAATGATGTTTGGAGCAACATTAAGAAAGCATTATTATTGGACGACTCTGCAAAACCCATTGATTATGACACTAACAAATGTGAAACTTCATCAGATTGTTCAACATGTTTAGAGTCCAGGGAAAGATCTTTAAGTAAACATCACCTGTTGGATTGTCCTCCTGGGACACTAGCTCCAATATGTAAAGTCAGATGTGTTACACACAGTTTCTGCTATAAAGATCAGCCTGATAACCAAATATCCAGCTGTGGTTTGCTCCCATCAAAACAACAAGTGCTATCTGAGTTTGCAAGTCAAATGAGTTTTATTTATTCCTGCCAAAACCACATTTGCCTCAGAGGATCCTCCATCCCACGCTTCAAATATAGAAAGGAAACTCCACCAAGAGAAAGAGAAACTTTTAACAACTGTTGCTACACCTGCTTTGCATCATACTCCTACGTAGAAATGACAGCTGAGGCTCATGGAAATGAAAGTATTTACAGCCATACAGCATAGTAACAGAGTAAAGCAATGCTAAATGCTAACATCAGAATGCTAATATTCTCTCAATGAAAACGCTAACGTGCTAATGTCTGGTTTAATGTTCACCTGGTTGGATTAGCGTGTGAGCATGCTAACATTTGAGTCAGCACTAACTTTCAAATGTTAACCTTATGATGGCGAAAGATGACACACACACACACACACACACACACACACACACGTACACATGCATGTACACACACCCATCTCTCAGCAAATGTAAGGGTCTACTGGTTCTTTGTGTGTGTGTGTGTGTGTGTGTGTGTGTGTGTGTGTGTGTGTGTGTGTGTGTGTGTGTGTGTGTGTGTGTGTGTGTGTGTGTGTGTGTGTGTGTGTGTGTTGCATGTCTATATTGATCTAACAGAGGGCAGGTCGTCTCAACGACCATCACATCTTGCTAACAGTTTCTCTTCTCCCCCTTTCTTTCTGTCTCACTCCCACTCTCCTTCACTCCCTCCCACTTGTTCTCTCTCACACACACCCAATAACACACACGTACAGAAGGTCACTCACCTTGGTCTTGGTGAGACGACAACCCATTCTGACTTTTCCCTTTTCCTCGACAGATACAAATTAGAAGGAGAGTGAGACGAGGATAACAAATGGAGGGATAAATGATTTTAAAAAAGGAAATAGGTGAGAAAGGAAGATGAAGAGGACAGAAAAGGGACAACAAACAACACGAGTCCAAAAGAGATCAAGACAATAGAAAGCCAGAGAGTTTGCTGAGCCTTGTTTGTCCACCAGCTCACATTTCCAAACTCTGATGACCCACAATCCCCGGCTAATCAGCTGTCCTCCCGGGCTGCAGAGGAGACTACAGCTCCCATGATGCCGCGGTGTAAACAGCAGCAGTAATAGCAGTCGGTGGGCAGCAGGTCCATCCCATTAAACCTCTCTGTCTCTCCTCAGGAATCAGGAATAAACACAGGCGGGTGAAAAAGCATCAGCAGAGAGAGAGAGAGAGAGAGAGAGAGAGAGGCTGCTGACACACTGAAGGAGATGAAGAGAGGAGGAGGAAGAGGAGGAGGTGAGAGAAGAGCCTTCCTCATCTGACAGTTTCTTCTTCTTCTTCTTCTTTCTTATTCTCCTGTCACACTCTCTCTCTCTCTCTCTCTGTATCTCTACAGCTCTGCTCCAGTCGGCCAATCACAGAGCCCGGATGCAAGGAGGATGGAGGCGGATGCTCTGATTGGCTGAGAGCAGCATCAGTTTACACATCCATTCAGGGTTTTTCTCTCCTTCACCTATCTCTCTCTCTCGCTGTCTCTCTCTCTTTTTTTTTTATCCGTCCTCCTTTTTTTTCCCATCTCTGTTTCTTAACACTGTCTTTTTCTCTCGTCACCATCTGTCTCAAAATGCCTTCCTCCTCCTGTGCTTCACTCTCCGTCTGTGCACCCAGCCACGACTGATGCTGCTATTATTCTGCGCGTGCGTGCGTGCGCGTGCGCGCGCGTGCGTGTGTGTGTGTGTGTTTTGGGCTCCTTACAGGAATTCCCTGCAGCTGCGGTTTGTCCAGCAGGTTGTGGAGCTCGTTCTTCGAGGCTTCGATCTTCTCGGGGTCTGCTGCGTCCACCATGTAGCTGAAACAGGAAGAAAATANTTTAAATTGTATTTTCGGATCCTGATCGAGAATGCCGCCAGAGCGTGTCTCCCCGTTACCTGCAGAAGGAAGCCATGCACGCAACGCAGCCCCGCTCTCTTTATCTCCAGGTGACATTCTGCCGCTTTCCTCCGTGGTGCAGTGCTGATCGTTTCACCACGGAGGAAAGCACTTGACTAATTGCAGTACCCATAAGGAGCTGTACAAATGCCGCAGTTTTTTGCGTGGCTGTGTATTTAGTTGAAAGCCCAGTGGCGATCTGCTCATCTCTCATCGACATAATATGCTACAAAGGGGCGGACTGGCCATCTGTGTGTTGAACTTTCCTGTCGGCTCCCAGACCGTAGTCGAGGAGGGCAGAAGCAACAAGCTTCAGGTTCAATAACCCACTTTAGCTTAGAGAGGCGAGCTCTTCTTGGGAGGCCGTTGCATCTATTTAGCTGTTCTTCTGTTTCACAAAATACATCACAGACCTCTGTTTTTCTGCTTCCTCGTTTCACTTCCAGAAACATACACACGTTCTCTCCATAGGTTCTCTCACTGTCGCTCTACCATCCACAAACACACATGCACAAGCCACACCCCTCCNAGCACTTGACTAATTGCAGTACCCATAAGGAGCTGTACAAATGCCGCAGTGATGAGCAGATCGCCACTGGGCTTTCAACTAAAGACACAGCCACGCAAAAACTGCGGCATTTGTACAGCTCCTTATGGGTACTGCAATTAGTCAAGTGCTTTCCTCCGTGGTGAAACGATCACTACTGCACCACGGAGGAAAGCGGCAGAAAGTCACCTGGAGTTAAAGAGAGCGGGGCTGCGTTACGTGCATGGCTTCCTTCTGCAGGTAACGGGGAGACGCGCTCTGACGGCGGTCTCGTTCAGGATCCGAAAATACAATTTAAATATTTTGCACACTTATTCCACTTATTCCTAGTGTGCCACTGGTTACGGTGCCGCGTGTCAATGCTGGCACACGCGTGCCAGGGGTTGCCGACCCCTGGTATAAGCACTCTGGAACTACATTTTGTGGCTTAAAATAAGCTCACTTCCTTCCACCGGTTTGTTCTAGTCCATTCAATCCCTCTGCTGGGTTGTTATGTTTTAAAAAATAATCTATTTAGTTAACTGTTAGCATGTTTAATTAAGTTTAGTTGGGTTTTATTAGTTCCTGTGTGTGTGTGTGTGTGTGTGTGTGTGTGTGTGTGTGTGTGTGTGTGTGTGTGTGTGTGTGTGTGTGCGTGCGTGCGTGCGTGCGTGCGTGCGTGCGTGTGTGTGTGTTGAGACAGTGTGGGTGATCTGACTTCCTGCTGTGAGGAAACTCTTCCGATGGAGACACACTGAAACGGTTCAGATCTGAACTTGTGTGGAAACACAATGAAACACACACACACACACACACACACCTTCTTCTTCTTTCTTATTCTCCTGTCACACTCTCTCTCTCTCTCTCTCTCTCTCTTTATCTCTACAGCTCTGCTCCAGTCGGCCAATCACAGAGCCCGGATGCAAGGAGGATGGAGGCGGATGCTCTGATTGGCTGAGAGCAGCATCAGTTTAAACATCCATTCAGGGTTTTTCTCTCCTTCACCTATCTCTCTCTCTCTCTCGCTCGCTCTCTCTCTCTCTCTTTTTTTTAATCCGTCCTCCTTTTTTCTCCCATCTCTGTTTCTTAACACTCTGCCTTTTTCTCTCGTCACCATCTGTCTCAAAATGCCTTCCTCCTCCAGTGCTTCACTCTCCGTCTGTGCACCCAGCCACGACTGATGCTGCTATTATTCTGTGTGTGTGTGTGTGTGTGTGTGTGTGTGTGTGTGTGTGTGTGTGTGTGTGTGTGTGTGTGTGTGTGTGTGTGTGTGTGTGTTTTGGGCTCCTTACAGGAATTCCCTGCAGCTGCGGTTTGTCCAGCAGGTTGTGGAGCTCGTTCTTCGAGGCTTCGATCTTCTCGGGGTCTGCTGCGTCCACCATGTAGCTGAAACAGGAAGAAAATAACTTTAAAACATTTGTACGTTCATTCAAACTATTTAAGTGTCATTGACTATCAAAATAATGTTTTTCTTTCTGAGGGGAAATTAGGTTTCTGGCTGTTCAAATGAAGTAAGAATCTTCGAATAAACCTAAGTAACAAATTGTAGATTGAACTACAAAATATAAGTACAATAAATGTGTATTTTACAATATGTAACGTGATGTATATAAATACTAAAATAAATGATGATGAAAACCAGATGATTTTCTTTCATCGTATAGTAAGAATCCTAAGTGTTATCAGTATTGCACAGTTGAATAATTGCACAGCAAATACTCAGAACTATTATTAACTATTTCAAAATGTTGGTCCTTGTCATATCATGCTTTGCCCTGGAAAACTAAAATTGGTGTATTGTAGAAAAATCTCACAGCCAATCAGAATCACTTTCACTACATGCAAAACAACTTTAGTGCTCTCTGTTACGTAACCCTGACCCAATTACCCAGCAGCCTCTCTGTCCCATCGCACCAACACAACTGGGTTAATAAGACTGCAGAACTGCTCCTTCCCTTTTCACATAATGTGACCAACCTCGTGTGAACAAAACATTTGATTATAATCAGCTCTCTCTCTGTTTAATGTACTGAATACGAGTTGGTGGAGAAAAGTGCGTGACTTTCTGACTACTGGCTCCTTAATGTCTTCAATGATTAATATCATGTTTGGTCCCAGCAGAGACGTCCAAGCGGCCTCTTTAAAGGTCACCTATTATGTAAAATCCACTTTTTTATGTCTTTTCTACATCAACATGTGTCCCCTCTGTGTAAAAAGACTCCGGACGTTTCAGGAAAAAAGATTCTCTCTCTTTTTGTCCTGAATATAAAAACCTGTCTGAAAATGAGCTGATCAGATTTTGGCCACTTTATGATGTCATGACAATGTTTTGGCTTGAGTAACCACTAGCCAATCAGCAACCAAGGTAACCCGCCCCCCTTATCACCTGAATGTCCTCCTTGAGCACCATTGTGTTCTTTTTAACCAAATCTCTCTCAGAGGGGCGTGG
>NW_011351701.1:1368867-1375837 GCF_000735185.1 Notothenia coriiceps | reverse complement strand
GTTTTAATTTTGTACTTAACTTGTGACATTTATATTCACTTGTTAATATGTTCAGATGAAGTTTTGGGATTTGCAAACTACATAGCATAATTGGTTTTGCCTTGTTATATTTTTTTACCTGGGAGATTTGTTCTCAGCGACGACTGTTTACGAGGGTTAAGTAAAGCAACCTCCTGTCTGGCTCTCTGTGCGCCTAGGTGTGCTGTTCCCATGGAAACAGTTTTTTTTAGTGAACAAAGCAGGCTGTATGTGTGTACATTTCCTCTCTCTCTCTCTGTGTGTGTGTGTGTGTGTGTGTGTGTGTGTGTGTGTGTGTGTGTGTGTGTGTGTGTGTGTGTGTGTGTGTGTGTGTGTGAGAATGACGCATCGGATGCGTCATTCTCACACACACACACACACACACACACACACACACACACACACACACAGAGAGAGAGAGAGGAAATGTACACACATACAGCCTGCTTTGTTCACTAAAAAAATATAACAAGGCAAAAACCAATTATGCTATGTAGTTTGCAAATCCCAAAACTTCATCTGAACATATTAACAAGTGAATATAAATGTCACAAGTTAAGTACAAAATTAAAACTATGAAATACAAAACCGCATCTGTGAACAGCTGAGATTTTAAAGTGTTCTTTAAACAACACTTGATGGAATTAAGGGGGACAAAACTGCATTTTCTTTATTTATATAATGTAACTAGTGCTTGTACAAAGTGGATTTTCCATTTAGAAAAACTTGGAAAGTACATCAACAAAACTCAACCTGTTGAGTCATGCTGATTTGTATGTTCTGTATACTCAATTTGTACAAAGAGTCTAAGTAGAGAAGTAGAACAGTTCTTTCTCTGTTTTGATTCATAATGTTTTATTTTCATTAGAGAATTATACCAGGACACATGTGCAAGCCCATTAATGCATGTCTTTAACCTTCACTTATCCATACTTTCATATATTTTATGTATTTCAAATGTAACTAGGGTCAAATGACAATATGCAGTATTATATGAAACGCTGCCCCCATGTGGCCAAAAACTGAAGTGATTTGGTTTATTTTTGCCCACATCTTGGTTAAATAACTTGACTGGTTGCTTTTGAAAATTAAAATCTATTTAATACGATACGATAATACTTTAATGGTCAGATCAAGTCTGAAATGTGACTTGCATCACAGCAGCTCCATGTGTAACATCAGCATAGACAGATATTGAGACACAATACATGAAAAATAAACAACAAACATTTAACATAACAGCACAATCACTGAGAGAAAACATACTGAAAGACCCTTTAGCGTGCATTTGATCTGGGATTTAGCTCTGTATTCATTTAATATCAAGTCTAATACATAGAATTGTCAAGGGAAGTGCAGCTTCTTAAAAAGGATCAAATATGGAGGTCATGTGAAGGCCGGTTAGCTCCCAGTGTTAGAAGATTGTTATTCATGAGTATCTGCACCCACAAAGCTGACCATTTACTTATGAAAATAAATTAGCTGCGGGGAGACAACCTTCTTGATCAGACACTGTGGGGGGCTTGTCCCTGAGCCGGCACCATTATGTAAGACACAGCAGCTGAGGCAGACACCACAGAAATGTGTGTGTGTGAGAGTGTGTGTCATTGTTCTTTATGGGCAGACAGGAATGCACACATACAGAGGTGACTCAATGTCAAAGGGGACACAAGGTGGATTACTGAAAGCCAGATCAGATCCACTCTAGATGTCTTCCTCCCACTCTGTTGTTATTTTTGTTTCTCATTTTCATCGGTCCTGCCAGCTCCCTGGAGTTTTTTATTTACAATATTTTGTATTATTTATTTAAATGTAAGTCTCTTTTTCTTCTTAAATAATTTCCAACTTCATCTAAACTTAATTGCAGGATTAATATTGTTATATATCTTGATTATATTACAACAAGAGAACACTTAGTTTCTACGTGTATCTTCATCTATTGAGTTACATATTTAAATGCCTTAAGGTGTATCGCCTCAATTATTATAACATCATTAGGGTAGGAGCACTTACTGGACTAAAATATAGTTGGTTTGAGGTTATCTTTGAATAAGGATACATAGAAGAAAAAAAAAAAAAGAAATCGTCAAGACACTATATTTTTTACCATTTAAAATTCCTTCATTGTAGTTGCAGTCATGTAAGACATACAAATAAACCCATTTCTGCATCAAGCTCTTGTCAGGGTGTTTTTTAGTTGTCTGTTTTTGACTGCGTGAGGGCATTTTTTTTAAAGCGTAAATGGCATTTTCTTGGTATTTCTAGAATATCACTGATCACTTTGACTTTCCAACACACACTTATCTTAGATGTTATCATCAAGAGCTTATTCACATTCTAACAATCATATTGAAATGTAAAGAGGGCCATTTATATTCTGCCACAACCCTAAAGCTCTAGAGCAACCTGCTCATCATCCACAACCACACTGTATTTACGTATAATTGAACATGAATGAATAATCAATGAATTACATCAATGGCATTTCATAACACATTTTGAAGACTACTACAGCTATGGTCTCAATGAGAGATGCAACAGAGTAGCAAAACGTAACCTACTTTTGAATAAAAGGCCAGTATAAATCAACGCTGCTGTTACTATGGAGGGGAGGAGGCTCTGTGTGCTCCCTGGCAGGAACACGGTGAGTTGCTGGGCTGGATTTAGACCTTCAGCAGGGGCTCCGAGCTCTACACTGATAAGACTCCAGCACATATCATTCTGTGGTGCCATAACCTTTCAAACAGGGCATAAAAACAAAAGATGGCAACCTTTGAAATGCCTAGAATTTCAATTTAAACATGACTGATGGCAGATATTTAATGTTTGACATTATGCTTGCGCTGCCAGTCAGTAAATGAGTGTTGAATGACATATCAGGCCATTTGTAAATTATAGGCATCCAAAGACGAAGCAGAAGTCAAATACGTTCAGTAATATCAATGAGCCCATAAATGGATATTAATGGATTTGCTGTCAGCAAAACCGAATACAGAGACAAGTGGTGAGTGTTTTTCTAATCGTGGCCTGTGCTCTCCTTGAAGATATTAATAGCCACAAAGAAATGTCACTACTAAGTCCCCTGCACCCGATGACGGCTTTGTTTCCAAGCACATTCTTTCCATCTTTGTTTTTCTCTTAACTTATTATCTGTGATAAGAGGCTAGGCCCCTTTTTCCTGTTTCAAATCCCTCAACGGAAGAAAACAGCTTTTTCCGGTGACTCATTAGCTGTTTAACATGCTATGAGAGATTGAATAGATGAACAGATGGCAATAATCTATTGAATAATATGAAACTGAATGCTGTGAAAACGTTGGACACGGTGTCATTTGTTGGCAGATTCATATGAGGATTACATTACAGGACAAAGGCATGGCACTGAATTTACTGAATTTTAAAGGGACAGTTCATCCCAAAGTCAAAAATACTGATTGTTCTTACCTGTAGTGCTGTTTATCAATCTAGATTGCTTTGGTGTGAGTTGTTTAGTGTTGGGGATATCAGCTGTAGAGATGTCAGCTCTTTCTTCAATATAATGATCAGGATGGCACTTGGCTTGGTGCTCAAAATGTCCACATAATAAGACATATTATGCAAATGTTCAGGTTCATATTTGTATTTTGTGCCTCTAGTCTACTGTGACATGTTTATACGCTTTAATGTTCAAAAAGCTTTTTATTTTTCGCAAACTACCTGTGCTGCAGCACCTCTTTTCACCCTCTGTCTGAAACCAGAGCCCAGTCTGCTCTGATTGGTTAGCTGGCCAGATATGGTGTGATTGATCAACCGCTTAAAGATTTCCCGCTCCTTAGCCTATTACGTACATTGTGTTGGAGTGCTAGTCAATAGAAGCATTAGTGTTAAATAAGGAGGTCACCATGTTACTAAAGTTATTAAAGAGCCTGTGACACGAGTTTCCCCCATCATCCAAACCCATCAATTTGAGTAAATATTGTCCCCTTGAAAACTGTTTCTCAACTGATTTTGGATATTTGTACTTTGATAACCATTAATCTGCCCTTCAATGTTGACCATTTTCTGGATCTTCTCGGGGATTCTTCAAGTCCCGCCAAATTATGTGTGACGTCATTGCGGGCACAGCGCTGCAGCTGCACTGTACAGGATCCCAGCATCTGCATGTAAATGCACGATGGCACACACAGCAGCAAGCTCAGACAGCGATGACAGTTTAATTTTGAACGTGTCTGAGAGCTCATATGAGGCTGAAGGATCGGTTTATGTTGTATCTGTTAGAAGTTTAGGAATTAGGTGCGTCAATATGGGCGATCATACGGTCATGTAGCCAGTGGTGGACTGGGACTAAAAATCACCCCGTGACTCTCGACCGGCCCACTTCGGTACCGCTAGTAAATTGTCAACGGGGGGAGTGGGGGATGTGCTAGTGACTTATCCGACCGGCCCACTTCGGTACCGGCCCATCGGGATTCGTCCCGATGGCCAGTCCGCCACTGCACCCAGCCCAGCCCACGTAAACTGTCAACGGGGGGAGCCTCGCTGCGGGGAAACGGTGGACATAGTGTCCCGATCGGAGTGGGAATAATAATAATAATAATAATAATAATCCGTGCATTTTATCCATTAATTTCCCCAACATTGTGGTAAAAAAAAACACACGTTTAATCCATGTTGGTGTACTACTACAACCAGTGGTGTAGTGGGGATGTTTTTACTGGGTGGTGGGTGGACGGGAGACACTATGGACGCGCTCGTGAACTGTCAACGGGGGGGGGCTTGGGGACCTCTGTGTCGCCTGTCAGCGCAAATTACATGATGCCGTTTAGACAATATAATAATAAAGGGCGGTGCCGGCTGTCAGCGAACCGATCCGGCCTTTCTGCGCGACTATCACTCAAATGCGGGACATAGTCTCAATGTGTGGGACGCGGGACAAATAATAAAAATGCTGTGTGTGCAGTCCNACGCACGCACGCACGCACGCACGCACGCACGCACACACACACACACACACACACACACACACACACACAGGGGGAGTCAGTATACTGAAGCAAGCGTGTGTTATTGATATGAAACGATAAGAGATATGAGTGTTTTTTTCTCAATCTGATTTCTTGTCTGCTCTTGTTTCGTGACAGTCTCATCTAATCACATTTAGACAAGAACAGTCTAAATGTTTCCCAATTTACCAAGAAACCTTACCATATTTGAGCTTGGCAAGGTATCCCAGCATGCATTTCACATCAACCATCAGTGATTGTAGAAGATATGAGAAGGGTTATCATTTTCTTTCAACACTTGTTATCGCTCGACAAATTAGTTTGAGATTTTTGAAACTGTCAAATGTTTCATTACGTTTTATTAAAGAGGTCATATTGTGCTTATTTTCAGCTTCATATTAGTATTGTGTTCCTCTACTGGGACATGTTTCCGTGCTTTAATGTTCAAAAAGCTCTTTATTGTTCTCATACTGCCTGTGCTGCAGCACCTCTTTTCACCCTCTGTCTGAAACCAGAGCCCAGTCTGCTCTGATTGGTTAGCTGGCCGGCTCTGTTGTGATTGGTCAACCGCTTAGAGACGTCCCGCCACCTATCACGTACATTGTGTTAGCACGACGGTTACATAGTGACGCCACTATGTTCCTGAAGTAAACAAAGGAGTCCAATGGAGGCGTTTCAGGCGGGGGGGTTGGGGTGTGGGAGAGGAGGGAACACAGGGATTTGAGCCTCTGCAGACCATTGCACAGAAACCATATAACAAACTTCAGGAAAAGGGGAAAACAACCAAAAACCTAATGGGGCCTCTTTAAGGACATTTCCATTCCAATTTGTACTTTAACTTAAGTAATATTTTAAATGCAGGATTTTTACTTGTAACACAGTATTTTTACAATTCAGTATCCATATTACTTAAGTATCAGGTCTGAATGCTTCCTCCACCACTGACAATGATATGTTTGATAATATATTGATCAGGCTTACCGGTTATTTGACAGCCATGATGTTCTGTTTTTGAGTAATTCAGCAGGGTGTAAATCTTCCTCTGATACCGGGGCTCCCGCTGACTTTCACCTAAAACAACAACAACACTGACTTTTCTGAACACATCGTACGAAGTGACTAACCAACCAACATAACTAACGAAATAAGCGGAGAAAGAGGAAGGAGATAAGTTTCCTCTGTCTTTTTCTTGCCCTCTTAAAATCAATGATTTGCAATAGCAAGAAGAAACACGTGAAGAAAGAGAGCGAGAAAGTGAAAGTGAAGGAGAGAAAGTCCAAATATGAGGTAAAGGAGAGAGAAGAAACAGCAGGAATAGACATGTCCTTTTTTTCTGCCGTTATTCAACGTGTTCAGGTAGAGAGAGAGAGACCTGAGGGGAGAGAGGGATAGAAAATGAGTCAGAGAGAAAGAAAAGATGGACAGATAATGAAAAAGAGAGGAAGAGAGATGCTCCAGGCGTTGATTATTAAAACACCAACAGCATCTTCTCATGAATCATTCATGTCAAATCTGCAATACAATCATAAAACACCAGCAGCATAACACACATCTATAATAACATAAGAAAATATCAAACATCAATGTGGCTCTCTTAATGAACACATTGACGCACCTCCATTTTGTTTTTCATTCATCAGGCGAGAAAATTGAATATTTAGTGGTTATTGAATTTAATCCTTTTTTCATCAAATTGACTCTATACAGGAAGTCAAAGAAGTCCCTGTAACATAACGTTGTTTTTATTTGGGGATTACAGATGTGAAGCCTCGTATTTGTGCCGTCGATATCTTGGTTTTTGTTGACCTATTGGTTTTTTGGGAACCAGTAATGACAGAGGGTTGAGCTAAGTACTATTAAACTCTGAACAAGACACATTTAAGTGACCAAAATGTTCAAATGAACTTCAACAACGGTTTTCTCAATTGCTAAACCCACTATTTAGAATCAAAATTCATTTCTTCAAAACAA
>NW_011351701.1:1356557-1368688 GCF_000735185.1 Notothenia coriiceps | reverse complement strand
CAGCCAATCAGAGACATGCTCTGTATATATCTGAGACCTGTGATATATTGATGAAAAACAGTATCATAGGGGACCTTTAAAGTCACTTTTGCATCCTCTGTTTTACTCTAAATGTTGCCAAAATTGCTCAAACTAACATCCTGCTGCATCGAAGAAGACTTGAAAGTAACGATCGAGACCATCAAATATTTACTGTGACAATAAATCCTGAGAGAAGAAGGGTCATTTTATGGTGGACTTCTACACAAACAAACTTTTGTCGCCCCCTATTGGATTTGACAGAGAATGTGGGGGATAAAATAATAACGATATTGTGATGTTGCTTTATGTAAAAAACATTCTGTTATAACTCCAAATGTATAATTGTACTATTATCTTCAGACCCATGTACTTTAGTTTAAGGTACTTTACACGGTAAATAAAATGACTGTTGCTCAGTTATATAGAAAAAATGTACATATTTCCTAAGAACAAATATGTCTTTGTAGAAGTAGAAGTACTGGGAAGGTTTTTCATTCATACCTTGCATGTACATCAAGTTATCAATTCAATATGTAGTAACTTATGTCTACTTCTAATACCTAATACTTATCATATACAATTATAAAACAACATTGTTTCCACACCGATAAAGTGGTGATGATATTCTTTACAAAAAATTATCAAAAGTATTTACCTCACAAACACTATATATTTACCTCGCCGTTCAAAGTTATCTTTATGGTGAACGAGTTTCTTTAACCCCCCCTTTCTCTCACCTTTTTGTTGTTTGTCTCCCTCCCCTTCTTCTTCTTCTTCTTCTTCTTCTCTTTGTTTGAGTATTGTGTCTTCTTCCTTTTCTCTCATCTGTTGCTTTCTGTCGTGTTGCCTTTACGTCTATCTGTTCCTCGCCACTTCCTTTTTCTGCACACCCACCCACTCTCTCATTACCACACACACACACACACACACACACACACACACACACACACACACACACACACACACACACACACCTGCACACTTATTCGCACACACGTACACTTTCTATTCCCCTCATTCAAGGTTATGGGTCCCCTTTAGACTGCACGCCATGGGCTTCAACATTGTGTACTTGTATCTTTTTCATCCGCCTGTGTGTGTGTGTGTGTGTGTGTGTGAATGTGTGTTAAGCCATCAGCAGTGTTTCACAGTGGGGCTGTATAAACTGATTTTCCTCGTCTCTTCTCTCCAGCTGTCAGATGAGCAGCAGCAGGATGAGATCCTACTGGGACTCGGTCATGGAGGCCAACCTGCCGGCGTTATAAACTGTCACCATAGAAATAAAATGAATAGAAGAGATACCTCTTGTTCACGACAACACTTTTCCTCTGTGCGTGATGAGCAGATAATCACACTGTGGGGGAACTTTTAGGGCTTTGTTCAGAGCTGCGGGGCAACATTAGAGCTCTGCTGCTGTTGTTTTCGCGCCATCTTGTTGTTGTTCTTGTGTCCTGTTGTTGATCTTTCTGTCATCTTTACACAGTCCTGAAAGTAAAAATTATACATTTAAATTCTTATGAGACAATTAGAGTTACAAAGTGCGGCAATTAATGATTATTCTCATTATCAATTAAAAGTTTTGTACCATCTATTCAAAAAAATGGTATCCATCCCAGTGTATAAATGTCTTACTTGGTCAGTTAAAAACACAAATATAACAGAAAAAACTGGTTATATTAATATTCGAGAGGCTGAAACAGCACTAATAACTGCCATTTTTGTGACAGAACAACAGGAAGGATTTTACAACAAGAAAGGATAACACCATGAAAATATTGAATGGACCTAAGACATTAAATTCAATGTGTTGTGTTTCTTGTTCTGTCTTCATATCACATCAGGTTAGTATATTTGGTTGTGAATTATCAACTTTTCTCAAGAAGCCTATGCTACACTCAACATAACAATATTTTTTTACTTTAAACACATATATCATTATCTAACTGACTTTCAATCAGAAAATAAATAAAGACAGTTTAGTGGCATTGCATAATTGGAGCTTGGGGTTTTATCACGCAAGCTACAATCAGATAGCTTTGTTATGCTAGCTACAAAAAGCTAGCTTCGTAATGCTAGCTCCAAACAGCTAGCTTTGTGATGCTAACTGAAAAGCTAGCAACATTTTTGAAATATTTTGGATTTTAACACAACAAAACCAACATACATTTTAACAGATAAAATATCAACAAATTGTACATCATTTTACATATTTGTTCAGGAATGTTTTATAAGATATTTTACCTATTTGTAAATCCCTACGTTTTTTCTTACATTAATTAACATAAAGAGAGCTCATAATGGTGGTGTAACATACCTTGTGACAAAGTGAAACTCTGGAGGCCAACTTACAATCTGCTGCATATTTGAGTTATAGGCTACTTTAACACATATCTAATACATTAATAATTAACTATAAAGAAAAACGTTAATGAAGGTGATGAAAAACTGATGCATAAAATAGGAAAATACTCATGTACAATTCGTACGTAAGTTAAGGTGCTTAGGTATATTTTGCCACTGTCCTCTAAACACCCTAGATGTAAAACTCAAAAGAAGGAAATAAATGACATTTTATTCGTGCAGACTGAAAACATGAATGTTGTTGAGTAAAAGAAGCCGGGAGTCGTTTATACCCACTGCAATTACCCCATTTGCACATTAAAATGATGCCGCGCGCTTCTCGTGTCTCTGTATCTCATTTATATTCAGATTTTTAACTGCTCTGCACACTCCCTGTCTGCTCTTATCCACCGACGTTTACTTATATGATTTTTCTGTATGCTGTGTAATTAGCTGCTGTGTGTTTTCAGTGTGTGAAGCGCAACCCAAATTTCCCTCGTGATCAATAAAGGCAGAATGACTGAATGAATTAATTTGGGGAGTCTGCAGACTCAGCGCTGTTGACCTGAACGGCTCCCTGTGAGTTATTATAATTCAGCAATGTGATGGAAAACAATCCACTGAAGGCTCACTGCTGAAAAACCATAATTGATCCGGTAATGACACCGGGAGCGTTTTCACTGTCGTCTGGCTGCTAACGGGACACGAGTGGGGGAAGAAATGAAAATGAGGGGATCCAAAAAAGTGGTGATAAAAAAATATAATAAAAGGAGGCAATACCACATCTTCCTTTATAGACTTCTTCCTTTTTGTTTGAGGGCAGGATTATCTGCCTTATACAAAATGCAATAATACTGTTTATTAATTTTATTATTATATCATAGCTTTTGTCAATTACATATTTTTATGTAATTTCTTTGTGACACACTGTATGTGTTAGCGCTGTCAGTGCCTTTCTGATTTTCACTATATGATACAAATTTCACAATATTTGTAAAAATGTATCTGACTTTGTTTATTTGGATTTCTTTACCTTTTATTGGCAAATACATTTCCTTAAAAATACGTTTTTTAACTATTTTCATAAAGATGATCTTCAAAATAAAAGAGTTAATGCTTTTCACGGTGCCTTCATCATCGTCACTTTATGATTACAATTTTCACAAATATTATCACAGTAGCCCATACAACGCTAGTTTCAGAATAAAAGCCCCTAGACCAGGGGTACTCAAACTTTTTTGTTAAAGGTCCACTTGTGAATTTTATACAAGGTCAATGGTCCGGATTAATGCCAGTAAAGTCCCCCACCGTTTGTTTTGTGAGCTGAGCTGTGTGATTTTATATTTTATGTATCTCTCTGTACAGCACTTTGGTCTGGAGGTTTTAAAGTGCTATATAAATAAAGTTGGATTGGATTGGATTAATCTACTTTATTTGGGGGCCCCCTTCTGGTCCAAGCACTTGCCTGTCGGTAAACGGCGCCCCTGTATACACACACACACATTCAATACATACATACAGTATGATGGCTTGAACTATGGCATTAGAAAGTCAAGGTAAACTTGCGGTTAACTTGCGGTCTGCAATGCGTGTCACGCTCGCGCACACAAGTAAATATATATGCACGTTAATTCTCACAACGCGTCAGACACAAGAAAATATACATTAAAGGGGACCTATCATGCAAAATGCACTTTGTGATGTCTTTTATACATAAATATGTGTCCCCGGTGCGTCAGAAAATAAAACCCTCTCTTTTCCTCCGTACCCAAATCTTTTAAAAAACAGGGGTACAACGAGCGGATACAGATTTGCTGCGGATCTGACGGCAAATCGGAAGCGGACCCACA
This sequence comes from Notothenia coriiceps, assembly GCF_000735185.1. Taxonomy (NCBI): domain Eukaryota; kingdom Metazoa; phylum Chordata; class Actinopteri; order Perciformes; family Nototheniidae; genus Notothenia; species Notothenia coriiceps. Next base: position 1,364,477 of record NW_011351701.1, on the reverse strand, counting down.
GAATATTGCTATCAGAAACAATGCCTGACGTGTTTTGGACGTTATCTTGTCTTTGTTTACATTAACAAGCCTCGCTAACACTCAGAGCTAACCTTTACTGGAGAGCACATGTGTTTAAAAAGCAGGAAATAAAAAAAGGAACTCACCTTCTGATAAAACCACAAGAGAAAAAGCATTTGAGCTCCATACTGTTTCAGAAATAATCCTTGATGTGGTTTAGAACAAGATGAGGTTTTATCACAGCAGAATTTAACTTTATCTCCGGTAGAATTCTGATCAGGCATTAGTTCCGCCTCCTCTGTTTAAGCTAAGGACCCAAAATCCGCGTTTCTCTAACAGGGCTGCAAAAGAGGGGTATGAGCAGTATGAGGCATGGCTACAATGGATGAACTGTTTGGTATTTTAAGCAAAAAACTTCAGACATGTTTTGTATGTATGGCCCTACAATATATTTTTTCCAACATAGTATAATAGGTCCACTTTAATTTACATCAGAATCAGATTTATTTATTTATTTTTAATAATGGGACACAGGGTTCGGTCCGGATTGATTTGTGGTTCGGTCCGGACCTAGGTCCGCAGTTTGAGAAGCCCTGCCCTAGACGGTAGCATGGTGAAATATAAGCTGTTTTACGTTTTAATATAATAAAATAATGTGTACTTGTATCTACCGAAAATGTTTGAATCAGTTATTAAATATGAAGTTCTTTCAGCAGAAATCAACATCAAAATAAAACTTTCCAGGTTCAGTAATTAATATATATATTCGAAAATATAAAGTATACTTTTTTTTTGTTTGTTTAAAAGTTTATTTTCCTTAAAAGCAGAGAGACATGTACCTGTTTATGAAACTGTATCATAACAATCTGTCCAGCATTAATAATAAGTGACCAATGCAGGAAAATAAATATACAAACATTTTAATAGAAACAAAACAAACAGGATGCTCAAAAAAATGTAATATTGCACACACTCAACGCTCCTGCGATGCAAACTGGTTTGTTCACATTTGCTCAGCTTTAAAGAGAAAACATATTCAAACACAGAAGTTTAATTAACCGACAGAAACACCAAATGTTCAAACTTGTCAAACTAAAGCGGAAACCTTAATACAAAACAGTAGAGTGTGCAGCTACGCAAAATGCTAAGTTTAAAGATGCATAACTTTGTTTCCAACAATAAAATATATTTAACAGGTGTGAAAATCAAACACTTCTGAAGTGAGGTAATGCTCCAATACCGTCAGACTGCGTGATATACAGAAACAGTAAAACAATTAAATTAAAAAGTGCAGATTATACGTTGAAATAATCATGCCTTTTTTATTCTTTATTTCTGTCTGTTTCTCTTCCCAGAACATGATCTTTTTACCTAATCTCTTTTAAAGTTGTTTTCCTTATTTTGAACAAGAAAACATGGCAACCTGTTTGCAAAACAAACCAACTTGATTTAGGTATTTTCTGACATTATACAAAGTAATAAATTATTAAAAAAGTAAAGTGAGCTAGACATCGATCGTTATCGGCCATTTGTGGCATCTTTTGAAGGCAGATATATTGCAGGAAGTAATGGGAGTTTGGAAGTAATTAATCAAAACTAACATCTTCCAAGTGTGTTATGAAAGAAAACCAAATACATGCAAAAAGTCTAACAAAAATAAAACTGCAGATTTCACGTTATTGAGTCACTGTTTGTGGGCGTGGCCTCTTTCTGACATCGCCACCACTCTTCTTCCTCTGCTGTCTCTTTTTTGTTCGATAAAGTTTGTGCTGATGATGATAATGAGCTGCAGTTAAAAAATATAAAACGTCACTTCTGCATGTGTTTGTTTTTGGCAGCTTTGACACACTGTATTTGAGGTCCAATCACACTGAGAGAAGAGGGACAGAAAAACAGGAACAACATTCAGATTTTTACACCTGTATCCTTATCTTCATCTCCTCCTCTTCACCTAAATCTCCTCTTCATCATGTCCTCCCATTCTCCTTCACCTCCTCGTCTTCCTCTCAGCTCCATGGAGGAATCTCCTCTCCAAATTTGGCGCAGTGGGCTGAGTTCTTAGCTTCATACAGAATCTAAAGGAACAAAAAGTGTAAGCGTTTATTTAGGTAAAATATGTGTTATTATTAATATAACAATAATGATAAATATAATAATAATAATAATAATAATAAAGTACTTTATATTAGTGCTGTATTTGCTGTGAAGTTTAATATATCTTGGAATAGCTCCCAAATAAAGGTATTTCAACTTTAAAAACAATAAAACAAGACATGTAAGTACAATCTTTAATAGAAACATCCTAAGGGGGAATTAGAAATAACACAAATCCTTTATTTTCATACATTTTATAAAAAATACATATAAAATCTCTTAACCTCAAATGTTAAGAATAATATTAAAACATATCAAATAATAAAGTTAACCTCAGAACCAATATGTTTATTGCCTGTGCTCATGGAACAAATACAAAATACAAATCATATCATTATAAATGCCATAAAATAATAATAGCATTAATATATTATATTAGTAAAAAACCCAATAAAAGTTTTGAAAAGAAATACAATAATAATAATAATAATAATATCAATAAAACTAATAAAGCCTCACCTGGTTGTGCACGTAGGCCTCACACAGGTAGCACCACACGGACAGGTCACAGAAGCTCAGCACCATCGGGTGCTCAGACACAACGCCGTGAGTCACCATGTGCTCGTTAACATAACGACCGCAGAACACCTGAGACAGGAGGACAGCAGGTGAGACGCCTTACTTCATCAACATGTGAGACAGAGTGTGTGATGAGGGGTGAGACAGAGTGTGTGATGGAGGGGTGAGACAGAGTGTGTGATGGAGGGGTGAGACAGAGTGTGTGATGGAGAGGTGAGACAGAGTGTGTGATGGAGGGGTGAGACAGAGTGTGTGATGGAGGGGTGAGACAGAGTGTGTGATGGAGGGGTGAGACAGAGTGTGTGATGGAGGGGTGAGACAGAGTGTGTGATGGAGGGGTGAGACAGAGTGTGTGATGGAGGGGTGAGACAGGTCACCTGGTAGCAGGTGAGACAGATCCAGTTCTCAGCCTCGGAGCCACAGTCCTTACACGACTGGAAGATGTCGATACCTGCTGGGGGGAGGGGCTTAACGACGTCCAGGTGAGGACACCAGGAGAGAGGGTCCACAACGTAGAGAGGGGTCTGAAGACAGACAGCAGAGAGAGACACGTTGGTAATGTGAAGATAGACGGTAGATATAAAGAACAAGATAACATAGTGGTGCAGGAATGAGACATAAAAACTCAGAAATGAGTTAGGCTTTTGGTGTTTTTCTTTAGAAGCCTGAAATAAGTTCTGTGGTTAATACAAGTTTAAGAGGTTTTTTAACATTAAATACGTCACTGGTAAATGTCTGAAGCTTTTATTTATTTTACAAGTGTCTAAATGAGATGACTACACATCATAATGCAGAACATTAGCCGCCTTTAGCTTCATGTGACCATAATGAAGAAGCCTAATAGCTTAATGTTAGCTTGTGATTGCATCTACACTTAAAACATCCTAAAGTAGTGTTAATATGTGGAGATGATCCTGCTGAACAAAATACGTAAAGGTCATAAACGAGTGTTGGCAACAGAGCTTATTTTCTGCAAAAATCAAAAATCCCAGGGAACCAGGGAGGAGCTAACTTCCCAGTCAATACAAAAAACTGCATCAGTGCACCACTATTAAAATATGGGGTTATAAATATATATATGAGGTTATACAAAAAAGAATCATAAACAATATTCTCTCACATCCGCCTGTCCTCCACACGTCAGCTCCAGAGACGTCTGAGGCTTCGACCAACCACACGCTCCGTCCTCCTCCGGTCCCGCCCCTTCTTCACTGGCAGGCTTGTCTCCAGGGGCAACCGACTCTGGAGCTGCCACGGCAACATCCTGCCATTTTAAAAATGTGTAAAAAACATGAGAAAAGTTATACGATTTTTTATAAGACTAACAGACCGGAGAGGTTATGGAGAATGAAAACAGCCGAAAGCTAATGAAATTAAAATGCCATTTAATGTACCAAAAGTGATATTTAAAAAATGTATCCATGTATTCTTTACTTTATTGATATAAATCAAAAAAAAAATCTTGTTTATGCATATTTAATATATGTAAATATTTATTAGGAATTTATAATCTATATTTTAAGCGCTTTGAGCACCAGGAAAAGCGCTATATAAATAAAATGTATTATTATTATTATTATATTCAAAACTATAAAGATCTGACTTCCTGCTCACCTGAGGTTGTGTACTGTCAGCTGATTGGCTGTTCTCAGGTGTCACTGCAGATGACTCCACCTTCTCCGGGCTTTGCCGTACCTTCGGCCTGGCCCCGCCCACTTCTGTGGATTTAGCAGGAGTGTGATTGGCTGAAGTTTGACTGATGTCCAAACCGGCCAATCCCTGCGTGAGCAGCTCTAGACCACACTCCGCCTGATTGGACTAGAAAAACAACAATAAGGAGACACATAATTTTAGATTCTGTTTTCATTTTCTTCATTCTAATTTTAATCTACAAAAGTGCTTTCATATTTACTGTTGTTTTCTCTGGTTCTGTAGGGGGCAGAGGTGGTTTGTTTGTGCTGCCTTGCTCTGACTTCTTGCCTTTTCCTTTAAAAATACGTTTCCCACGATGCTTTAGGGAAGGCAGGGACACCCGGACAGACTCTGGGACTGAAAAAAAAGTAATAAAGTTAATAAAATGAAACAAAAAAGAAACAAATTGAATTGATTTCAAAATAACTGACTGCGTATCCGTAGCGACTTCCAGTAGGGGGCGTGGTGTCGGATGACCTCGTTGATCGTTGCCACGGCGTTGTGATGAGGAGGGGGGAGGGGCGTCGCCAAAGAGGGAGGAGGGTCTCCTAGCAACACGCTTGTGCACATCGCCATGGAGTCAGAGATGGATGACAGGTTATAACCTCCCTGAGAAAAAGAGAAATGTCATGTACATTTAGTTTTTAAATATTTTTTAACACAAAATATTTTTATCATGTTAATACAATTGTTTAAATAATCCAGCATCTTCAAATCATTTCCGTTTTCTTTCTATATTCCCTTTGTCTGCCTCCACCAAATATAAATATACGTTATTATCATTAATTTCTTGTTCAAAATAGCATCATATTTTTGCTGTGAATCCAAACTATTGCAATAATCATGTAGGTAAGATTACATTTTATGAACAAACATTTTGTAACTTTTCTTTAATGGAAAATTAAATTATATGGTTATTAATTAAGATAAATATAACATCATGTGCAAATAAAATAGTATATACATATAATTATAATTGTCAATTTGACCGTCACAGGATTATTTCACATAATCATCAAATCCATGTCATAAGAAAGTGTGTGTGTGTGCGTGTGTGTGTGTGTGTGTGTACCTCCAGTATATGTAGGACCCGCCCCCCAGCCAGTGACATCAGCAGGTGAGTCAGGTGGGCGTATCCCTCCGGCGTCATATTGTACCCCCCTAGTGGATCCCCTCGAGCTGCATCGAACCCGGCCGACACCAGAACCAGACCGGGGTTAAACTGCGGGGAGAGAGTAGACCAATCAGAGTGTGTTCCTGTGTGTTTATGTATGTGTGTGTGTGTGTGTGTGTGTGTTACCTCGGTGGCGATCGGCATGATGACACTGTGAAAGGCAGCGAGGTAGTCGGAGTCGCCCATCCGCCCGCCGCTCCACGCCACGTTGACGTTAAACCCCGCCCCTTTAGACACGCCCACCCTGTCCGTGGCGGCGTCCAATGAGGACGGGAAGAACGATCCGTTGTCATAGCGATGGAGCGAGACGTACAGGACGCTTGAGACAGAGAGAAATCCATCGTCACTTCAACTACAAGTCACACACATTTGATTAAGTCGACTTTAAATCACTTTAATGCTCACCTGTCGTCGTCCTCGAACATGTGCTGCGTCCCGTTGCCGTGATGAACGTCCCAGTCCAGGATGAGGACTCGCAGCTGTGCATCATGGGATATTTTCTGTGCGTGGCGAGCTGTGACCGCTGCCGTGTTGAAGAAACAGAAACCACACGGAGAGTCTTTCTCTGCGTGATGACCGGGAGGACGGACGATCGCCACGCAGTTACTCACCTGGAGGGGAAACAGGAACATGTCAATCAATCATTTTATTTATACAGCCCGATAGCTCATAACAAAATCTGTAAAGCGTACCATGTCTCACCCTGAGCTGCACAGCACATACTCTATGTGCAGTAACGCGACCTCAGCACTGAACCAATAACTAATTTTGTATTATATTACCATAATAGTTCACCAAAATGTCTTTCCAAAAACAATCTGCTGTCAGTTTCTGTTTCCTCAATTTTTCTTCTACTTCAATCTATTTTCTACATTGGCTATTTTAAACCGTTTTCTCCGGGAGTTTCCAGAGGAAGGAGGACTATGCAAACATGCAATAATGTATTTCCTGTTGGATGCGAACTGCATTTCGTTGTTCAATAAAGTCGAATCTAATCTAACATAAACACACGTCAAGAACTTTTTAGTAGTATGTTGATGTGGTGTTTGGTACAGTTCGACAAACAACATGTACTCTGTACTCAAGCTAAAGCAAAGTGATGTATGTGACTGAACATGTGTGTGTGTGTGTGTGTGTGTGTGTGTGTGTGTGTGTGTGTGTGTGTGTGTGTGTGTGTGTGTGTGTGTGTGTGTGTGTGTGTGTGTGTGTGTGTGTGTTACCTCTCCTGATAGGATCCTCTCCACAGCGCTGAAGCAGCCTCCTGCCGCCAGCAGAGCGCACTGGTAGCTCTGGTTGTTGATGAAGATGGAGTTAAACTCCAGACTCAGTTTGTTCAGATCTCTGGGCTTCATCTCTGCTGTGGCCTTCATCTGCTTGATGTGCTGCACACTGCACCGGACACACACACACACTTATTTTCTGACAGTTTCAGGCCTACAACAGATATATTTTCGTATGATCTCTCTAAATGTGTACATACCTGTGACAGGTGGACAGCTCCTCCTCTGTTGCTAGGCGAACTGGTATCCGTTTGCAGCGACCGACCAATCCCAGCTGCTGATGTTTGGAGAAGATTTTAAAGATCCTCTGAGGCTGTTCAGGGTGATGTCTGCGGAGACAAGGTTTATTCATATGATTACAATCTTACATAGACAGTATATAAATATCATTAGAACTGTGTTGCATGATCCTACACAAGCTCTCAGATCTCCTACCGCTTAAATACACACACAATAAAAAGGTAATGTAGCAACATGTCTCCCGAAAATAAAAAAGCAAAAAAAGTTGTCATTTAGAAAATTAAAATGTGTCCTGCTGTTACTTTATATATATAATATACATATAGAGTGCATCTGCAGGTGGAGGTCACTCACCTGTCCCACAGGTTCAGGTGCTCCATCATCTTCTCATCATAAACCAGTCCTGTTGTCTTGGCAACCGAGGGAGGCGGCTCAGTGTGCTTTGTGCTTTTCTCATTGGCTGTTGCTCTGATGACACGCCCCTCAGCCAATCGGCTGCCTTCTGCAACAGAAAAATTAAGAGAACAGGACGTTTGTTAAACATCATTTGACATCCTGGATGTAAAGAGAAAACATTGTGTTATAAACGTACCGGATCCCTAACTCTCTACTAATTCTGTGTACTGAATAATGTTCCACTAAATGAATAGATACATAATAAAACTCTCACCGAGTGTTTGCAGAGAGGCCCAGTGAGGATACAGAGCTGAGACCGTCTGAGAGATGGACTGCAGAGCACTGACACACACACACACACACACACACACACACACACACACACACACACACACACACACACACACACACACACACACACACACACACACACACACACACACACAGACAGACACACAGAGATAC
>NW_011351701.1:1330327-1356512 GCF_000735185.1 Notothenia coriiceps | reverse complement strand
TATTCTTTTCGTGAATGATTTGTCCCAGTAATAATGTGGATTTCCCGGTATTCGCATACGCAGTCTGCCATTTTGATCTTTCTTCGGTTAATCCTGTTAGTTCCTGAGGTGCGTGTAATACGTTGTGACTGTGAATTATACGTTGTGCCAACTGTGAAGAAACTGATGCACTGGTGTCTCCAGGTTCTGCTCAATCTCCGAAGAGACAGAGTTAAAGCTGCAATCCTTCCGTCTGCCATTTTAGGTGTGATTTCCACCATGTTTAAGGATCTTTATAGTGACTACTCACCCTCTCGACGTTTTTCCTCTCAGCAGGGGGCTACTGCTCTGCCTGGTATGTTGCTTTGTGCTTCCCGTTGTTCTGCTGAACAGAGTTACTATTGCAGCTTCATGGGCTGTATTTGGTGATCATTTATGCCATAAGGTGGTGTTCGGTGTTCTCTGGGAAGGTGCAGAAAGGAGCCCCGGTCTGATCACACATCGCATATCATGACAGGTGATCATGTTTATCCCGGTTCCAAGCGTGTCGGGCCTACCGTTATTTCGTCAGAAACATTTTTTTGTATATTAAATGAGAGATGAGAACATCGTTGGAGATACAATTAATAGAGAAGAGGTTGTAGCCGTGTGTCCATACTATTATCCAGTGGTCCTCTTTGTCTAGAAATAAAGAACAAGCACAATTTTTGGCGTTCTTGTTACATTGTATACATGGGGATAACATATCTTAAATTAAGTATTCTCTATCACACTACTGTCCTATCGGGTTGGAATGACATCATTTGGGACCGCATTGGCTGGGGCTCTCTGGGTAAGGTGCTGAACCAGAGAGGCCCGCCATATGCGTCCATTGTGGTCTATTCCACCCCGTGGCAGTAGATGATGAATCCTTTATTATGTAGAGGTTGAGTCCATGTTTACTCATTGAAAATCGCCATGGTGGGGGTTCTGTCTTTTTTCCCGTTGACGAATGACTATCTTGGGTGTATGGACCACGGGCATTCAACATTCTCTTTTCAATGTATGTCATTCCTAATTCAATATCCAGAGCCTGGCCTATCTTCTCTCTTTTTCGTTTTTTTCTGGCGAAGACTGAGGTAAGGTTGCCGACGCTTTTGAGCGCGTGGCTGACCGGGGCAATGATCACCTGTCCTGTATGCGGTGTGTGATCAGACCGCGTGTTTCCTTGTTCTGCCTTCCAGAGTGCGCGAACACCCCTTTGGTGTTTCCCCATCAAGCCTGCAGCTGCAGTCTCTGTTTCAGCAGACAACGGGAAGCCAGTCCACATCCGGCAGATGTTGCGTATCCCCCTGCTGAGAGGGAAAAACCTATCAGAGGGGGTGCGAGTAGCTCACAGTCCATTAACATGGGTGCGCACACACCTAAATGGGCAGACGTGGTGCAGCTTTAATCCTTCTCTTCGGTTGGAGCAGCCTAGCCACAGTGCATGCTTCTTCACAGGTGCAACTGTACGTACAATCACAAGTCCCACGTTATCACGCACCTCAGGCTCGCAGGGTACCTAGAGAAAGAGCTCAATGGGCAGACCAGCTGTACCGGATAATATCCACATTAACTGGGACAATCATTTCACTGAAAGGGAGAATAATAGCATCAACAGACATACGAGATGTTACAACTTTCTGGGTATGAAATCTGTGGCATGCATGAAACGGAATAATCACATCCCCCAGCAGGTGAAGCATGACACCCGATCAAATCGCATAACAGCTCGAGGCCCTGCAACAATGAAATCAAAGCGCCCAGCAGAAATAGCTTGTGTTCGCCGCCTCGCACTACATGTACAGCCTGCTCGCCTATGTTTGCCACCCAATACTGTATGGCGAAGAGTCAGACAGTACCCAGAGTGTCCAACAATTGACCATTTACTTGTGTGATGAAAAAGTGTACTGGGTATTTAGCACACGTTTACCGTAAGGCAGACATGAAACATTCTGAAGTCCTCAGAAATAAGTGAAAACATTTATCAACACCCTCAACAGTTCTAAACATTAGTTCTGTGGGTTAGACTCACCCACAGAACAGAGTTCCAACTGCCATGGCACGAGCGGGCGCTTTCCCAGCAGAATAGTCCATTTGACCCTGTAGTGGTGAAACCGGCATCTGGGTCTCGATGCGCAGTCACTTGGAAGTTTCCCTGCAGCCGTCCGTGGCGAGGATGAGATTCGGTGACCGCCGAGAGGGAGACGAAAACTCACTCCACGCCTAGCCTTGGCTGACGTTCCCCAGCGCTGTGTGGTCCTTGCGGGACATCGCTATCTGGTGGTTGCGGTGAGAAGTCCGCAGAGGTGTCTCGGGTTCCCCGCTCACGTGGAGACCATTCCCTGGCACCAAAACCATCCTGCGGTCTGCGCTGAGGAGAACGGCCCCTGCTGCGGTCGTCCCTGTGGGAATCCCCGGTGGTAGATCTGCAACCAAACCCGCCACAGTCACAGTGGCAGGCACGCCGGTGCACCCTCTGACGATCCCAGGTCAAGGCGGAGCTCCCTCTGCCATTCTCAGCTCCACGGCTATGTGCTCTCAAGTCTTTCACCTCAGTCTGTAAGTTGTCCACCTTCAAGGTGAGGCATTCAACCACATTTATGAGCTTATCCGTGGTATTAGCATTACAGTCGAAAACATCAGCCGATGGTGAATTTAGCGATGCAACAACAGCAGGATGCGGAGGACAGTAGGGCAAACCAGGTGTGTTCAACCTCATTGCCTGCCTGGCCCGCTCACAACGCCCAGCAATTATCAACGCCTCCTCCATATCAGTTGCCCCCTGTTCATGGCATTTTGCTTGAAGTGCAGGATCAAGGCCAGCCAAAAAACGTCTGAATTTCTCACCATTTACTGCAGCGCGGTCATAATCGGGAAAAGCCCATGCCACGAGTCTGGAAATGTCCGCCGCATACACCTCCAAACACTTGTTCACCTGGCGGGGCCGTGCAGATACACAGGTCTGGAAATAAAGCAGGAACTGTCTCTGGCCAAAAGCCTCCGCCAGCTTCTCCTTCACACGTTTGTAATCACACTGCACATCTGCCGGCAAGCTGTCCCACAGCAGGAAAGCTGCACCGTCTGGTAGGTAGAATGTTCAGCAAGGTAGCTGCGTAGGTCGTGCACCTAGCACTGCTCGTCTGAGCACGAACAGCGGCTTCAAACTGTCTTATCCACGTAGCGAACTGCCTCTGGCCATTCCCCTGAACATCGGCTGCAGCTCCACTTTAATATCATTACTTCACAGAACCCGACAGGTCCAACGAAGCTTGAGTACATCCCAACGATTACTTAATCGTCTCCATAACCCAACCCAAAACGACACACTGCCCACACCTCACAATCTCTCATTACCTCCGAACAATGACGACCTCGGCGCAAGACAAACCAGATATAGCAACAGCCTAGCCACCAGAGACAAACATTCCCGACCCGAAAGTCCAAGTAACCTTAGACCACAGAAAAAGGACACACATCAATCCACAGACGCAGATAAAACACACTNCAGCCGGGAACCACACGTGACGTCACGAAATTGCCTGCTTCCAGAAGCAAAGTTTTTTTATTGGACCTAATATTTTTCCTTTTTTTACATATTATTCAGTATGAAATAAAGAAACATACATTGACTATCTGTTGCATACACCCCCCAGAAATCAACTGCCAAAAAAAGTTTTTCATGTAAGATAAGGACTTTAATATCATTACTCACAGAACCAGTCAAAGAAGCAGTACATCCGTTATAATCGTCTTCCATATCGCCGTCACTCTTCATTCCTCCGAACATGAAGCTCCGGCGCTAGCACCGTTAGCACAGCTAGCCAGCAGAGCCGACCAGAAAGTCCAGTAATTGTCCACAGAAAAAAATTATCCAAGAGCAGATAAAACACACTCCGATACCGCTGCCACCAATGTAACGTCCGAGGTGTTAAGGCTTCAATGATACTTCTGTGTAACAAAAACTCAGGAACTTAGTACTTTTTGGAGCGTCCCAGATAGCGCCTCCGTTTATTATTGTCGAGACACACCACGTTCTCCTTCAGCACACCAGGACAGAACTGCGCATGCTCACCACACATGACCTCTCAACCCAATGCTTACACTAGGTTAGCTAACATCTCCTTCTGCGCGGTAAAATGGTTAGCTAGTGTAGCTTGGTAGAATTTAATTACTTTGTACATTTAACTGCGATCAACAAGGTCAGTAGATTATTTTGAGTAGGTGGGTCAAGATTTCTGGAATGAGACATTGCTGTCGAGTTTTTCAAAATAGATTGTTTGTGTTTTTAACGCCACAAGCCGAGTGCCATCTAGTTCTGTTATGTTGTAGGTAGTACCTCTACAGTCAATAGCTCCAACACTTGGCAACTCACACCAAAACTATCTGCACTGATAAATATCTACAGCTAAGAGGAATAACCTGTACTTTTATTTTTGACTGAAATAATTGACTGATGTATCACTGGAGTGCAGGGACATTAAAGAGAGAAGATAAGGGAAGCTATTTCAGGGATGGTGCGTCAATGACAACTGTTGCCCCCCCTCAATCCCACTCTCCACTAGCTCTTAACCTCATAGCCTTCAATGCCCAGAACTTTTCCAACAACAGACCCCTCTCTCCGTTGCTTGTGCGTCTCATGATAAATATAGATCTCTATGACCGCTTCCCAATGAGCTGTGACACACGTGTACACCGCCCAAGGGAGCATACAGTATATAAGGGTGGATGAGTGCATCAGGGTGGGAATTTGAATCATTCTACCTAACACAAACAAGAAAAAAAACAATATAAAGAAAAAGTAAGAAAGAAGACAGAAGAGCTGTGGGAATTATTTCTTACTTTTAAGCCTCTGGAAGAGTCCCAGAGCAGAAGAATCAACTCTCTCCGCCTCCCTCTTCCCTCCCATTACTCTCCTCCTCTGCCTAACCCAGAACACTCAGCCATCCATGAGTGGGACCAACTCCTCTGCCTATCGATCGGAGCGTAGTTTTCACCAGACTTCATCCTCATCCTCATCTTCCAGTAACCCATACATGGAGAAGAGCCGGGGACTGTTTGCCGAGGACTTTGGCTCCTTCATGAGGCCTGGGAGTGACGCTCTGGGGTTTTCCAGTAAGTTTGGAGAAACTTGTAGGTCACTTTTTTATGTACAAAGTGGTGTGAAAGTAGTAGCAACAGTGGGTGAAGAGAGAACTTTGACTACAAGGTAGATTGATATCTGTGCTTTGTTTGAAGTGTGGTTTTTTTCTCCATAAATGTGAGATAAAAGAAGTCCAAGTTCAGAGGAAGGAGACAAACAGATAGGACTCTCGTGTGATAGATGTGTGGACACATGTTTTCTCATCAAGAGAGTAGTTTGATAGGGTCACCAACGGGCAAAAAAGATGAGGAAACAAACTCTAAATTGGAATTGGATTTTTTCAAGAATATATTGGCAAATTCTTTCAGGATTTTCAGATGTTTCGTGTTTCAAATACCTATTAAAATCAACAGAGATTTCACTTTATGCTTCATCTCCTAGCTCAGTAATGTGTGCAGCTGGTGTGAACTGTTCTGTGTTGGTTCCCTGTAGGCGAACACAGACCTGTGAATGTGTGACATCTGAACTTCAAATGGACTTAGAGTGTGGCCCACAGTGTCACAGGGGGAGAGCTTAACTGTTTTGGAACCATTGTTGGTATCCCGTAGGAGCAGTGCTAGATCCTGAGGGTGGGAACAGCTAATGGGAAAGCAAGACACACACACACACACGCACACAAGCCTGCTGGGGAATGCTGGACTGACTGCCAGCACCATGACTTCACACACTGAGTATCTGGAATGGAGCCTGCATAAGGAATGACCAGATGGTTGCCCAGTGACCGGTGTACACACTAAATACATGCACATACACAAACAATCGGAATGATGTCACCCAGTCAACCTGACCTGCGTGAGATCAGAGCTAATATCTCACACACGCTAATTTCTAGTCAGTGTGTGAGGTCATGTGTTACCACATAGTTCTTCACTGAGCTCAGAGTACGGCACTCTCTTTGAATGTTATCATCGGATTGGATGGGCGTTATCAGTGGTTATCAGTGTAATAGATATTGCTCAGAAGGGGCCTGCTCCACATACTGGAAGATTCAGAAGGTTGTTCTCATTTATTCAAATGGTAACCGTAAAGAATACAAAACCATGTTGACGTCTGTTGGCCATAGTAAATTGACAGAAGCAAAAATAAGTGAGTCAGTATAAAGAGCGACAAAATCTGCGTTGTGAAGTGGTCAGGGTGTATGGATCAGTAAATACCCTATACAATTTAACCCATAGGTTTATCTCCCAATGTGCGGGGTTTGTGCAGTTGCCCATTTGAAGCATTCAACTGGTAGTGATAACAACTGATAACAGCCATTTAATGGGCTATTTAAAGTTTTAAATGGGTGTTAACAATTGGATCATGTGATTTAGTGTAATGTGAAAGGTCTCACTCATTGCGACAACACCAGAAAAATGTCACCCCGCTCTACAGTTCCTCTCAGTTTTAAAGCAATTTTATAGCTCATTGTTTTCCATTTCCTCAAACTCTGCGCTCACTTACTCCATCTTTCAGGAAGCTAGTTTGGGTGAAATGTCTCTAAGGTAACAGCTCAGCACCAAACAGCAAGGTTTGCAACTTGCTGAGGAAAAAAACTGAACTAAAAACTGAAACCATGCTGTTTATATATCTGAACAGTGACTCTACGTACTTTATACCATAATAATACACAGCCAAGTAGGCTCGCTCCTATGTTACACAAAGACCTAGTGAAACAGAACATAATTAGCATACATACTGTTTGATTTTATAATGTCAATACTTTCATGATAGTAGTGCTTCCCTGTGGTCTTACATTATGTCTTATCTTGTCTTGGGTTTAGGTAGCTCTGGAAATATCAAGACTCTTGGGGATTCGTACCAGTTCACAGTTGACGTGCAAGACTTCTCCCCTGAAGATGTCATCGTCACCACATCCAACAACCAGATTGAAGTTCATGCGGAAAAGGTGGGCAGCCTTTTGTTGGAAATGAATATGGAATTTACCTTATGTCTTTAAGCTGTAAGACAATATTAGCCTTTCCGAGATGTTAAAACTAAAATCTGTTTCCCTTGTCTCGAAGTCAATTCGTTTTTTCAAAATTAAGAGATTTTGACATTTTGTTCTCCAACATAAAATACAAATCGGTAATAACCCCAATCATGATTTAGACGTTTTTTTTGTGTCTTAGTAGTTGGTAACAAATGGCTAAATTGGATTACAGAGTGTCAGGGACAAAGATCACGCTTAACACCAGGAACCTTATTTACCAAATCATGACCTTGACGTATTGCGACTGTGGCAGTTGGTTCATAGCCTGAAATGTAATTTATGCTTTAGAATATTACAATTAATTTTCATTTTTAAAGATGAACTTGCTGAATCAAACATGAAGGTATCAAAAAGTTTGTCAAAGAGCTTTATTCATGCCATCATTCAAAATCCAAAGGAAAAATTCCATTTACTTTTTGTCGAATGTCGAACTTCCTGTTAGACCTACAAAGTACGTCATTCCTGCAATGAAGTCATTCCAAGTATTTGTTTCTTCTGGCAGTTGGCACAGGATGGTTCGGTGATGAACACGTTCACACACAAGTGCCAACTACCTGAGGATGTGGACCCCACCTCAGTGACATCATCACTGGGCGCAGAAGGGACCCTAACAGTCAAAGCACGGCGACTACCGGCCAAACACGAGCTCGTGCAGACCTTCCGCACCGAGATCAAGATATAAAGAACTGACCCGCTTTCTCATCACAAACTTCTCACTTTTTTTGTTCTTATGCTTCTTCCTTATTTCCTGTCTTTACTTAAACCATTCTACTTTAAAAACTCAGCAGAGAGTTGGCACTATGCTCTATAAAACATGCCAGGTCCTCCATCTCCATGTCTGCAACAATGCTGCTCTTGAGTTAGTTCAACATACACAGCAGCAGTAGGTCAAACCTGCAGGTTCTCACACACACACACACACACACACACACACACACACACACACACACACACACACACACACACACACACACACACACACAGAGAGACACACACACACACACACAGTACTTGTGTGTTGTCCTCTAACACAGTTCTTAAAAAATGAAGACTCACCTAACAAATTGATGGTTACCACATTAATAATAATTTGTAATATATCACATTTGTGTGAATAAAGTAATCCTGCTTTGACATAAACATGTGAACTATTTCATTGATTTAGATCGGGACTAAAGTATAGTTTAAGCTACCAATGGAGAGTTGACAATCTATAAGAAACGTACAAATCTTGAGTATTTAAAAAAAACATTTTTGTAAGGGCGAATATAGCTGGTAATGTCTTGAGTATTTCCTCCCTTGTGTATAATGAATGCATTTATAGAGAAGGCTTTTAAACAACATTTAGGGTTTCATCTTGGAGAAATCTTCTTTTTTTAAAACAGCTGAAAGTGTAAATAATTGGAAAATTCAATATAGTTATACAAATAAAAAAAATAAAAATATGGGCTTGAAGGTGAGTAGGCAGTAAACAGCACAAGGCAATCTATTCTGTTCTGAAAATCAGTACGAAAGCTCAGAGGTGATTCTATTCAGTGTTTTGTGTGTTTTGTCTGTCCTGTTTCCATGAGAAAATAATTTTGAAAGCTCTTTTCAATCTAAAATAATTTTGACAGCTTTGTGATGTGGCTGTAATTCACTTTATGTTCGAGCCAGGCTGTGACCTTTGCATTTTAGAAAGCTTTTCCCTGTGAAAGACCACATAACAGAATGATTTATGTTGTGAAGCAGCGTAGAAATTAATGATATATGTTCTTTTCAGAGTGATGGGGAAATGGTTATGAATTATTATTCTCAAAGGACGTTGACAATTCTCATTGCACTTTATACTCATTACATCGGCACTAGCATATAATACAGCATGATCTTTTTCATTGAAAGGGTACTTAATACAAAAGCCTATAGGTTATAGGGGTTTGCCATTCATTACATGGGTTCAACTTCACATTTATGAATCAGATTAATAGCGTGTTGCTGCTTCAGATAATACCAATACCAGCCAGGGGATTAAAGCACTGATATAGATAATAAATCAGCTCACAAAAATGGTAAGTTATTCATTGTGGATTCAATGTTTTATTACCTTTCCTATTTTTTTTAGAATATAGGATTGAAGCCGTTTGGTGGTTTTGTGTCGTTTTCAAAACTTAGAAAATGATGGTTCATGATTAGAACATAGATTTATAAATATGAGAGTTTAAAAGTTAGAAAAAAAGTTAAATGGCAAAACAAGCCTATATATATTTGTATGAAAGTAGTAGTATGTAAAGACAGCTTGCAAAAAAATACAAGACTTTGGACAAGAATAACAAATATGACATTAATCTTCTGGAACCAGACACTGAAATTGTCTATATTGGACAGGTCTCCCATGAAAAAGAGATCGATGATCTCAATGGGACCACCTGACCTGGTTAAATAAAGGTTTGAATCAGTACTAGCCTACTATAATTATATCTATACGGCGCTGGTTTGAATGAATTGAGCGTATTGCGCCACCACACGGTCATCATGTGCACAGCCCGTGTTCACACTGCGCATGCTCCAGTTATACATCCGGCCGGTCCCTATCAATCGATCAGAGAGACGAAGATGGCGCTGGATGGACTGAGTGGAGCATGATCGATCACCGAAAAGCTCGATTGGATTTGTTTTGCCTAACCAAGTTAAACATTCCGAATCATCGTCCGAGCTGCATTTTGGACCCGGAGTGAAAAGCGGCAACAAAGAGGTAATTCAGGACTTAGTTTATATGAACATGGCGCTTGCAGGGAGCGAAATGAGCGAGCTAGCAGAGAAAACAACAAGAGGTGAAGACAGGTCGGACTCGCCGCTCCGCCATCTTGTCCCTTCACTACATGCATGTCAAGGCAAGCTAAATTAATCCCTGATAACAAAGCGACAAGGATGGAGGAATTGTAATCGATTCATTGCACTGTCAAACCAAAGCTGTCAAAAACTTTTAGAGACACGTTATTTCCAGTCATGAAACATCTTTACTGCCCTTTAATATTCTCGTGTTTTTGTGTAATGCTGCATGTCCATCATGAAGCCAAAGTCTGGCGTCATTATTTTCTAATTTCTGACGTTACTTTGTACAGTATCGTTACTACGCACTTAGTTTATTAGCTAACGTAGCTATATTTCGAATGATCTTGGGTTTTAAATTGTATATCTGTTTGGAGTATTTTCTGCAGTATCTTGTAAGAAATGGAACAGGCACTAACCTACATGAACAAAACATTTAGGACATGTTTATATTGAGTTTATTGACCATACAACCTAAATACCTTACAGACAATTCATGCACCTTTCGACAGACTTGACTAAAACACTGGTACCTTGTTTTTCCTTTTTTTTAACGAGTCGAATACATTCCAAATGAGGATAGTTTTTAAGCATAAACGCGTAACTTTACTGATCTTTTTAGTTCATAGTGTTATTATGTCATTGAATTGCAATTATGGAAGACAGGGTAAAGGTAAACATCTATGTCCTGACAACTGTTTTAACTCTATGTTACTTTATTAATGTTGGAGTTACATGGTTTTTGAATGCCAAAAGTCTTTATTTAGTTTCACACTAAACATTATTGGTATGACTGCTCTGGTCAGTCATAATAGTATTCAGATACTGATTAAAAAAATATGTTATATTAGGTATCAAGTTACTAAATAGTTAATCTTATTTATTTATATCAAATGTATTTAATATTTTGAACCGTATACATTTTATTGTTTTTTATAAAATATTTCGAATCAATTTTTAGATGTTTTTCAATTAAATTATATATATTGAAGGTAAATAAATACATAATGTCGCCAAAGTCAATGAGTAATCATTATGAATGATCATTGTAAGGCTCACAAAAAAATATTGTAATTTTGCCAATTATTTCAATCATACTCCAGTATTGTTAAAATAAAGGCCCAGGAATGTCATGTCACTGTAGAACACAACTGGTCAAGCTGACTGTCCACGTTTTTGAGCATTTCCTATGGTGCTCCATTTGACTCTGCTTTTAGCTCTCCACAGAGACTCCTCCATCATCCTCAAGCGTCCTTCGGTACGATGGAGTTCCCGTGGCACAGTGGGAAGGTCCTGGAGCAGCTGAACCGCCAGCGTCGGCAGGGCCTGCTTTGTGACTGCACCTTTGTGGTGGACGGGGTGGACTTCAAGGCCCACAAAGCTGTGCTGGCAGCCTGCAGTGTTTACTTCCGTACGCTCTTCCTGGACCAGAAAGATGTGGTGCATCTGGACATCAGCAATGCAGCAGGTGGGTTTCCATCAGTGTGCGCACTACGTATTTATGCATTACATTTTTTTTCAATATTTGTTCTGCCTTGCTATCACAGTGTTTTCACTGCTGTCCAACTACACTTGTTGCTCTATGCGGAGAAAATAACTTACAATCTTAAAAGACACAAAAGGCCTTTAATTCTATCTGGCAGTCTTTTATGGAAAATTAGGATATGTAGCAATAACATGGCGACGATGAAGGCTGCTTCAGTGTTGTGGCGAGCTCTGTTTTGTCTTGTTTTGTGCGTTAATTCAGTGTTTCTTTTTATCATCTTTATATTTTTGGCCTACTATTGCAACTTATTTTCTTAAATTGTTTATGTTCGCACTACCAGAAACCAAAGCAAATTCCTTGTATGTGTATAAACGTACCTGGCAATAAACCCGATTCTGATTCTGATTGAACAGCAAGGGAAAGTAACCTTCTTTTTTTATTTTTTATTTAAGTTTCATATATATATATATATACGGTAGTATATATATAATTTATATATACATTTTAAAAAAAAAAAGTATACCATTGTCATTGGTATTATTACTATTACTTTTATTGTTGTGATCATTCCCATAATGTTTGTGTATGTGTTTGTATTACCTGTATTTACTTTAATTTAAGTTATGCCATGTCAGGCTATGTCTTCTATATTTAATGGTTTATAATTGCATTGTCATCATGTTGTTATTTTTTGTGTTCTTGTTATCCTTTTTGTGTGTCTTTCAATGTGGAAAATTGGTAATAATAATAACCAGACCTATTTGATTGTTGTTTCTGGTTGCAGGTTTGGGTCAGGTCCTGGAGTTCATGTACACAGCCAAGCTGAGTTTGAGTCCACAGAACGTAGAAGACGTCTTGGCTGTTGCTAACTTTCTAAAGATGCAAGAAATTGTGAATGCGTGCTCTGCGTACCAGTCCATGGCAACTACAGCTCCGGCCCTCATAACTCTGGATTTTGCCGTCGGTGAGTCACCGGTGCCCTCAATTTCCCGATTGCTGAAGCAGGTCAGGCCGCAGCCACACGAGGACGATAACGGTCGTATCTGATACAATTCTCTATCAGATATCGCTGCTGGTGTAGGAAGGGGCAGTCGAGGTCAACAAGAAAAGTTTTTTGTTTGGAATAAATTCAACAATCGAATGTATTTAACCTTAACCGCCACTTTTAATGGCATGAGGTGTCCTTTGTTTATATTGTTAGTCATAAGGTATTTCCATAGTTGGAATCTTTACCTGCATTTTAAAGAAATAGGAATTCCAAGCTTTACATTTTAAACTGCTGTTTGGGCATTCGTATGAGTTAAATGTTGTAATTTTTTATCTTTTTTGAAAAGATTAAAAGATCGACCAAAAATATGGAGTTTGGACCGGTGCTTGAGAGCCCCGGATCACTTGCAGCCCCTTCGCTCTCATCAGTTCATGACTATATGTCCTGTTTGTTCATGTGTGTGTATTTCGGATCTATGTGTGTAATTATAAAATGACACCAGAGTGAAGAACTGAAACTGAATAAAGGTGACCTTAATCTTTATAAGAATTTAAAGTGACAAAGCTGTGCAATTTTTAAAAAGTGGTAGCATTGCAAAAAATACAAAGGAATGTGCAAGGGTCACAGTATTTGTATGAGGAATAGCTCACATGATTTGCGTTAATGTAACAGAAGTGCATTCAACATTTTAATCAAACAATATAACATAGTCAAAGTATTAAACTGAGCTTTATAAACTGTTATGGTCCAGTGTATTAAATTCTCTTCTCCGCTAACTTCTCATTCTTTTTTACAAACCAGAAGAAAAGCAAGGTGATGAGCAGCGAGAGGAACCAGAGAGTGACCTGGCAGAAGCAGCATCTCAAGCAGAGGAGAGCAGTAGCCCCCCCACAGAAGATATAAAGCTCACACAAAATGAGGAAAACTTAAAGGAAGACGCTTCCCCTGAAACACCACAGACAACTATTACTGAGCCCGCCAAAACCACCCCCGACCCAGGAAGACCCCCAAAACCCCCCGCCCTGCCCTCTCCAAAGAAGGTTCCTGTGAAGAAGGAGGAGGAAGGAGCGGCACAACAGGCGTCAGATGCTGACTACACACCCAGTCAGTGCTTTACTACAAAATGATGTCTAATAGATGCATTACAGTGTTAACTCTTTTTATTTGACCACGGAATTTGTTTTTGCTCTTTTTCTGTAAAGAATCACAGTTGAAATCCGCTGGCAGCTCCTACATGAGCTCTCGGGGGAGAAGAATCAGAAAACCTCCTCGACGGAACTTCCCACCAGGTGAGCACGCTGCACTGCTTTACTCTGCCGTATTAACCCAAACAACAACACAGCTTTTTCTGAGCTTCCACTGGTTATTGAATTTGTAGACAAACAAAATCCAGACAGAAAAGATTCAAAGGGATTATTGTTACATGCAAATAAGTACACTGTCATTTTTGAAAATACTTAAGGCTAATTTACCTTTACAGTCCACAGTGTGTACAGAAGATACATTTTCAGGTTTTTTCTTCTCAATCATCAGAATACCTTTGTTTGTCCCACAGAGGCAAGAAAAGAGCCAAAGACAGCTTAATTTTAACCAAGAAGCTTACATAAGAAGTATTAAAGATAAAAAGAACTACACAATTATTCAAATTAAATTAATTAAAATACACATACTGTAACAGTTCTGAGAGAATCTTCTAAAATAAAAGGTTTTAACATGCCAAAAGTGGGTTTTACTATTTATTGACGAGTTAAACAAGCAAAATCGGATTATCTAAGATACATTGGTGTATGTTATGGTAATAATAACGATGTCCTTTTTCAATGAGTATATATTGATAAAATGCAAGCGTCTTTGAGCATTAGGAAAAGCGCTATAAAAATAAATAAATAAAATGTATTATTATTATTATTTTAAGTTAAACAAACAAATCTAGTCTGTTTTCCATATTTATAGTGTATTTTTATTTTATGAAATCCCCCAACAATACTATCCTTAAGACATAAAAAGAAGTAAGGAAATACCATTGTGCAAGAGACTTACAGGTGCAAGCAAGATGCAGTGATATATAGGAAAACAAGAAAGATAAGTACAATATAAACATATAAAATAGAATAAGATGAAAGAGAATGTAACATTCCGCCCAGCCAATCAGACACAGGAACCTTTTTCTCCCACGAAAGTCCCTGCTCTCTAGCAGGGACTGAAAAGGGGGTAAAAAAGGTTCTCTAGAACTAATTTAGTTCCTGGGACTTTTTGGTGTGAACGCAACTAAATCGTAGTTCTCAGGAACCTTTGTGGGAAAAATACTTGGTGTGAACGCGCCTAAGGCTTTCTGAAACATACTATTATACAAACTGCATTATCCGTCATATTTCAGACATGTCACTGAGTTCTCTGTTGTCTCCTTTGTAGACAATGACTCAGAGGAAGAAGGCCCATCAAAGACAAAAACTGAGAAGAAAGATTCCGAGCCAGCAGAAGAAGCTGGAGAACAGCAGGAAGAGGAGGATAAGGAGGATGAGAGTGGGGAGATGGACGACGGAGAAGATAATGATGAAGAGGAGTTTGGGGAGGAAGATGATGATGATGATGATATTGAAGACGAAATGGAAGAAGACGATTCAGGAAGCGACAGAGAAGGCAGACAAACTCATTCATCGACGATGAGCAGCCGGTCCGAGTCGAAGCCTTACAGCTCCGTGACTCACGAATGTGAGGTGAGACAAAAAACATTAGTTGCCATAAACTAACTTTTCAACTTTTAAGCCGATTTTTTTACAATACAGTTTTAAGATATTGGTAATTTCTTACTATTTATTTAAAACGGATGAAAGATTTTAGTCAATTGACTTTTGGATCTGAAAATTATTAAAACAACAAGATGAGGTAACATAAACAGCAGCCTACAAGTTGCTGAGCAACACAGATTTCTAACGAGAAACAGTTTTATTCAGTGTTTTTACCAGTTTGAATCATTCCATCAGTGAGTTTTTGAGAGGAGTAGATATCTTTGGATAATTTAGCTCACGGTAATAACATCCTGAAGAATATCCAATAACAAGTAATCTAACTGGAAAAGCTTAGATCAATTACAAACAAACCACTGAAGGAGAAGGCCCTTTAGTGGGCAGAAAATTACATATTGCACATTTAATATCACCATCTTTGTGGCCATATCTGGAATAGAGCTGCTCATCACGGGCAGAGTGTGAACATCCCCAGCCATACTTAGCTGTTTGACCTGATAACGTTTGCAGATGCATTAAAGCTAAAATAGCTGCTTTAAACACAAACATTTAATAATGTCGATAGCATGGTGAACATGTCGGTGACATTCAAGCAGATATTGGTTTCTTTTGCATAAATATATTTTCATTAAAACGTTTGTGTCAGCTTAGTCTTAATGACATACTTCGTCTTTCTTTTCCAGGACTGTGGGAAGAAGTTCACGCACACGGGTAACTTCAAGAGACACATGCGCATTCACACGGGAGAGAAGCCGTTCAGCTGTCGGGACTGCAACAAGGCTTTCTCTGACCCCGCAGCCTGTAAAGCTCATGAAAAAACACACAGGTGAGTGACTTATTATATTCAGCATTATTATTTGTACAAAATAGCATCACCATGTAACACTTCTATTGGCTAGCGCTCAAACACATTGTACGTGATACACTAAGGGGCTGGACTTTTCTAAGCTGTTGACCAATCACAAAAGAGCCAGCTAACCAATCAGAGCAGGCTGGGCTCTGGTTTCAGACAGAGGGTGAAAAGAGGTGCTGCAGCACAGGCAGTGTGATACAAATAGAGAGCTTTTGAACATTAAAGCATTTAAATGTGTCACAGTAGTGGCACAAAACCCAAATATGTACCTGAAAATTAGCATAAAAATGCCCCTTTTAAGTTTTACATGTGTTTGTGTTTAATGGCCAAGGTTCAGGCAAAACAGGTTAGTTTTCAGTCCTTGATGGAAGATGTGTAGACTTATCTTATTCCTGAAATCCATTACGTGTGCTTATTTTATAAAAGTTTTAAAAAGCACATGGATCTCTTGTCTAGGCTATGTTGCTACTTTTACTGTAAAGGTCAGCTGATTGCCAGGCACAGGCAGTATGAGAAAAATCAAGACCTTTTTGAACATTAAAGCATGTAAACATGTCCCAGAAGGGGCACAACATACAAATATCAACCTGAAAACAAGCATAAAAGGCCCCCTTTGAGCTCTGTCAGTTTGATATCATTAGTTGTGCTCTTGTCTCCCCCTAGCCCTCTGAAGCCGTACTGCTGCACGACGTGTGGGAAGAGCTACCGGCAGATCAGCCTGCTCAACCTGCACCGGAAGCGTCACACGGGCGAGGCGCGCTACAGCTGCGACGTCTGCGGAAAACTCTTCACCACGTCGGGGAACCTGAAGCGGCACCAGCTGGTCCACAGCGGGGAGAAGCCGTACCACTGCGACTTTTGCGACAAGGCTTTCTCCGACCCCACCGCCAAGATGAGGCACCTGGAGACGCACGACACGGAGAAGGGCAACCGCTGCCCCTACTGCGACAAGCGCTTCAACCAGGTAACAGCATGTTGGTGAACAGGTTGAGGTTAATTGTAGACTTTTCAGTGAAATGTCATAAAGTTTTAAACCTTTAGAAAAGCTTAGTTAGATTGCTACCATTACCATATAATTACCAGTGAAGTGTTACTGAGTGAATTATATTGAGTTTGTTTACTTTTTGTGTCTTTAGCCTGGAAATCTGAAGGCTCACTTAAAGATCCATATCGCAGACGGGCCTCTCAAGTGCAAGGAATGCGGTAAACAGTTTACTACATCAGGTAAGAAGACAGTATGGATTATACTTTCCATGAATTTAGTTTATTTCTGTTATACAGTCATATTTACCTGTAAGAAATGTGCTGAAGTCAGGCACTTTTGCAGCCAGGAGAGGGCTAAAAAATTGAACCATTTAATCATGATTTTAATTAAAATGATCTACGAGTGGTGGTTACACAGTAGCTACAAGAATAAAATGATTCTATTATAAAATAAAAAAGACATAGTTATCACCAATTCAAAGAATGCCCAACGTGTACAGTGAACATTTTATCTGGAGCAACCACAATTCTAGCTGCTTCAGTTTAAATCCATGTTTTATCTTCTCTTAGTTGTCTTTGCTTCCAGGCATTTGACCTAATCTTTCTGTGATGGAATGTTGTTCTTCTTTTATTAGGCAATCTGAAGAGACACCTGCGAGTCCACAGTGGGGAGAAACCGTACATCTGTATGCATTGCCAGAGAGCGTTCAGTGACCCCGGAGCTCTGCAGCGGCACGAACGGATCCACACAGGTACTGCCATGACACTTATCATCATTTCATCCTTTTTCAGTTTGAACACTATACGATTTGTATTCACCTGACACCATGTTGATGCTGTAATCCTTATTTACAGGAGAGAAGCCCTGCGTCTGTCCCATCTGTGGAAAGGCCTTCACACAGGCCAGCTCGCTCATCGCTCACGTCCGCCAGCACACCGGAGAGAAACCCTACGTGTGCGATCGCTGCGGCAAAAGGTATGATAAAAAAAATGAAGATGCATTTGTGCTGTTACAAAAGGTTAATACAATAACAAAAATACTTATATCTGTGGAATATAAACTGACATCATACCATATTTTTATTTAATTTCTTTATAAAACTGTTACAAAACCCAATTTCCCATGGGTTAAAAGAAGTGTTATGATTCTGAATCCAATAAGAATATTTAAAAATATGTAAAGAGAGATCCGAGCACATAAACTGTGATTTAAAATTGTATCTTAAAGTTACTTTATTGTTGTAAAATGATCTTGATATTTGCTGCATTAAGACTTGACATTAGCAGAAAACACATTGTATAGAAACATATGAGCAAACAGACAATTATTCAAGACATGTAATGTATTAAGAGCCTCAAAGCAGATCTTGCATAAGGAATAGTAGGGAAGCCCATACCATGTTTATGGCCTAGGCATGTGGCATTTGCAATGTACCATATTAAAAAAATACTGCCAAGAATTTCTTCGCAAAATCTGCAGCTAGAAGAAATCTAGTTGCAATGCCAGTGGATGAGTAGGAAACAAGATGACCGGTGAATCTCTCTCTCTCTCTCTCTCTCTCTCTCTCTCTCTCTCTCTCTCTCTCTCTCTCTGTGGACAGGTTCGTGCAGTCCAGTCAGCTGGCCAATCACATTCGGCATCACGACAATGTCCGGCCCCACAAATGTCAGATGTGCTCAAAGGCATTTGTTAATGTGGGAGACCTGTCCAAGCACATTATCATCCACACAGGTAAGGACAAAGTTATCTTTTTAATAAATATTTTACTTAATTGAAACTACACAAGTCTTGCCTGTCCTCTTTCACATTCAAACCACGAAGCAGAAATCCTTTTTTGTCCTACTTTGGGGTGATGTACAATCTTACAGCAAAAGAACAGTGTAGATTAAAAAGTGAAATACAATTAGTAGACTAACATACTAAATGAAGAGACAAGCACACGTTAATAAAATCAAGAAAATAACAGATTTATGTTAAAAAACTAAATCAAGCAGTAGAATTATAAAGTAAATAGTTTGTCTTTGCTGTATTTAATTACTCTGTTAAGCATATTGAATTGCGACAAAATGTGTAATATACAAATAAAGTTGCTTTGCCTTTCCCCCTTACATTTTCACTTAATTTGTTTCCTCCCTCAGGAGAGAAACCGTTCCTGTGTGATAAATGCGGCCGAGGCTTCAACCGGGTGGACAACCTGCGCTCACACGTCAAGACCGTGCACCAAGGGAAGGCCGGCATGAAGCGGCTGGTGTTAGCTGGGGGCAGCGCAGACGAGGGGCTCGATGGGTGCGCGTCTACCTCTGACGGCGAGATCAACATAGTTACCGTCACTACGGAGGACATCGTTACCCTGGCAGCCAGCGCTGTGGCTCAGCTGAGAGGTCAGACAGCATCTTTTTTTTAATTCAACTTCATCACTATTAATACAGACAACAAGCTACAGGAAAACTGAACTAGTTAGAGTCGGAGGGCATGATCAGAGCTTATAATGGTAAAAAACCTTAAACATTATGGCAAAATAACTACAAACCTTATGAAAGCCTTTGAAGGTTTAAACAAATCAAGTACACAGGGTACTTAACGCAGGGTTCCGGGATTTTAGGGGAAATATCGTGTCCTTGTCTTGTACACAAGCTGTATTTATCACCATGAACTTCTGCACATAATAAAAGAAGAATTATGATTAAAGGGCTCACACATTAAGGAGTGTTTGTTTATGTTGTTTCTGTTTACAGTTGTTCCTGTGGCTGCTTCAGTGTCTGCAGATGAGACTGAGGCTTTAAAGGCTGAAATCACAAAGGCAGTGGAGAAAGTGCAAGAAGCAGGTAAGAATGTGTTTGGAAAATACATTACAGTATGCACACAAACATCTGTATTTTAATAATGGAATAATCGCACTGGTTTAGGACATCCTACTAACAATGCGATCAGGAATTGCATTTAACAGGATATTAGTCACAAGTTGGAGTAACAGAAAAATACTAAACTAAATGTAGGAATGCGCAATTCAACTTAATTTGAGGGGAAAAGCTGTGGTGGGGGTTTAAGATGCCACAGGGGAATAATGATCAGCATTTTTACTGATCCTCTTGTATATGGCCAGAATTGGTACAGTGGTTTAGTTATTATGGTATTCAACATCAGCTATCCACACATTCATTAATACTGCATCAGGACTAAATGTTTTATATTTCCTAATGAAAACACAAGAATTCCCATCAACAGTTTTAGTTTTTAGTTTTTTTATTAGGATCCCCATTAGCACTTGGCATTGGCTATTCTTCCTGGGGTCCTCACCCACACAAAACATACATAATACAAACCAGAACAGAACAACTCATAATTTCATGAAAAGTGCATGGTAAGGAAGTGAAAGCAAAAACAAAACAGAAAAAAATAGTCATCACATTTTAGCCATCATCAAGTCAAAACCTAAACAAAATTTTTACCAACAATATAATTTACATGATAATACTAATTACTAATTGACCCACAAGTACAGTTCAAATTTAATTTGTAGTTCTCAGATATTGTTTTAGCAAATGTTTGAAATGTATGTTTGAGTTGTCTTGAATGATATGGACCGGTAACGAATTCCAGCTGACCATTGCTCTGTATAGTACTGTTTTCTGTCTGATATTTGATCTTGATTTGGGTAAAATGAACCTTTTTTCTATTGCATAACAGTATTATTGCATAAAGTATTAATGATACATTTAAAATAGGCATGGATACACAAATATTTGTGAATATCAATGAATGCTTTAAAACCTATTTTCAGAGCAGACAAAAGCTTTTTGCTTAATGGACTTTTGTCTGAATGTGCAGTTGAATATCTGCATCACAACACGATAACAAGTTTGGTAAAGAGATAAAAATGACAGGATGTTGAAAAAAAACTCTACTTCAGATCTATTTGATAGCTGTTCTGGAGCTTTATATGGTCTTACATGGTTTTCATCATCAGAAAGAGTTGTCATTGAATTGTAGATGTTCAAATGTATCTTTTATATAATAGCTTATACTTACTTCTCATCCATACTTGACTATTAGTTTTGGTTAAAATGTAAGTCTTGAAAAAGTGGCACCAATGTATTTTGTCACATTCCTGGAATGTGAGACAGTCTTGGAGAAGCAGAGCGAAGTCAGTAATGTTTATGAAGCGGGGTATAGAAAGTAAAAAAAATTAAATAGACAACCCTAACCCTAACCCATGTAAACATATTGCAGTAGAAGCACAAAATACTAATACAAACCTGAAAATGAGCATACAAGCGCCCCTTTAAAGAACTTAATGGATTTTTATTCTAAGCCAGATCACTGAAAAACACATTGGTATCAGTCTATTAATTCAACTCCTCTCTTGTTCCCAGACCCCAACACCCAGATCCTGTACGCTTGTGATTCATGCGGGGATAAATTCTTGGACGCTAGCTCCCTCGCCCAGCACGTTCGCATCCACACAGCTCAGGCCCTCGTCATGTTCCAGGCAGATTCCGACTTCTACCAATACACCACAGCCACGGAGCAAGTCATCCAGGAAGGAGGAGAGCTGATCTTCCGAACGACAGTTGGAGAGGGAGAGGGAGGGATAGTGGGGGAGAGACAAGAACAGGAAGAAGAGACTGAAGGGCTGACTCATGAGGAGAGGAGGGAGGAGGAAGAGGAGGAAACCCACACTGAGCTCCACACGGAAGGAAAGGATGAAGCTGCAGCAGAAGTAGAGGAGAAGGAAAAAGAAGAGGAGATGGAATGTGAGAGTTAGGCATAGGGGGGAAGATTTGTGAAGAAAGAAATATTGAAATATTAAATATTGCTGGAAATAAATGTAATTATTTAACTGGAGATGGAAATATAAGAAATAACGTGTGAGGATTGCAAATGTTACAAGTGAATCTAAACTGGATTTATAACATAGAATATATCCTTTTTTTGGGTCAAAAATGTTGTTATTTTGCATCCTTATTCCAGGATTCTATGTCTTGTAGTTTGTTTACTTTTTGACTGAAATGTTGGACTTTGCTCTGTTCTTTGTATTAGGATATCACAATCCTGTTTAACCCATTTTCCCTTAAAAATGACCTTGTCGTTATTTTTCCATTTCTCTCGGATGAGATGTGTACATTTTCCTTAAATAGTCAAACTATTTTATTGTACTTAGTTGTAAGTATTTTCTTGAAATTCACCCTATACAGAGATTATTTACATAATTACAGAGGTGGGACTAACAAGTTATTTGGGGGTTCATTGCCACCTCCTTTTCTAGGAAGTAGGAAGAGTGGATTCATGTCCTACCTGACATTCTGCTTGTATACTATTTGTATATTTGTTTTGTCATCTGAAAAAGTCTTAATACCTCTGATAAAAGATAAAAGGAACATTTGTGGAGATGATAAGCTGGTTAACAATTTGCCATTTTTGGTGATAACAAGACATCTTCTTTTGGTATTGCAATAAAATGATCACATTTGTATAAAGACTGACACCAATGTTTTTAAGTTATTATTTGTTTTGTTTGTATTAACACCTGCAAGATTCGTATTAGATATCCGTAACTTACAGTCACTGGTAGTCAACATCCCAACAATAAAAAATCATCACAGTCTCACTCACATTGTTTTGTGCTTTGATTTTAACTTTTTTTATAATAACTTTTTATTATTTGTGTCCTTTTAAGTCTACATTGTTCACGGAATACCTAGAATGTCTGAGAACGGGACATTCCAGGTATGTGGGGCAAACAATTCATATATTATATAAGGAACAGTCACTTTCCAGTAATATGGCATATTACTTTAAAAATTAATTGCATTTACATAGTTTTCCTTCAAATTATTTCCCAACATAATACATCTCTTAAGACAAACATCCAGATTCAGGCAATGCACCTCCTTATACAATAAAGTCATGGAACTATTTATCTTTAGCTATGATTATTCTTTACATTTGTGGAGATACGCTTCCTAGTTCAAACCGGAGAGACGTGATGTATGGAATACATATTTATTGTTACACGTCATATAAATGAAATTATTGCCATGATAATACAACAGGAGAATGGAATGGTGTTTGGCGATTAGGCCCCGGTTTGCAGGATAATCATTCGGGATGGAAAGAAGCGCTCCGAGGAAAATCCCCGGGGTCTAGACACTGGTGGTGGTGATAAGTAGGTGGGACCGGTCTGAAGGAGGAAGGTTTAGCTTTGTCCTGGAGGAGACGGGAGGCGAGATGGGTGGAGGAGGGTTGCGTGTGGTCACCTGAAATGACAACTGACAGGAAGGAAGAGCAGGCATTTTAAGGAATTTAACGTGTGCAGCAATTGGCTGCTGGGGGGTGACGCCCACGCATTTAATGAGGGGGGAGAAAGCAATAGAATGACGTGTAAGTGACTCATTGTTAGGTCTTCCTTATTGAACTTGCGCTAAAGCTTTCATTTCTCATCCATTCCCCAAACTGGACTTCTTCCGTGATGGTCAGCCTTATAATAAAGCTTTCCTCCCATTGGCGGAGAGTCAGCCGGAGAGACGCGTTCCTCTCTGTGATTGGCTGCAGCTCGGGGTCAAAGTGAAGTAGTCTCCTAATGCTGACGTCGACTTCTGCAGCAAAATGGCGTCGTTGACAGCAGTCATGCAGACGAGCCATCCCGGTTCTTTAGTATCGTCCAAAAAACGGAGCGGAATTATGTCGCAAAGGAGGTTCAGACTTTTGGACAACAGTGTATTTGTGTTGCTTGCGTTATCCTCTTTGTTGCATTGTGCTTTGGCTGACGGCAAAACGTTGGTTCTACTGGACAACCTCAACATCAGAGACACCCATTCAATCTTCTTCCGCAGTCTGGCAGGTCAGTAAGAAATGTTTTTTTTCCATCCATAAATGCTCTTTACTTTTACTGTTATAGCACCCCTTGTATTGCTGACAGGTCTCTTGTATGTAACATGACTTTAGAGACTTTAGGACTTGAGCCTGTAGAGTTTAGCTTCATGCAGCACGGCTAGGCTAACGTTAGCTTTATTATGCTCGCTGTGTCTTGCCAAACTTAATTCAAGGCGCTAGCAGTTTATAATATTTTTACCTAACTAATGATAGTGTAAGTGCTTGTTAATTTAGACTTGTATTGCATACAATAGACACAGGGACACTCTTGAATTTGGCGTACTTCTAGTAGCGTCACCACAAAAATAATTAATCATTTGATACAATCAGCACTTTATGATCAATTCAGCAGTCATCAACCAAAAATGCAGATATGACTTATGGATTTGATCAAGGCTACATTGATTTGAATACATATACAGTTATAAACAGTATGTTGACATTCCTTCCTGAGCTAACTAAGGATTTGCTTGCCATCATACTGTAAATGGACTTGCCAATTTATTCCCAGCTTGTTTGCTTAGAAAATGTCAAGCAGGTGCATTATGTAAAGCGAAAACCAGATCATCTACTTCAGTAAAGTTACCAATGCCACAGGGTAGAAACACTATGCTACTACTACTACTACCACTACTACTACTACTACTACTACTGATAAAACAGGAAAAGTAATACATTGATTATAAGTATTGATCCATTCATTTTTACAGTATCATTGCAATACTTTATTATTTAAATAATGTTGAACATCTTTCCATAAATGTTAGTTTTGGCTTCCTAAATGAAGTAGCTTAGAGTTGAAGAATCTCCAAATGTAATAAGTTACTTTCCACCACTGGGGTAACCCACTTTCCTTTTGAATGGTTTCATGTATACTGTAGAAACCAAAATCCTTTATTTTGAAAACAAAACATATACAATTCTGGTGGTTTCACATGACCCTTGACAATAACCACTGACGGGAAGTTTTTCACATGTTGTGCTAAATGTAAAGGAGTTAAAGTATGGAAGTTCACAGTTCTTTGTTCAAGTTACTGAGTAATGCACAACTAAAGTATTTTTTAAACTTTTTCATCTCTCCCATTCAGATCGAGGCTTTGACATCACATTCAAGACGGCTGACGATCCCTCCCTATCTCTCATCAAATACGGCCAGTTCTTGTACGACCATTTAGTCATCTTCTCACCATCAGTTGAGGGTAAGTCTAACACTCTTCGGTTAAAATCATGTTAACACACTTATGTCTGACTTGTTGATTTGATAAAAAATCACGTTTTGATCTTCGGCAGACTTTGGAGGAAACATAAATGTGGAGACTATCACATCCTTCATTGATGGTGGAGGCAATGTCCTGGTTGCTGCAAACTCAGATATTGGTGAGTAAATTCCCAACACCTTTTTCGTAATATTAGAAAAAACACCATATTATTGCATATACTGAATTGATGGTCTTCTCCTGTTTACAGGTGACCCTCTGAGGGAGCTGGGCAGCGAGTGTGGCGTCGAGTTTGATGAAGAAAAGACCTCCGTCATCGACCATCACAACTACGACGTGTCTGACGCTGGAGAGGTAAACAGAGTTCTGATCAGACAGAAGGCTCCTTCACTTCGTTTCTCACATCAAGCCTTTACATTTCCATGTCTGTGTGTTTATTTACAAGTGATCCTTCTCTTCTCCAGCACACCCTGATTGTCGCTGACCCAGAGCACCTGATGAAAGCTCAAACTATTGTTGGTACACCCACTAACAAACCAGTTCTATTCAAGGGTGTCGGGTAAGCACAGAAGCACGTGATTTAAATGTTGATAACTAAGTATTGAAAGTATGATAAAGCAATTATCCACTTTAACATTTAGTATGTTGACTCCATTGATATTCTGAGACATTCACTCTTTTATTTGTTTACACAATTTAAATAATTACTTTATAGCTAAGACGCTATAGAAAAAAAAGGATAATGTATCGTGCATCGGTCCGTTTTGGGAGTTTGGGCTAGTTTTTTTTTCATGCCATGTCTTTATTCAGACTAGTAGAAAGAAAAAAAACAAATAACTAATAATTTAGGTGATTGTTTTTTACCTCAATTCGATTTCCCTTAAATTCAACAAAAGTTTGCATTAGATAAAGCCCCATGTGTATAGTAAAAGGCAACATCTCTGAAAAACTTGTCATACCAAAAATAATTGTTTAAATGTAAATTATTAACTGGGAAAGTTTTATTGTGAGACTTTTGAAGAAAGAGATGGTGTGTTGCAGCTTTATATTAATATTAAAAGATGAAGAGCAAATGCAAGCCATATAAAGTCAAACATGCACCCCCCCCCCCCC
>NW_011351701.1:1329806-1330075 GCF_000735185.1 Notothenia coriiceps | reverse complement strand
GGACGGGAGAGTCGACCTACTTATTTTTCCGTTTTCTTGGGTAGGTACGTTCCTACCAAAACGGAAACCTAGTAGGTTAATTAAGTTTTTTAAGTTTTTTAAGTTTTAAAACAAAAAACTAAACCTTTAAACGAAAAGTAAGTTACCGTAAACGTTATTAGTTTAATTTTTTAAGGTTACGGTTTTAACTTTTTAACCTTTTAACCCTTTAACCTTTCCTACCGTAACGTTAGTTAGACGGTACTCCGACGAACCGGACACCAAGGGAG
>NW_011351701.1:1315155-1329772 GCF_000735185.1 Notothenia coriiceps | reverse complement strand
CCCCCTTGCAGCATGGTGGCAGACCCAGAGAACCCTCTTGTCCTGGACATCCTGACCGGCTCCTCCACTGCCTACTCGTTTTTCCCAGACAGACCAATCTCTCAGGTAAGATGATTGAACATAAAAGTTATGTTAGATTCTTAATTTATAAAGAACTGTATCATTGTGTTTTATATACCCTACTGTTTCCTCATGTATGACGGAGATGCACATTTCTTTCTGTGGAGTCTCAGAAACCATGGATAATTGTTTTTATTTAGAAACAAATTCAAAAGATGTAACATGATTTTATGGTATTTAACTTTCCTAACTTCTCCAGTACCCCCATGCTGTTGGCAAGAACACCCTCATGATCGCCGGCCTTCAGGCCAGAAACAATGCCCGAGTGGTTTTCAGCGGCTCCCTGGATTTCTTCAGTGACGCCTTCTTCAACTCTGCAGTGCAGAAAGCCACGCCCGGCTCCCCAAGGTAAGGCTTACTGATCATAATTGCTAATACAGCTTCTATCACAATGACGTTCTGACCCTTGCCCTGATCAATTCTGCTGTAAATGATGCAAAGAAACATGCTGCATCCCATCCAAGGGGGATCGACTCTAACTGGTTACATTGTTATTTAATGAAGAAATAGATATTGTCCAATTATCAATTTTTAAAGTTCTTGTGGTGTTTGTTAGGCACGAGCAGACAGGGAACATGGAGCTGGCCGAGGCTCTGTCTCGCTGGGTGTTCAAGGAGGCCGGAGTCCTCAGGGTGGGAGCTGTCGCCCACCACACCGTTGGAGAGGTCTCTCCTCCTGCAGCGTACACAATCACTGACCTTGTGGTGAGTTTATGTGAACAATCATCCCCGGAAGATGTTTTTTTATTTTAGCCTGAAAGAAAGTGTGTGTATTCTCGACGTGTTTATCTCATTGAAGTGCAAAACTTTCCCACGCAGGAGTACACCATCGTCATCGAGATGTTGTCCCAGGGCCGCTGGGTTCCCTTCAACGGAGATGATATTCAGCTGGAGTTTGTGAGGATCGATCCCTTCGTCAGGACTTATCTCAAGAGAAAGGGTATGTTGCTGTTCTTATGAAACACAGTCTGCTTTGAATATGTGGGTTAGCAGCTGTACATTTGCAGGCACCAACTGTATTCATTCTTTGTCGTCTTTCCTTTAGGAGATAAATACGGTGTCCAGTTCAAGCTGCCCGATGTGTACGGAGTCTTCCAGTTCAAGGTCGACTACAACAGACTGGGATTCACACACCTCTACTCCACCACTCAGGCAAGTTAATCAGAAGCTTTCTTCCACTTAAGTCTACTTAAATCAAAATGCTGGTATGGTTGAGGGAAGTGATAAATGGGCTAAAATACCAGAGATGTAATCATTTATAGTTCCTCTTTCTTATATTGCATTAACAACAATGCTCTAATTTACGGCGGCTTGATGTCTATCTTTTTTCGTATCGCAGGTTTCCGTGCGTCCCCTGCAGCACACTCAGTACGAGCGCTTCATCCCCTCAGCCTACCCGTACTACGCCAGCGTGTTCTCCATGATGGGCGGACTCTTTATCTTCAGCATAGTGTTCCTGCACATGAAAGAGAAGGAGAAGTCCGACTAATGCAGAAAGACAACGGTGAAGGGATAACAAGATTATAGAAAACATGTGGTGTGAAGAGCTGAAATTGAATGTCTTGAATCTTCACGCCAGGACTTGGACAACAGTCCTCTGAAAAAATACAGTTTCTGTTCGGTTATTGGGTTATTCAACAAAGCTGGGGCTTAAAGCCAAAAGGGGTTACTTTAATGCAGTGGTTGGGTTTTTTTCTTTTTTTTTGTACTCTGAAATCACTCAAAGCCTGATAAATGTACTGAAGTCAGTCAGCGTTTGTATTAAGTTGCTTTACATTTGATAAAATGCTCTCCTAAGTAAAGCACTTGCCCTGGAACATTGAAAGGAATCCATATCTAAATTTGACCCACATGTTCTCAGTCAGGGAAGTTTATTGTGGTAACTACATGCACTGAATGTGCCCACTGCTAATTTGTTTTTTGATACGTGTTTCCAAAAAAGTTGGAGTCATCTTAACAATAAAATATTGACATTCCACTAAATACAAATTCCTGTCCTTTCTGTGATGTGACATAAGTGTACTTTCATTTCAACACTGCATGACTATAGGCTTTCTTTACCTACTTAATGGTATGTTACTTCATAATGCTATATGCTATGACTGACATAGTGTTGTTGGTTGGCATGATGTTCTTGGTATGGAGAGTATTCATGCAAAACTCAAAATATGGTCATTCAAATCTTCAGATGCTTTGCAAAAGGGAAATGTGCTTTATGTAAGGCCTGTTTGCATCTAATTCAGTAGCGGTAATAGTTACAGTAGATATCAATAATTACTTTTTAGGTAATGAGAAGTATTCCAAGCTAACCCTTACATAATGTCATTTTGCAAAAGTAACAATTCTAATTAAACATATCTACAATTAATTCCTCACTAGTCAAAGTGTAAATTCCTTATCAATAATTTATTTATTTGTCAATGGTCATTGTAGATATCAGGAACTTAATTAAAGTTACTCAACTTTTATCATTGACTTATATTCAAAATTAATTGCAGATGTTTAAAGTTCAGCTTTTAAGTGTTACAAGCCATATCAATAATGTAACACCGGTTGCAATTTTAGATAATGATGTACATTACTTTGTAGTGACACCCTGAAGTGACAATGAAAAGTGACATTTGTATAAACATGCTTTAGCTAGGGTGAACCAATTATAATTGTATTTATGTATAATAAGTTAAAACCGGCAGTATGCACCCTAGCCGATTTGAGGAGCAAGTTCTGACGATTAAAAATCCAGTCATATTTTATTAATGTTTGTGTTTTTGCACAAATCCAACTTTAGAGTAGTCAGTTTTGAATGCTGTTCAATCTGTATGTATTGAGGCTAATATTATAGTGACGTAATGTTCTGACAGTGGGAGTTCAGCCTGAGAACAGTTAGGTCAGTAGCACAAAAAGTAACCCTAGCATCCGTGACTTTGATGTAATTACCTTGCTTTAATAGAGAAATTCGCTTACACAGTGAAAAATGGAGAATAAGATAATTACATTTCCTGCTAAAAGTCCATGTTTGGGCTCTAAAATGTGCTAGCCACCCCCACCTTGAGTCCAGCGTTGAAAAAAAGTCAAGTGGCTAACTCTATGCTAACGCGAAGCTAGGCAAACATTACTTGGCTAACCGGACGCGTTGACAGTGTTTTGCTTGTCAAGTACTTCACATTAACATCATTAATGTGAACTACCGACACTGTCAAACTGAATGTGTAAACTTGACACACCGAGCTCGAGCTGTGTCGTTACCTTAGCAGCCAACAGCATTGAAGGTAAAGAAAATGTTAGCTAGCTAGCTAATAAGACGGGCGGCATTAGCTTTAGCATAACATAGCTGCGCTTGGGAGTCAGCTGACAGCCTGCTGTAAGCTGCCAGCAGACCAGTGATGGATCAACTGAAAGTAAAGGATCGCATATTGGAAAACATATCCCTGTCTGTGAAGAAGGTAAGCGTTGTCCGTTTGGTCAGTACATTTAAACATTGTCAGAGAATTACATTATTTTTTTGATGAGTTACTGTAGCAAACATTAGGTCATCTTTTGTCTGCCCAACTTTAAGTCGTTGGGACATTACCGGCTCCCTGTTAATGGAGGGCCTTTACCTTATTGTATATAATACAGTATCGAATGTTACATTCAACCTTTAAGGGTTGTCATATTGTTCTAGTTTTCCCTCTTGACCATTGGGAACAATAGTGGCATCTAGCCCTTGTGTTTGCTAACTGCGGCATGTGTTGTAAACACACCTGCAACTATATCGGGGGACAGGATCTTGCAACATAAGAGTTAGCAGGAAGATATTTGCTTCTATTTTCCATTGAAGTTTGAAAACATTATACATTTTCTTTTCCCAGCTATGCCTGATGTTGTGAAACTACCTGTCTCATAACCTGATAGGCAACATTGTATTGTCTTCCTGCTCTCCCTGTAATGTTGTAGATTAAAAACGATGTGCATTTTAGTTTTTAGTTTTGCATTGTCTTTCTTTAACTCAGTTCTAGTACACCAGTGTTTAATGCAATAAGCCCAGTACTTTGACCTACTTCCTTAACTCCTATTTGTCTAATACATTATTATTTGGTTACACAAGGATTCAAGGATCATTTATTGTCATTCTGCAACTTAAGGGTTGACCAAAAATAATGCAGATGTAGGGTATTTACAAAACAGGAACAGTGGTGCAGCACAGTATCTCTGTTGTACTGCATGAGGACCGTGAAAGTAGGGGAAATGGTATGTCCCAAGCTCCCAAGAAAGTGTTACCTCGACAAACATTATTCTGTCACGTGGAGATAGTCACAAGATATAAATTGTCTTTCTTCGGGGGCACAATCCTCAAAGCTATTCTGACCTATACTTGGGTGCATGCCTCGGGGTTTCCGCAGGAAGAGGGTGACCATGAAAACAAACTTAGCATCGCATGAAATGTGACCTTCTTTTGTTGCTTTTCCTCCAGCACATTGGATTTAATATCAAACATGTTTTAAAGTGCTTAACCGTAGATACATTGACCCAAAACCTCCTTTAGTCTCAGCCCGGCTTAAGTTGGATTTAGGTCAGAGACATTCCAATACTTGGCACAACATTCTTGGTTGCTTTAACTGTAAGGGCACTGTAGGATTATAAGGTCCCGAAGCATGTCCTTAACCATGGAACGTGTAGAAACATGCTACAATTCCTACATTGTTCATCCCACATTGAAGTGAACACCGTGTCTTATCGCACTGAAGATATTTATTTTCGAGTCCAGTCTGCAGGAGTTCAGAGACAAAAGTAAAAAATTCCTTGATATTAGTTTACAAATGCATTACATCCAACACATAACTTTATTGTTTGGCTTGTTTGCATTAAAGCAATTTCTTGATTTAGTAATTGCCAGTTACCATGTTTTTGAATGTTTTTTACCTACATCCTTATCATCATCATCATCATCATCATCATCATCATCCTAATCATCATCATGCCAAGTTGGCTAATGTTTTTCATTCCCAGCTGGTTTTGGTTATACGCATAATGAATGATACAAATATTCCTATCAAGAGCCATGCCCCAAAGCAATAATCAAAAAGTAAATATATCTTTATCTGTAAGACTTTATAGTCATTTAATGTTGTGATAACTTAAACGATGTCTCTGTACAGTTGCAGAGTTACTTTGCCGCCTGTGAAGATGAGACCCCAGCTATCCGGAATCACGACCGGGTCCTTCAGCGTCTCTGTGAACACCTGGACCATGCTCTGCTGTACGGGTAAGAGGCCAACCGCACATCAGTTACACACTGGAAAGAGATAAGGCGCATTCTGTAAATAAGTCTTCAGTTATGGATCCTGCTCATGTCCCTCTATCTGAACTGTCTACATTTGTTACACCTTTTTGACCCATGCTTTTCAAGTTACTGTTTGGTTCAATTATTGATCTAGGTGTGGATCATTCAGAGTATATAGGGACACCAAACTATAAGGGAAACAATAAGCCGCAAGTTATGCAACCAAGACCTGATATGCGTACAACATGCCTGAAGCTAGCTAAAAACATTCCATTTCAGCATGTCAGCAATGGAAATAGATAGATATATACTTTATTAATCCCAAATTGGGAAATTATTTCAAATATGTTGATAAATAAATGATGATGGGACAAGCTAAATATCTAATATTGTTGGCTACGGCACTCTCAAACATGAAATTACATATGTGTTACATACTCTCAAAATGCTTTAGCTTAATTTACAGGAAAATATTTAGCCTAAAGCTGACATGTGGACAAAATGCAAAGTGTCAGTAAGCCACAGTTTTCCCAATTCACCTACTAATGCTTAATTTGTGTCTCCTTAATGGCTCAGTTTTTCCGATCTGCAGCCTGAAAGCTAAAAGATGGGTTCTTTATCCTGTTGGTAGTGCACCACAGTGAAGCTATTAGGCATGGTGTTGTTGTTTGCTGGCAGACAAATGTGACAAGAAGGCACCATCACGTAATACAAAGGAAATTCAGATTGATTCATTGTTTTCCACTTCAGTGTGTGCAGGACTTAATTGCATTGCACTCTGTCTCTGTTACTGTTTCTCTGTTATATTTATCTCTTGTGCCATCACTCTACTCAGCTTTCCCCTTTTGACATCATGCATGTGATATTATGGTCTGTTCTTCTACATTACAGCCTGCAGGACATCTCCTCAGGCTACTGGGTCCTGGTCCTTCACTTCA
Organism: Notothenia coriiceps; assembly: GCF_000735185.1. Classification (NCBI taxonomy): domain Eukaryota; kingdom Metazoa; phylum Chordata; class Actinopteri; order Perciformes; family Nototheniidae; genus Notothenia; species Notothenia coriiceps. Next base: position 1,323,452 of record NW_011351701.1, on the reverse strand, counting down.
GCAGGAAAGAGGCTGTCCGTCAGATAGATGAGCTCCAGCACATAGCAACCAACCTTGGCCGAAGTAAGACATCTCTGAAGCTCAATGGAACACACTCACATGTACAGAACATTGGGGGGTAAGATTGGGTTGAATTTGTCAGAACAACTTGTTTTCTTTGTGCAGGCCGTGCATGGTTATACCTTGCATTGAGTGAGAGCTCTTTGGAGAGTTATCTACGCCTCTTCCAGGAGAACCAAGCATTACTGCAGAAGTATTATTTCAAGTAAGTCATTCAGAAGTCCTGATTTTGATGATGAGGAATTTAACAAATTGTTCCATTTAATAAGTGGAAGTTATATTGAATTTTAGGGATAGCATTATGTGGTTGTTGGATAAGTTCATAATTACAAAACATTTGTGTTGTAGGCGAGGCAATTCAAAACGCTTGAAAAAAAAATTGAAACATTAAGACCGTTCCATTTAAATACATAACAAAATGTTCATGAAAAGCCAAGAGAATAGACCTAATATCAAGCTTAAACATAAGACCGGTATACAAAATAAAAGCTGCAATGCTGTGTTATATATATTGGTATTTGATTTATTAGGCAACAGAAAAGTCTTACCTTGATTTATAAGAGGTGAGCATTGCAGCTTTCAGATTTATGAAGCATACAAACTAAACGCTGCCTCTCCATGTTGAGTTTGACTCTGGGGATAGAAAGCAGACTTATTTGTAAATGTCTTCTCTTCTCTGCTAGGAATGCATTAGTCTGCAGCCATGACCACCTCACACTCTTCCTCACGCTGGTGTCCGGCCTGGAGTTCATCCGCTTTGACCTGGAGCTGGTCAGCATACAGTATAATCAATGAGAATAGAAATAGAAATGCAGATGAAGTGTTTGTAACGTTTCTGTTTGGCCGTGCTGCTTCAGGATGTGCCCTATCTGGACGTGGCCCCCTACATGCCAGAATACTACAAACCCCATAACCTGCTGGACTTTGAGGAGCGGCTGCCCAGCTCCGACAGCCTGTCCCTGCACTCCTTCACCTCCCTCACCTCCACCAACCTGGAGTGGGACGACAGCGCCATAGCCCCCTCCAGTGAAGGTAAGCAGTAGCGGGGTCCAGAACCACGTTTTGTTAGCCCTGATGCCAATCAGAGTTTCTTAACAATACATAGAGTCTGATCTGATCATATTTACCTAAATGAGATAAAATATTTATCCAACACTTTGAAATCACTGTTGTAGCCTTCTAAATTTGTATCAGTGTATTTTAACTATATTTTCATCCAAATAGTGAAGGTCCTGATTCAGACGTTGATCAATTTGAATTAGGGCTGCTCAATTTATCGCAATTACGATTTTGGCTTGCAACGATTATGAAAACAACATAATCGAAATAAAACAAATTTTTTTTTTTTTATTGGTTTTTCAGTTGAATTATACTTAAAGTTCAGGCTAATCAACTGTTAAAAACATACTGTTCACATTTTGTTTTTCAATAAATGGATGTTTTCAAAGTAAATGGATAATCGTTTTTAATAATCGTGATATCAATTATTAACCCAAATAATCGAGATTAGGATTTTTGCCATAATCGAGCAGAACTAGTTTGAATGATCAATATGTTGTGAATAAAACTTTCAAAATGACTCCTATAATTGACGTGACAAAATCAGCCAAAGAGAAGAGGCATCACTCTTGACAGTCCACTAAATGTTGCGTAGTGGTGGTACAGTGTGATCTATCCTTTTTCTTTTTTTTACAACCACAGGCTTGCAGGCAGCACACACAACCCGGAAAACAGCCAAGTTTATTTTTCGATCTGTCATAAAGTTACACTGGAATCCATTTTTAATCAGGGACAGATGATATGCCCTGGCGTCTGTGACATTTCTAGCTAAAATGAGAAGCTGCCAATGTTTTGAACTAGACAAATACAACTAGCATTCTGAGGGGGGCAAAACCCTGTTAATGGCATGTTGAAGCAGAAGTTGGATTCATCTTTGCAGACTCTAGTGACTAAAGGAAACCAAAGAGCATTCTTATCAGATGCATCACTCACGTGCAGAGCTACAGGATGTCCTCATTGGTCGTGATTGCAGCACTCACCCAATGCTTTCCCCATCACTCTCCACAAAGCACAGAGTCATTTCCCTGCTTTAGATTTAGTTCCCTTCCTACTTTGTTGTTTGTTTTTCATCAGTTCTGTTATTCCATATAACCATATATCATGTTATTATTGTTTGACTATTTCTGTACCATTGTCTCTCCATCTCCTCTCCTGTCTCCACTACATCTCTCTCTAATGATATCAATGTTATCCTTCCTTTTTTTTTTTAGATTATGATTTCGGTGACATCTTCCCCGTGCTGCAGTCATTGCCAAGTGCAGACTGGGAAGGTGGGACATTGGTCAACCACTCCCCTTGCTCCCTTTTGACCCCTCCCTCCCTTTTATCTGGCATGGCCATCCTGCAGTTTGTGCTTAAAGCATGCTTGGTACTCTAGTCAGAAATAAGACTAACATGTAAAGTGTAGCTAGCTAGTGAAAAAGACTGCTGTAAAATCTATATACATTTTAAGCTTACACAGTTAGATCAACATAAAGTGAAATGAAAGAAAGGTGACATCATGCATAATAATACTTTGACTGGTACGTTTGGGAACGGGTTTTGTGGGAACTTGTATGTGTCCTGTTCTGCATGTGTTACTCATCTGAGGAATGATCCTAACGCTGACTCTGCATTATTATTTACCACAGCAACATAAACGCCTGCCTGGTTTCTGCCTGGTACTCACCTTGTCCAGTCTGTCTCCATGACACTGTGTTATCTGTTTGTCTGGTGTATCGTTTTTATGTAAAGTCTTCTCTTCCTATGTGTATCCGGCACTGGCCTAAATTAAGCTCCACTGCTATGAGAGGGGACATTTAAGAAATCTGCATAAGCTCACAGAGTGCACAATCCTTGTTATAACTTCAACATCTGCTTGCAATAAGTGTTATTTAATGAACACACAACTGTCTATTAAAGTAGTACGTGTGAATTATTGGTGGATAACATTTTTATGCAATTGGAGTATCTCCAAATTTGGTCTATTCCATAGCTGGATCAGTGAACTCACGTTGAATCAAAAGTGCTGATTACTGCAAAAATATTTGTATTTGAATATCTGTATGACCCATCTCTAGCTGCAGTACGTAATTCTTAACCTAGGCCTGTGCCACTGCAAAAAAGCTGCTACTTTACCTACTCGAGGTCTTCTGCAATGCGTTTGTGCCTCTGACCCTGCCAAAAGAACTGCGGTGAAGGACGCTGCAGCCCCTAACATGTGTTTGTCTGTGACGCTGATGAAGAAATACACAAAGGTTTTCCAAATAATCTTGTTGGTTATCACCATTGGTGGTAAAAGCATATACAGCAATTCATATCATTCATAACAGAAACAATCCTAATCCTATATTACTTATTAACATTATCAAGTTACCAACAAGACAACGCCAACACCTCTGTGTACATCTCCTCGAACTAAATGTGGGTGACTGTTCCTTTAAGTCTTTGTGTTACTTTTCAGAGGGCGACCTGACGGACCAGGCCAGCTGCCCGCGCTCCAGCGGCTCCGACCCGCAGACGGTCATCAGCGACACCGTGGTCCTCTCTTCCGGCGCTCTGAGGATGAAGGTAACATCTCATCTAGCTCCTCACAGCCCCACCTTCAGACACAACCCCTTCAACGAGGACTCGGACACCAACACCTCAGCCGACGTCACGCCAGTGCACGTGGCCAGCAGACACAACTCCTTCACAGCTGGAGAGGACACAGAGGGCACCGGCAACGAGCTGGAGGTCATCAGGTACAGAAGCCTCAGCTGTAGTTGTTGTTTCCAAACACAAAACACCTGAAGTTTTGAGGGCGCAACTTTTTTTGTGATGTCAGTATGTAACTGAAGTAAATAAAGGAGTCCAATGGAGGCGTTTCAGTCAGGGGGGGATTCTGTAGGAGAGAAACTCCCTCAGGAGGGAACTTTGGGATTTGAACCTTTGCAGACCATTCACATGCACAAAAACCTATAGAACAAAATACAGGAAAGGGACAACCCCAAAAAGCATGATAGGGCCCCTTTAATGCATTTACCTTTACTGCTTTGTAACATTTTGTGATGGTAAAATCCTACAGTTTCCATGGAGACCGTTTGCTTGAACTAGCGCTCTTGTTGCTTGTTATCTTCCCACAAAGTTGGGCTATAGACAGTAGACAAATAAGGAGAAAATAACACATAGAAGCAAGTTGGTCAGAGGAGAGATACATTCTACATTTATTATTAAATTATTTTTCCTATTTTACAGATAGCAGTATTTTATCATTTCCTCATAATTAGGCATTTCCATTTGGTTCTCCTCTTCTCAGGATGCATTTAATATTTTTGTATTTATTGCCATGAACTGGGCCATTGTGCTGTTAAGATGAGGTACCTTAGGATTTTCCCTTAATTGGTTGCAATAATATTTAGTGAGATGTTTATTTTTTTAACCATCTAGAGGCTTCTTTAAGTATCAGATCAAGCTAGGGAAAGAAACAAAAATAAGAAAATGTTAAGTGAACTTTTTAAGGAAAACACTCATAATTTAAGGAAACCTTAACACAAAGTAAAGTCTTAACATAAGGTGTTTTGTGCATCTGGTCCATGGCTTGTAGTCTCAAATTCTATATACAGTTAATACGTTTGTATTATAACGATGAAACCACAGCTAACCACTCTGATCTTAAAGGATGGCCAGGCGGAGGAAACCAGCCAAGAAGCGTCGAGGGAGGGGCTCCACAGATTCTCTCAGCAGCATCCACAACTCTGTATCCTCTGAGTACATGGAACTGGACCACCACCATCTGCCCTCAGAGGATGTGGAGTCACTAAACGGGACCCTGATTCAGCTGGATGCTGAGGCGGAGATGAGGAGAAGTAGGGTGGGATCAGAGGTTGTGGAGGAAGGAGAGGAGGAAGGAACGGAAGGCCTCCTACGGCTCCCGGAGATGACGGACACCTCCATGGACACCGTGGGTCAGTCCCTGCGTGAAGTCATGGACCGGATAAACGGCACTCTGGATAGAGAGGATGTGTGGGAGCATCGAGAGGAGACAGAGAAGGAGAAAAGCAGTAAAGGCAGCGAGAGGGGCCCCGAACCTCCTTCCCAGCAGCCCTTTCGAGAGGCATCAGAGGGCGAGCCCCCTGACCCGGCCCGAGGAGAGACGTCTCGCTCCCCTCTGCCCACAAACAACCACTTCCTGCTTGCCTCTCCTGCGCCCGCAGACTTATGCTGCTTTACCGCTGACAGTCCAGGCTCTCCTCCCACGGGTGGTGGCCACCATGACCCTGCAGAGCATCGTCAGCCGCAGAATCTTCCAGGTGGCCCTCAAGATGAAGCAGAGGCAGAGACAGCAGAAGGACAGGAGCCAGAGTTAAAGACGGAAGAAGGTACAGAAGAAGAAGAAGAAGAAGAAAACAACAAGAATACATGTAATGAGGAGGCAGAGAGTTCTCATCCTGCTGAGTTTAAGTAAGAAACTTCTACCTCACTTCTGGCTAACAGAGAACTCACAGCTTCTAGGTTTCTTTAGTTTTTCCTTTTCAATAACACTGAACAGTTTGCATCACTAGCGCACTGCATTTAAAAAAACTACTTTGCACAGTTTTATAATTTTGTATTCTAAATGTATCTATATTGTTTTAAGTCGTAGTAAATTTGTCTATATATAGAATATTCTAACCTGTTATTGTAAGTAATTTAAAATGATTTATTTTGTCTCTAACATTATTCCTATTTCAGGGTGGACAACAATCACCTGCTTCTTCTCATGATTCACGTGTTCAGGGAGAATGAGGAGCAGCTTTTCAAGGTGAAGGCGATCACAGTTGTTCTTTATTTGTTTTATAAAGAAGTTGCATCATTTGGAGGAAACTTGAATGTATTCGGGTAATGGCTCAGCTGTAATATTAACAATTGAGTGATAACAGTTAGAGAAGAGACCTGTTTAAGTCTTTAAAAAAGGATGTGGGTCTTCGGCACGTCTTCAAGCCATTCTTCGTTTTGTAAAAGTCATACATGTTACAAAATGGACACAGTGGTTTGGAGACCGTTGCTCAGTGGAAGTGTTGAAAGGCTCAGTTTGCTAACTGCCTTTTTTAACTGCTTCTACTCCGCTTGTAGTAATGTATCTTATTGCTATTTCGTTAGTAGTTTCAAATCCACCATTTTTCACACGCTCAACTATTTATCTTAATTATCCTAATTAGGACGAATACTGATGTTGCTGACACCTAGTTTTTCTTTATGTTTTCAGATGTTGAGAATGAGCACAGGGCATATGGAGGGCGACCTGCAGCCCCTGTACCTGCTGCTGACTGACTGTTACATCTACCTGCTTAGGAAGGGTACATGGCTCAAAACAACAGCAAATATTTACTTTTGCACAAACACTTGAGTCCTTTTTTTACCTATGGAAGTCCGGTTTCTATCTCTGACTTTCCTAACATTAATAGAATAAAGTTTTGATCGTGACTGTAAATCCCCGCCGATCTGAGAGTTTCAACCATTGCAAGGGTCCTATGACATCGACACAATGTTGAAGGAAGTGGACAACACATCTCAGTAATGTCATTTTCAATGGGAAAATAATTCCCATTACATATTCTCACTGGATGTCTCTTGTTTTCCTCCACAGGAGCAGCAGAGAAGCCTTACACAGTAGAAGACGCCGTTTCTTACAATGAGATGGACTATCTTTCAGTAAGTGTCCTTTTAAAACTGCTTATACACACACTGTATAAGCAGTGCTGGTACCAAAAGTGAGTCTATCCAAACCAAATAAGGCATAACAAATCTTTGAAGGTTCCTTGACATTACCAAAGATGTATGAGTTAATGAGACCTGTTATGCTTTTTGAGTTTTCTCCTGTCTTGTAGTGTGTTATAAAGGTTTTTGTGCATGTAAGCGTATGTAAACATGTCCCAGCAGAGGCACAACATACAGTTGCTAGAAAAAGTATGTGAACCCTTTGGAATTACCTGGATTTCTGCATAAGTTGGTCATAAAATGTGTTCTGATCTGCACGTTTGAAGTTTGCAAAAGAGCACCTGGATGTTCCACAGCACGACTGGCAAAATATTCTGTGGACAGATGAAACCAAAGTTGAGTTGTTTGGAAGGAACACACAACACTATGTGTGGAGAAAAAAAGGCACAGCACACCAACATCAAAACCTCATCCCAACTGTGAAGTAGGGTGGCAAGGCACACAGGGGATAGGGGCCTGCTTTGCTGCCTCAGGGGCCTGGACAGATTGCCATTCATCGACGGGAAAAATGAATTCTTCCAGTTTATCAAGCGACATTTTGCTGGAGAAACTTGAAGGCCATCTGTCCACCAATTTGAAGCGTCAACAGAAAAGATGGGGTGATGCACAGGACCAACGGACCCAAAGCACAGAAGTAAAATCAACAACAGAATGGCTTCAACAGAAAGAAAATTACGCCCTTCTGGGAGTGGCCCTGTCAGAGTCCTGACCTCCAACCCAATTTAAGGATGCTGTGGCATGACCTCAAAGAGAGGCGATTCCACCACCAGAAATCCTCAAGAATATTGCTGAACTGAAACAGTTTTTGTAAAGGAGGAATAGGTCCAAAATTCCTCCTGACCGTTGTGCAGGGTCTGATATGGCAACTATAGGAAACGTTTGGTTGAGTGTTATTTGCTGCCAAAGGAGGGTCAAACCCAGGTGTATAATCCAGAAGGGTTTCACATTACTTTTTCCACGCCGGTGCACTGTGGAATGTGTTCATGGTGGTTGTTGCAATAAAAAACAATAACAAACATTATAATTGGTGTTTGTGGTGGGTTTTTAGCTTAGAGCAGGACTGTGTTTGCTAGTTGTTGTGACTTAGACTGAAGATTCAGATACACATTTGGAATTTGTAGTGCCAGAAACTTCCAGGTAGTTCGTTGACACCAAGGGGGGTTCACATAGCTTTTTCTTCCGGCAACTCGTATTGTATATTATACTGCTCCGCACTGAGGCCCAAGACTGTCCACATCATGGTTGACACCCTGCGCCTGGCAGTCTTACCACGCAATCCTCAAATGTGATCCCTTCATGCGAAGTTACCCAAGATTTAGGAAACCATGGTAGGACTTGAAGCAATGCCAGCCGCCATTGAACAGCTGGGTAGTGGAGCCACACAACCGTTTGTGTGGTCTAGTAGTCCTGCTGATGTTGTAATGTTGGTTTAACTCTGGAGGTGGCCTTTGACCAACTAG
>NW_011351701.1:1309998-1315110 GCF_000735185.1 Notothenia coriiceps | reverse complement strand
CGACAAAAAGCTTGCCGTTACAGGATCCGACAGAGGAGGACTAACCACCTCAACCGGGTTATCGGCCTCGGCCCTGTGAAGGACACTCAGTATCTTCACAAGTTTAGACCTAGTCAGAGATAGTCTAGGCAACGTCGGGGGAAATTCTCTAAACCCATACCCTTTTATCTCTCCCAACACAAAAGACCTGGTGAACCGCTAAGGGACCTTGCTGGCCTCCTGTGTATAAGTACATATTTTCTGCATGTTTCACGTAATAACGTAAATATCCCAGTGGAATTCCTTTCTCCATTAGCTCTAGGAGTCGGGGTTGGCTTCCTTTAAGTAGTCTGAAGTAGGAAGTCTCAAGGTTAGGAAATATGTTGAAAAAAGGTAGTATACTTGTCTTGAGGGGCATTGTGTGATACACATTTTCGGCACCTCCACCGGAATTTGTCATTGGTGATATTGGAGTATCACTAGCAAAGTAACGTACGGGTCTCCACCTCTCTCGGTTTTGTTTGTTTTTGCACAATCTGCGATTGATGTCCGACGAGACTTCAAACGGTTTTGTAAAGGAAAAGGAATGCCTGTCTACGTTTTACATTTCAAAGATATAAAAACCCACCTCATGTAAAGTCGTCCCTTGGTTTTGACCTGTAGTAGTACATATGCCAGACCTGTAGATGGTGCTGTTCTCGCAGAATCAGCCCTTGCAAAGACTGTTAAATTGAGCGAAATGAGAAATGGCTAAAATGCATGATCTGCTTGATATTTTGAAAAATAAAAAGTAGAAATATGCCTTATATAGGTATGGTCCTACACTATATTATTCAAATATAGCATGATAGGTCCACTTTAATATGAGCGTGAACACCATTGTTAGATTAATAACCTCGATTAGACATACCACATCCAACCTGTTATCCCAGGTCAGCAGCAACATGTCTACGGAAGTGATTCATTAGTTTTGAGTGTAGACACCCTTTTATACAATCACAAACACACACACACATGTCCCCAGGTATGCAGGCTTGTCGCAGCAAGATTCAAGGAACCGAGCGAGCATGCCTTATAATTTAATCCTAGAGTGCAACATTTTTATTGCTATTTTCTGAATGACTTTATCCTTGTTTTCTTGCCTTTGTCTTTAGCAGTTTTTAATAGTTCTGTTGTTCATTTTCTCCAGTATGAGTTTCGCTGTCGGTTGTGACATTTTATAACATCAGCGATTTTTTAAGACTGAGGAAATGATATCGCTTTTGGAGCCACTCCACAAACCATTAGAGAAAATACATTACCCTACACACATCTGGTTTGAGGTCAGAATTATAATGTTGCTCTTCAGATGGTTTACTTTTTTTGTTGCCACGGGCTGTGTAACACCTAGTGTTTGTTCCCAGACCAACCAGATGTCTTTGGTCTGTTATGTCAGTAAACACATTGGGCTCAGTGAGACTGTTATTGAGGCAGATCAAATGTTCTTCAGTTTGTTGCCTACACCAGTCAAGAGATTCAGCACGCATAGAACAGAAGTATGCACTATTCATAACTTTGGATAGTTCCATAAACCTGTACAAATAAAAGGTTGTGTAAACTTGGAGATTAAGTGGACATTTTTGCAAGTTTGGAAGAATAACCAAATGCATGTGGTTTATTTTGTTCCGTTAAAACTACAGCTTGTAATAAAAACTACTTTTTGTTAAAGTTTGACTTGGTCCTTACAGTAGTACATGGCTTGTGTTTTGTCATCTACTCACATGCTTGTAAAAATTTTTTTTTAATAGTTTCTGAACAGATCATTCAAAATGTACTGCGAGTATAAAGAGTGATCCACAATGGCTTGTACTGTATTGCTCGCCTTGTACAAAATGCTAGTGTGGAGCTAGACTAATTACATAGCAGCATTATGTCTTATCATTTATTAAATATGACAAACTATGAATTACTTATTCAGACAGTCAGGAGAGCAAAAGCTCACACAAAGCATTACAACTAGCTCCATAGTTTAGGAATAACATTGCTTTTATTTGTTGTTTTGCACACCTGTTAAAACTCTTTTGTACTTATGCATTTCCTTTCTTTTTTCATTTGAAAAACAAGACAGACCAAATCTACTGTATGTTTATCAAAATATGCACTACATAAGTCCAAATCATGTGGAAAACATTGTGTGAATGTCAGAAACAGCTGCTGTGCTGTACGTGTGCACCAGCACTCACTGTCCCTGAACGCCTCCAGATGTCAGTTATGTGTGGGCGGTAATGTTACGTCTGTTTATCGACATTTAAGACAGAAAAAAATGATGAAATCAGACCAGGACTTACGGCTATTAGAGGAAAGCAGAGGGAGAAGAAGAGATAAAGCAAGAGGAAGCCTTGCCTGCAAGTAGTGTTGGCTTCAGTCCTCATGCTCGTATAGTTGAGCCCTAACATCTGCAGTGAATTAGGCAGAAGGGTAAATCATCAAATGGTGCATTCAAAACCACACACTGATCAGTTTCAGTATCTGGACCAATGACGATGACTGCTATTGCATTTTGAGGATTTGTCTGACTACCATCAAATTTGATCATGCTGCACTCAAATGCCTGAATGTCATTGCTTTACCCCTGCAGCTGAGTGTGAGATTGTAAATCATTATATCTTAAAATGATGGACTTTATTATGTCTTAAAGGTGACATATCATGCAAAATGCACTTTTGTACGTCTTTTATACATGAATATGTGTCCCCGGTGTGTCAGGGAACTCACCAAGTGTCAGAAAACACAACCCTCTCTATTTTCCACACCCAAATCTCTTAAAAAGGGGCTGCAACGGATCTGATACAGACTGATCCAGATTTGAACACTTCTATAACGCCACAGAAGTGGCACTACGGCTATTGGGCCAACTCCACCAATCAGGAGGAGACAGCCACGGACATTGCCGTTTGAAAGCGCTGGAGACGCTGTAGTACATATGCCAGGCCTGTAGATGGTGCTGTTCTCACAGAATCAGCCCATGCAAAGACAGTGTTAAATTGAGCGAAATGAGGAATGGCTAAAATGCATGATCTGTTTGGTATTTTGAAAAATAAAAACTATAAATATGGTCCTACACTATATTATTCAAATATAGCATGATAGGTCCACTTTAAGCATTTTCATCGAGTCGCCCTATTTTTCGTAATTGTCTCCTTCTTGACTTTGCGTGATATGATCATATTTCCACCGTCTCAGACTCATGGCATAGCTTGCAAACAGCCTTTGGGTGATTTTCAAGGAAGAAAAGTGTGCTGAATTGTATTGGAAATGTATAAATCGCTATAACCTGCACACATCGGACATCAACATTTTCATTCAACACATGCATCCAACCTCACTCACAAAACACGTATGTGCACCTGCCATAGAATTTAGTTATTCAACTTTCTCTCATTTAAACTGATTCCAAATGTTGTCCTGTGATGTGAATTGTTCCAACAATGTTGATAAAGTCAATGCGCGTAATTCCCAGGGTGTTTCTCAATGTCGAGGACGCTTCCTTGGTAGCACATGTCTTTCCGAGACAGGTCCTTCAGAAGCGAGGCAAGAATCCTTCCTAGCCTCGGAAAACGAAGAATGTCGGAACAGGCCAACAGGTGTGCGTGATATGCGAGGCCCTGGATCAGGCGTGTGCGTGATTTATTGTCTATGTGTCTCTTTTTTTATGCTACATTTGACCTTTTCTCTGCGCTCTATAGTGTCGATACAATGTGCTAGCGCCTATGATCTTCATTCCGCGCCTAACCACCATTTACTGGGCCTAATAATTGGGTGTTCCCGAGGCTCGGCAACCGCTACTGGGGTGGGGGATATTTATACCCACGGGAGGATACACGTGTGCAGCCTCGAAATGTCCTCGCTACGAAGGACGCCGGACTCGGGTAGAATTCCAAGGAGCCCTGGAACAGTCTTCAGCAAGGGACTCCGATGACTTAGCATACTTGGAAATCGTTATTGGTGTAGGTCTCTGGGGCCATCCTCCTTGACCATTAGACCACCTGTGACTCCCTAATTAGTACTTTCTCTTTCATTTTAGTTTCCTCTACTTCATAGACGCTGTACCGGACCAACCTGATTTGGAGTAAAGTGATAACACCCTCCTTTATGATATTAGCACATGCTGTGGATGCTCAAAACTGTTTTTACTTTTTACTACTATGAACCTTCCCTTCTTCGTACCGCCACCGTTTCTATCCCTTCTGAATTTTCTACTAATGTTATTCATTAGACTTCTTTCTAAATAATCACACCTTCCACAAAATAGTCCCCATGAATACATCTCGACCCCATTAAATGCCTCACCATAATAATCCCTCCGATGATATTTTTTCAGAAAATTTCAATTCAATTGACCTAAACTATACTGTTGCCTGTAAGATCCTGATGAAAGTGTTCTTGAATACTATTTTGAATTTGTTGCTCCAATGTGTCTTGCTATGCCAAGGGTCGCGTACCAGCAGTTATTATATTTATAATGCTATTCCTTTACACTATAGTTAGATCTTTACATCTATAATACACACCCTTGTCTCTATATCGCCTAAGTAGCCCATCCAAGCACCGTTCAAAGATCCTTGCACACACAGATAGCAATAGTAGTATCGCAGACAGACAGACCAGGCATCAGTATAGGAGAAAGTATGAGGGAGAGTATAGTTCTGCATATTGGATAAACGGATTACAGATTTAGATTACAGATAGCATAAGTAGAAGACATAAACCGTCATTCTGGAACTAGGATTAAGCAATAGGACCGCCTTGGATAGATGATTTACATATCCAGATTAACCTACATTATCCACAAGGAGCTAGTAATATTAATACTACTGTATGTATACGAGTGATTTAATAAATATTGTCAATTCATTATATCGTTGACGCATTGCTATAGCTTTTTATTAATATATGCCACCACACATGTCGTTGTCTCTCTTGTTCTTTCACTTCCGTTCCTGAATCATGGTCTGTACTAATCACAGGCAGCCTGCTCAGACTGGCTCGTTAAATACTTTGTAAATTATACGTCCAAACCTCTGTCTCTTTTCTATATTCATTTCTCCTCTAAATGTTCTTAACTTATCTTGAACCATTTGAAAAATTATCACC
>NW_011351701.1:1295609-1306935 GCF_000735185.1 Notothenia coriiceps | reverse complement strand
ACCAGTAAAATCAACAACAGAATGTCTTCAACAGAGAGATAAATACGCCTTCTGGAGTGCCCTGTCAGGCAGTCCTGCCTCAACCAATTTAGGATAGCTGTGGCATGACTCAAGAGACGATTCACACGCAGAACAATCCCAAGAAGTTATTTGCTGAAACTGAACAGTTTTGTAAAGAAGGGATAATGGGTCCCAAAATTCGTCCGGTCTGGTACCGTTGTGCAGTCTGATATGCGTAGCGTATTAGAAACGTTTGTTGTTGAGGTTATTGCTGCCAAAGGAGGGTCAACCAGTTATTAAATCCAAGGGTTCACATACTTTTTCCACCCTGCACTGTGAATGTTTACATGGTGTGTTCAATAAAAACATAAAAACATATAATTGTTTGTGTGGTTTTAGCTTAAGCAGACTGTGTTTGTCTATTGTTGTGACTTAGATGAAGATCAGAACACATTTAATTTATGCAGAAATCCAGGTAGTTCCAAAGGGTTCACATACTTTTTCTTGCAACTCTATTTATATACTGCTCCACTAGCCCAAACTGTCACATCATGGTTGAACCTGCAGTCTACATGATCCTCAATGTGATCCATGTTAAGTTACAAGATTTGAACCATGTAGACTTAAGCATGACATGACAGCTGGGGTAGTGGAGCACAACGTTTTGTGTCTGATATCTTATTTGTAATGTTGTTTTACTTTAGGTGGGCCTTGACCAACAGACAGTGATGGTGGTTTGCAACAACAGAAGAAGGAAGTTCCTGTTGGACACAGCTGATGTTTCTCTGACTCAGTGAGTGAACCTGTTAATCTCTGCACCTTTGTTTTTTGGTTCAATAAATGGTCTTATTTGCAATCTGTAATTGTGTCAGTGTGCAAAGAACCAGCATGCATACCTCTAAAATCTCACATATGAGCCATACTAGACACTGATCTTATCCAGTTCCTCTTCCTTCACTTACAGGTGTTTCTTATCCATTCTGAAGTCAGCCATGGTGAAGGGATGTCGTGAGCCTCCGTACCCCTCTGTGCTGACGGACGCTACCATGGAGAAACTGGCCCTCACTAAGTTTGTCTCCCAGGAATCTCACTGTGAGGTACAGACATGTTAAACTTTACATACACTCCATTAGCTCTTCATTATAGCTCTGTTTCTCACAGAGAGAAAGCTGACATAAATGCAGCAATTCAGCTATTAATCATAAAATAAAATTACAGAGTTTTGACATAAAAGTAATTAGTTTTACTTGCTCAGAATGACAGCCTTTTGACTGAAATAGAAACTTGTTTACAAAAGAAATGAGTTATCAAAAATGATCACATATGCACAACATCTTACAGTAATGCAATGCAGACTTTTTTCAATGTATCACAATAATGCGGAGATCCGCAACATCCCCACGCTTGACGCCTTCAAAAGGGCCCTCAAGACCCATCTGTTTACTAAGGCCTTTGGCCCCTAATCTATTTGTTGTTTTTGTCTGTCTGACTGCCTTTTGTTTTGTTTTTTTATGTTTGTCTTGCCCTGTTCTTCCTTGTAAAGCGACCATGGGTCTCATGAAAGGCGCTATATAAATCCAAGCTATTATTATTATTAATAACATTATATTGAAAATGAATCAAACATGTTGTTCACAGTGAGACATACTTAAGTCTCTATAAGTCAATGTTCATATTTTACATAAAAAGAAGAATATTTTCTTCTTTTATTTAACAACCCCACTATTCTTTTGCAGACTCATAAAGAACATCTACCGGTACTTATTTCTTGTGTCTGCAGGCATATGAAGTGTCTATCCAGCTGTATTCCCTGGTCCACTGGGAGGATCCCATGGACATGACTCTGTCCCCCCAGAGTGGCCCACCATCTGCTGGACGGCCTGCCAGCACCAAAGAGGGGTCTCTGCAGTACCGCTCCGGAACCACCTACCTGGGGAAGGAGCTGTGGAAGAGCTGCTACCTCATCCTCAGGTACCGGCCGCTCCTTTCAGCTGCTATCAATGTATATATCAGCCAGGTTCAATACAACATTGTGTACATTGGACATTTGCCTTCCCGCATTGTATTAACAAGATGGAATGGGCTCACAAGAAGCATGAATGTCCAGGGTTTAAGAAAAACGTTTTGATAGTTTGGAAAATGCTCAATTGTTTTCAAGGTCAGGAATATGCTTTATTTAAATGTTTACATTTTCTCAAAACATTAGTAAGTCTGAAAATGTTTGATTTAATCATAATCTTGGTTATATCTACACAAGCATGTAAACCAAAAATATTCGGGAGATAAAATGTATATGAACAGCTAATAAAATTAAGAAATGAGCATTTATCGATGTGGGTGCAGTGTGCGAAAAAGCACACGTCCCACCGTCCGGGACGTGTTGTTTACAATATCGGACAAGTAGATCTTTCAATTGACTTGTCCGACAGACAAGTGACGTTTTTCGCCCTTATTTATTGACAAATTATTGATAAATTCAGCTTACAAAAGGCATAACTAATTTGCAAATTGTCCGTGTCCGCCATTGTTGTGGTTCTGCTTGTCGATTCCTAAGGAAATGCATCTCGCCGCTTTCTGTACTGTTAGACGGGGGCGGGACGTGTAGCACAGTGGCAGAGTTGGGAAGCAAAACTCGGTTCCGAGTAAGAACAAATAACAATTGTCCGGTACCCCGGGAATTAATAAGAGTTTGAAGGAACAGGAGGCGGAGCCCCGCGGACCGCTGCTCTCTCTCCCTATGCTCCGTATCGTGTTGCCGTATCAGCTGTGCAGCTCAGCCTCTCTCTCTCTCTCTCTCTCTCTCTCTCTCTCTCTCTCTCTCTCTCTCTCTACACACAGCGGATTTGCTGCCCGTTTAACAGCCTCATCTTTGTCAACCTTTCTTATGTTCTTTCTCTAACACGTAATGAAGGTTATTAAGCGTTTTAGCTCCTGTGTTGTTAATATTGACCGCCATTTTCTTTATGAATTAAATCAGCTTCCATGTCTGTGTCCTCGAGCTGTCCTCACATCCCCGGACCCCCAGACTTGCAGTGTAAAATCAGAGGAGACTGGGCCAATTGTACATTCTCAAACTGCACCACTTAGAACTAACTAAACAATTATTTTTATATAATTGTATTCAATAAGCGTAACAAAATTAAACAGTATGAAGTGATTTGTAAATAGGAATACAGATTTGACTTAATGTTTTCATAAATATATTTTTCTCCCAGTTTGTCATGGGACTTATTTTTACCCTCTCAGAATCGAGAACCGAAAAGAACCGGAATCCAAAAGCGTAACCGGAATCGTTAAAATCCAAACGATACCCAACCCTAGGTGGGATGCAGTAAAATCTTACCGTAAAAAACGTGGGAAAATGTAAAATACATACATATACATATCGATGTATTCGGACAAGTAAATTGCCAAACTCACTTGTCCATGCACAAGTACTCTCTAAAAACTTTTTCTTACACTGGGGTGTAAAGACATACTATGACATTTATTTTGTGCAATTGCATTTATAGTAACTATTTAGATATATAATCATAAAAAGGCTTAGAGGGTCTGTAAATGATTGTGTTTTGCATGCCAAAAGTGTAGGTCACATTTACCATAATCCGTAGTATTAAGGTAAATGTATGGTTAACTATTTGACACTTCTGCTGAAGTGAAAAATGCCAACATATTTCCAGACAGACTGACTCTGAATTTTGTGCGTTGAGCAAAACAGTCCTGCAGATTTCCTGCCAATCTGTCCAGAGGTACACAATGAATAGCACAACACGTAGAGGAGGCTGGCAGTAGTCCTTCCTATTGCTATAATAACAATGATATTTGAGTGGATTGTGACTGATGCTGGCATTCATCTAGTAAAGTTTAGATTGTATTATATCTATTAATAAAAACGTTATATTTATGTCATTTATGGTCTATTTTCTGATAATACAAATAAATGCTCTATTTTCTTGCAGTAAAGGGATTCTGTACCTGTATGCAGAAAGAACTGATGTCAAGCCTGTGCTGTCTGTCACTATGGGGTAAGAAGCACATAGCAGATGGACAGTTTTTTACTAATAACACTTAAAAGGAAGTAAACACTCTGAGACATAGCTATTTACTGATATATTGTCTCGCAGAGGAGAGCACTGTGGAGGCTGCCGGCGCTCCAACAGCACGGAGCGGCCCCACGCCTTCCAGGTCATCCTGACAGAGCGCCCCCCGCTGGAGCTCAGCGCCAACAACGAGCAGGACATGTCCGAGTGGATGCTGCTGCTCTGCCAGTCCGTCTCCAAAGGGGTGAGGAGCATACAACATGTGTTTAGCCAGCACAGCTTTACTTTTCCAGTATTGCATGCATCAAAATATGTTTTTATAGATGCAGTGGAAAAATGATGGAATGCTGATGTTCATAATGTGCAAGAAGCATCCACGGTTCAGCAAAATGTCAATAAAGATGTATTCAAGCCCTGTTTATATGCACATGATGAAATGAAATGAAAGCCTCCTCCCCTGCAGGTCATCCCTCAGGGTGTGGCCCCCACTCCCTGTATCCCATGTTGCCTGGTGATGACAGACAGGAAGCTGCTCACCTGCCATCAGGACTGTCAGACCAGCTTCTTCCGCTCGCTGGGCAGTGCCGACATCTGTGATGTCACCGCTGTCAGCGTGGAGACCGACAAGGAGTACTGCGTCATTGTGAGTGGCCATCGGCTCAAAATATATGGTTTTATATTAGACTTGTACTCATGTGTGATGCATATATGACGTACAGTTTTGCCTTATCCGTTATTATGTTTTCAGGTTCTTGTTTAGGGTTTGCATGCTTATTGACATTTAAATATACATAATATGTCATGAATGTTAGTGATGTTTTGCAAATATGAATAAATGCTGAACCAATGAAATGAATGATTTTTAAATGTTAAAAAACAGAAGCTCCTCCTCCTTTTTCTATATATCTAAGAGGGCACGACTGATGAACAGACAGCACAACAATTGCACAGGTTTATTAGGGCTGTCCACAACAACAAATATACGTGGCCCTTGAATCCAATTGTCTTATGTTTTATTACCACATTTTCCTCCAACTGCAAAGATTGGACTGTGTGATTGGTATTTAAATCAGGTGAACTGTTGAATATCCAACTGCTTATAGTACTGATATTATTTCCTGTTGTTCGGACTTTTAATGTGAGTCTTCCCCATTTGTCCCTCTGTAGGAGTTTGCCTCAGATCGGACACAGTTCCTTCCTCCCTGGGTGTTGTACTTCAGCGGCTGTGAGGAGAGAGATCGACTGATGGAGGTGTTAAGCACCACATGGAAGGCCATTTTCCAGGTGAGAGGATAGACTAGTCATTCAAATCAGTAACGCTGCATTATTTGCTGTCCAAAGAATATTTGTTTTTCAGATCTACTACTCTTACATTGTCTCTGGCTGTCCTTTTAGTTGAACCCTCACGTATGTCCTCTCCACACACAGGTTGACCTCCCCCACAGAGAGGTGGTCGACCCCTCTGTGCAGAAGCGCTGCAGCGAGGCCCTCGCCCTGATGCACAGCGCCTGGCAGAGGGCAGACAGTCTGGCCCGAGGCAGAGCGCAGCGTGAACCCTGGTGCTGACAGACACACACTCACACACTCACCTGTGGGTCGCCACTGAGACATACTGATAAACGGTTTGCTATAGTTGCAGAAAAGATAGATGAAACTCTGGCAAACAGCCGCTGTAACCTGAGCTCAAAGCTAAAAATATCAGACGTGGTTATTGGTCGTTGCACTGCAGCGTGAGCTTGTGATGCACCTCTGAGACACCGATCTCTATCAGAGAACTGCCTGCAGGAGTAGCAAGCATCCAGCAGATCACATCGCAGTGATGCAACAGCCAGACATTCTTAATCGAAATGAACGAAGACTAATGGATGGATACAACCGATTTTATTTGATGCTCGTGACACATATTCCTTTATTAGAGGATATTAAGAAATAGCAGCAATGCAGAATAGCTAATGAAAGACAATATTGTGTCTCTGTATGGAAAAAGCTCTGTAGGATTTGGCCAGGGGTAATAACAGAAGGAACACAGATGAAAGTCAAGTCTTAGACTTTATAAAGATAAAAGAAACATTTGACGAAGCAGTTACCAGCAGGTTCACTCCACAGAGAAATATTTTCTCTTAATAAAAATGAAAAATCTGGGATATATGTCGAGAAAGCCATATGTTAAGGGCTCAGTTGACTCTTATTTGCGACGTGGAAAAGTTCACACTCCATGCCTTGCAGACACACAGAAAAAACGCTTTCTTTTCGCACACAAATGTTTTGTTTAGTGAGGGCCCGTGACCATACAGCATCTTTTTTAAAAATGGATTCCAATGAGAACAGCGCATGATGTAGGAAGCGTATTTTTTCCGAGTGCTCTTCTGTCAAATGGAAACTATCATAAGTTTCATAAGAGACCCTAAAGCCCATTGGTTGGAGCAGAAACAAACATTGTGAACAAATATATAGTAGCACAGACGGATGATGAAATCCATGCTTGTCAGTCAACAGCTGCGACCCCTTTTTTGACACATCGTTGTCATAGAAACAATAAAAAAGTGCAGGGAGCGTTTATTGTTGAAACGCTGGGAACGTCCGCTGCCAGCGATTTTTCGCAAGAAAAAGGCGCTATGGGGACACGTGCCCTACAAGATGTGCTACTAAAGTACAAAATAGAGCAAAACACAGTGCTGTGTAGCATCGACTCATACTCACTGATGGTTTCTAATACTCCGTTTTGGTTTGTCACATACCTCTACACTGAATTATTGCCACATAAGCTCGAGAGGAGGGGGATCTCAATATGAAGGATATCTTTATATTTAGCTGTTTCACTGTGCATGACATGCTCGTGTCGTCTATCTGAACTCTTGCTAAACCAATTTAAAGATTTATTTTAAATCAGGAAATTCAACAGACTTGCCTTTTTCTCCGATCTGTAGAGACGAGCGGAGGCTTCCATGCAGACTTGCAAATTGTGTTCGCTGTTGTTTTTCACAACAGTACCAGTTGTGGTTATGTGTTAGTATCATAACATGCTTTCATTTCCATTGTAGAGAAGTGTTACTAAATTATTTAATTCATAGTGGACATTTTATTGTTCCTGATATTGGCACCTCTCTTTTAGTGTATCGAGTAAGAAGAATGTCAGTCAGTGTGAAGAATATGTTACAGACTGAGAGCTAGGAGTTGTCTTTTGTTTAAAATGAGTGGCATCATACTGTACTGTGCAGTACGACCTGACCACTCCACTAAATGATACCATGCCTTTCTGCACTAGTCATTAAGACACTATTTGAGGTTTATGAAATCCTTAAATACCCTTTTAACCAAGAGCAGAGTATAATCTGTTCTTAGCAGATAAGTACTCTGTAAAATCATCTAATATTAAAGCATTACTTGGAGAAGTAATAAGAATTGAAAAAGCCTAAACCGGCCGTGATTAGGGCTGGGTAATATATCGTTATTAGATCGATATTGTGATATGACACAAGATATCATCTTACACTTCTGAGCGTAATGGTGTCTTTTCTTGGTTTTAAAGGCTGGATTTAGTTTGAGCCATACTACTATTTGCCTTAATATCCACAAAACTAAGCATTATTTAAAAATGTGAAAGCACAGTCAACACTATAATACGTCCCAATATCTATATCAAGGTATTTGATCAGAAATATGGTGATATTTGATTTTCTCCATATTGCCAGCCATTTCTGTGACGCTGTTGCCACAGAATGCTCATGTCAGCATCTTTTCCAGAAGGTGTAATAATGACAATTGTCCAATAAGAGGGTTTGCCTAAAATGATATTGGGTTAAGCATCTGCCTTCTACACTACCACTGATTTAGCTGCTCTGTGTAACGGTGCGTTTCTGCTCTCATTATGAGTCTGAAATCAGCGTTAGGTTTCTTTTACAATGACAATGTTGCCTTTTTGGACAACCCATGTCTAAACCGTACAAAACGGCCAATTTGGTTCAAACTAAATGAAGCACTAATCATCCTTATCTGTTGCCTTACACTGTACAATTGAACAGACTGTGTTGGAACACTTAAACAATCATCTTTTGATTTGAGTTCTGGTTTCTTTTGAAAGACAAGTCAAAGTATGTGCTGTATGTAGGGCTGAGTATCCAATGTTTTTAAGTACAGACATCAAGGTGTCTGTATAGAATGCTGGTCCTTATGCTCATTGTTATTTAGTTACACATTTCCGGATTTTTGCCGTTGGAATTGGGCAGGTTTGTGTCGAAAAATGTGATTCTATTCAGCCAAATATCTCCAAATAATTACCATTTTGGTATTTTTTTCCCCAAAGTTTTGAACACGCCTAGAAAAACCTTCAATTGATACCCAGCCTTATGTCATAAATGTATGTTTGTGCAAAATGTCTTTCTCCACTACATGTTCATGTCCACATTATCAGTGCTTTAAGCCTCTCTAAGTGCTACCATTCAACTTCGGCTCTTTTACAAAGAAATCTAATCTCAGGTGAAAAAGGTACGTCGCATCCGAAACCTTAGCACTCACCGTTTGTTTTTAATATTGCTGCTGTTTGTCCAAATTCATATTTTTTTAATTCTTTTTTTTTCTTCTATGTTGTTTCGACGCAGCGTTGTGAAGTTGTTTTGCGCACCTAAACAGACAAGGCTGAAAAAGGAATATTAAATGATGGATAAGGTGGTATGTAAAAGTCCTTTTAATAATTCAGTGCGATCTAAAAAAGGATGTAGCTCACCAAGTGGATTATTGAAGGTATTTTTGACCAGGGAGAGTTGGACTTACTTGAATTGTTTGTTGGATTATCAATAAAAGAAATAAAGTTGT
Organism: Notothenia coriiceps; assembly: GCF_000735185.1. Taxonomy (NCBI): domain Eukaryota; kingdom Metazoa; phylum Chordata; class Actinopteri; order Perciformes; family Nototheniidae; genus Notothenia; species Notothenia coriiceps. Next base: position 1,298,083 of record NW_011351701.1, on the reverse strand, counting down.
GGCCTATGAAGTGTATATAAAGAAAAAGGTTAAAGTTCGTCTTTATTGAACAGATGGTTTGAATGTGGGACATTGCTGGCCAATGATGGATGACATCTTCTAAGTGAAAAGCGCCTTTTCCATTTTATTCATAAATGTATACTGCATGTAATATTTGTACATGTTTAGCGGTTTTATTGAATTGTAAATAAGCACTAATCGAATATAACATACTGTACACTCGCACATAAAAACGTGCATGTCCAGAAGGTTTTATAATGTTAATGAATGTACAAATATACCTTTGTGATTGGAAAGCGTAACTGAATAAACTGAGATGAAAACATTGGCTCCTGTGGTGATACCGTGATACACGTGCTATAATATGTTCCAGTATCTCTGACTTTATCACTTATATTTCTGTTTTAGGTGAATCCAGGGAAGATCTGTCAGTCAGATCAAAAGGAAAGTAATGTTAGAGCAGGGATAGAAGATTCGCAGGTAAGAGAGCAGTCGCAGTTATATGTAGGTTATTGCAAATGGCCTTTTTTGTTATATCCATCTTAAAGGATGGTTGTCAGCACAAAGAAATACAAACAGAACAGCATACTGACGGTAATACATTTGTAAGAGTTGTTTTGTTGCTGATTATTGTTTACGATTCAGTAATAACCAACTTAATTCCTCACTTTCAAAGCTCAATTTCTAGCCTATATTACTTTAAACCAATACTGATGAAAGACATTAAGGCTCGAAGAACTTTGAATCCTTGTTTTCCAACCGAAAAAGCAAATGATTTCTCGTTGAATAAGCGTTTTCTATGCTTTGGGGCTGCAATTTAGGATCATTGTCAAGCATCCGTCTATTCATTTTCAATTAATTGAATGATTGTTTGGTTTATTAAAAGTCAGGAATTGGTGTAAATAGTTTTCTTCCAAAGCCCAAGATGACAAATGTCTTGTTTTTTTTCTCTCTTGAAAGATATTCAGTTTACTGTCCGAGAGGAGCAACGTTTTTTCTGCCTTTTTTTCTTAAGAAAAAACTCAAACTGATTTGATAATAAAAATATTCGCCGATTATCAACTAATCTTTGCAGATCCTGTATGCTGTGCTCTTTCAGAGGTGGTTCCAGTTTCTCCCCGTCACCAGTAGAGGGCAGGTCAGATATGCAGTCCCTCTTTAAACCTTTTCACATAAGAGCGGTCTGTCTATGATAATATACATACTATGTATGTGGTATTGATAAACTTAAAAAGGACTAATTTTGTAGCAATTTATTATTAGCTTTCACACCATAAACTACCATTATTGAATGTTTGGTTTAGGGCTGTTTTTCATGGCTTGGACAAGGCTGCTTATTTCTGCTGTTAAGGGACAACATGACAATAACACCAGTGAACATAGTCGGCCAATAAATGGTTTTCCTCTGAGGCTCGGTGCTCCTCTAAGCTTTACTTCCACCAAGGAAGTTCGGTTTTCAGTTTCTTTGGTGAGTTTGTCAGCAGGATAACAGAAGAACTTCCTTCCCAATGTTCCTTAAACTTGTAGGGTAAAGCATGGGCCAAGAACGAACCAATCTTATCATTGTCATTTGGATTTGCCGGGAGGTCTGTGATTTTAAAGTGCCCTTCTAGTTCAATCGCTATTATTATTATTATTATTTTATTATTATTATTATTATATTAAGTATATTTTCTTATTGTGGTGAACCAAACTAACTATTATTTTCCCCAGCTGTTTATTTGATGTCTTATTGTATAGTTTTGACTTTGGAGCAAATTTTACTGTTTGGAATTCAAGTATGGAGACTTCAGCTTCTAACAATTTCTAAGGTATTTTTAAACAAAATGTAATTAAATGCGGCATATTATGCTAATTTGTAGGTTCATATTTGTATTTTTTGTCTCTATTGTGACATGTCTCATTGCTTTAATGTTCAAAAAGGTCTTTATTTTTGTCATACTGCTTGTGCTGCAGCACCTTTTTTCACCCTCTGTCTGAAACAGAGCCCAGTCTGCTCTGATTGGTTAGCTGGTCGACTCTTTTGTGATTGGTCAACCGCTTAGAGATGTGTTGGAAATGTCCCTCCCCTTCCCCTTAGCCCAGCGTTTCTCAAAGTGTGGGGCGCAGAGATGTGAAAATACAAAATAAAAAATAAAAATTTTTTTTATTTTTTTATTTTTTTCACACTGGTGGAATATCAAAACAACGGCCCGCCTGGGGTGCAAAACGCATCAATGAAAGCGACCCTCTACCACACAAAACAACACCTGTAAATAACCCAATTTGTGTTCTTTGAAATTGAAAAGGATATTGCATTGTGTTTGTTACTTTCGTTGCAGTGTATGTCTTAAGTGTAATTTGGCATGCTTTTATTTTGAAGGCGAGTTTACGCCGTTGACAGTTGTTGTTGCTATGGAAAAACGAAACGTTTCACAGCGAACTTGTCATAAAGTCCGCGATAATAAAGCCCACCCATTTAGAGGGAAGATATG
>NW_011351701.1:1294575-1295604 GCF_000735185.1 Notothenia coriiceps | reverse complement strand
ATCTAAACCTTGCAAATGTCATATTGTTATTTCGATATGGTTTTTTTTTTTTTCAATCGCCCTAGGTAACTCAACACACTTTCGCTCTGGACTAAGTATTTGAGAGTCAGATAAGCCGGCGACCCTTTTTTTTGGCTTTTGCGGAAAAGGTCGATCATTTAAGGCAAGCAGCTTTTACTGTGAACAGGTCAAGTTTCAGGTAACCGCCTGCTTTATTTTCTATCTCCTCCCGTGGCTTGGGGGGTTCCGAAAATATGTCGCCTTTTTTCCCCCTACCCTCCTTCTATACTTCGAAAACCCCAAAGTTAAACAAAAAAATGAAAACCAGTCAAAGAAACTGGGATCTAATGGCGGATAACCCACTGACATCCTTTAATACACATGTTAATTTGAATCAGATGTAGTGATAATAATCCGCAATATAAATCTTTAAACTTCTTCTTACCTTTCAAAAGTCCGTCACGAACGGTCTATTATGCTGCAACTCTACTGCGCTGCTAGCCTTGGCGCTAACTTCCGGGGAACGATTGAGAGGCTCCACGATCCGCCATTGCTGTAAAAAAGTGGTCCATTGGAGTGAACGGAGATGACATAACTCTCAGTCTATTCGGCGCTGGGAAAAACGAAACGTTTCACAGCGAACTTGTCATAAAGTCCGCGACAATAAAGCCCACCCATTTAGAGGGAAGATATGATTGGTCAATTGTACTGTCATTTGACATTACTCTCTCGTTCAGTTACTATTGCTGGGCCCTCTTTGAATTCATAGCTGGACGTCCAACAGCTCCTGTCTTCACCTCGCAGAGACGAGCTTCTTTCATTTAACCCTTCACATTCAAACAGAAACTGAATAGGCAGATTCAAAGGATTTATTTCTTTGGAAATGTTATTTTAAATACAATTTAATCAAGTTATTTTTGGTAAAACTAATGACAAATATTACTAAAAACATATTTAAAAAATATATATAAATATAATTTGTTTTAATGTTTTTAAATATTATTTTGTAGAATATCTTAGGCCCTCAGA
>NW_011351701.1:1289438-1294536 GCF_000735185.1 Notothenia coriiceps | reverse complement strand
GTTCCACACGTTCCATTCCGTCCCGCCTTGACTATTACCACACCCAAATCATGGCATCACCTCCGGTCCTCAAAGAACTCCACGGCTCCCCTTTTCTCAGGGCGCATCCCACTACAACTCGCTGGTTCCTCACTTACTTACAAAGCCCTCCACACTTATCTGCGCCCCCTCCCCCCCTACCTCACTGACTCTATCCTCTTACCAATCCCTGGTCCTTCAGATCCACCTCAGCCGGTTTGTATCCACCCCCCCCGAAGGGCCAAACTCCGGAGCCTTCGGGGACAGAGCCTTCTCTGTGGCAGCCCCCGGAAGCTTCTGGAACTCCCTCCCCCAAGACCCTCCGGTGAGTCTGAGTCCCTCACCCTGTTCCAGTCCCGCCTCAAGACTCATCTCTTTGAACTCTGTATATCCATAAGCCCCACCCCCCCCTCAATCAACTTCGTCATGACTGCCCTTTCTGTTTATCTTATTTGATTTATTTTATTCATTTATTATGATCTTTTGTTTTGTTTTGTTGTTTTGTTGTTTTTGCCTGTCCTTGTTTGTCTACCCTCGCCCCGACTGTGAAAAGCTTCTTTAAGTTTGGGAGAAGCGCTATATAAATATAATTTATTATTATTATTATGCTTCAAACAGCTCAACTCAAGATCAGTGACAGAATGAGTTGGGAAAGCTAAATGGGGGATGCATTTACCTTTAAAACCGCTAGGACTAGATAACTGAAGTAAACAAATAACTTTAAAGGTCATTGAATGTCATACAGAAACATTGAGGCAGGAAAACCTCGGAGGGAAACCGAGCTGTAAAGCTTTGTGTTGAAGGAAAGTCGTCTGCACGCATTCCTCTCGTCTTCCATTTTATCTGCACTAAACCTTGCTGTGGTCCTTAAGTAAATGAAAACAAAAGCAATTTCACCGTTCACTGCATTAAAAGGGGCACAATGTTAAGTAAATATCCCCCCTGGTCTGGATTTCTCTTTATCCTTTTCTTAAAGAATGGAGCAATGACGCAGAACATCCGTACTGTTGCGTAACAGCAGCGTTTCACTCCTAAGGTGGAAACTAAGTATTCTCATGAAGGCTTTGCGTACAAAATACGTAATAGGTTGATAATGTAACGTTTGAAAGCTGCTTCACGCCAAGGATTTTCTAATATAATAATTGGTGAGTCGTGACCTAGATTACGTCATTAGTGCATTAATATACACACTTCCACATGCATTGATGATTAATGTTGTTCAATGTGAGGAGGAAATACTTCAATTGATGCTGCACTGACCCTTCTTGATACATGTTTGATTAGATTCTGCCGATACATTAACACCTGTGAGATTGACTTTCTTGTGTTTGATTGAGATGGATTTTATTTCATGCCAAGTCTGAAAAGGTCTCAGACGACACAAAGGGTGAGGAAGATGTAGTGAGAGAGAGTGAGAGAGAGAGAGAGAGAGAGAGAGAGAGAGAGAGAGAGCGTGATTACCTCTCTGACATTAGGCAGCTCCAGGATGTCAGAGAAGACGTAGAGGCCGGGGGTCTCCAGCAGAGAGCTGACAGCCTGGGCCAGAGCGGGGCCGGACAGAGACAGGAGCTGCTCCACCTCCATCTGAAGACAGAGGACGCAGAGAGACAGACAGACACAGAGGTTAGCAGGTTTGTACAATCAATCAATCCAAATGTATCTAAATCCTAATACTGTATACATTAGTGCAGTAGGTCAAATATGTAGAACAAATCTGAATTAAGCACTGTCAAATCTCCTTGTTCGGTACACATCCTTTTAAACAAATAGCCTTTCACAAAAAATTCAAGATTTTTAAAACGCAATGCGCATTTTCCCCCCATATCATGCGACCTAGAGCAAGTGACACAAAGTACTGAAGAATAACGCATAATAGCAGCAGAGGTGTGTAGAAAGTGTGGATAAAAGTCAAGGCTGCTCCACCTCCATCTGAAGCCAGCGGACACAGAGACAGAGAGGTTAGACTAGTGCAATATCACTGGTAAAGGTCAATTATTAAAAAATATCCTATTGAAGTATTGTGGAGCTGACAAACTATTAAAAACACACATAATAAAATCTCCTTGATTGCTAAATACCTTTTTAAATGATAATGTTTGAAAAGATAATTTTCTAACCACTCAGTCGTCTGAGGAATGGTTACTAGAGAACACCCGTCATAAGTGTTGATGAATACCTAACGATGGCAAAGCTATATTAATGAACCCTAGGTCTCCACACGATGTCAGTCTTTTTAACCAAATGTATGAAAATCGTAATATAGACTAGTGCAATATCACTGGTGAAGGTAAATTATTGAAACATATCCGAATGACGGATTGTGGAGCCTCTAAGAAATGAAACAGACATAACAAAATCTCCTTGTTTGGTACACATCCTTAAAAAAAAAAAACGCTTTTCAATGATAATGTTTCAGATAGATAATTTCATCTCGTATATCAAAACATATCGCAATTGCAGTTTTTGTTCCATTTTGTGCAGCCCTAGAGCAAGTAACACAAAGTACTGAAGAAGATCACATAATAGCAGCAGAGGTGTGTAGAAAGTGTGGATAAAAGTCGAGGTAATAATGTTTCTAACCACTCAGTCGTCTGAGGAACGGTTACTAGAGAACACCTCTCATAAGCGTTTATGAATACCAAAGAACGGCAAAGCTATATTAATGAACCCTAGGGTTTCACACGATGTAGAAGTCTTTTTATCCTCTCGAAAAACCCAGTCTAGCCACTTGTGGCCAGCTGAAAGGACATTTTGAGACATTTTGACACAATTGAGCGAACAAAACTCCTTTTTTCTTTATACGTCTAACAGTCAAGTGCTCTCGACTGAAGCACTTGACCCACAATTACCTGGAGAGCGGCTCAGATAGCAGAGGAGAAGCTGCACTAGGTAGCAAAAATGCAGGCAACAATCGTAACGACTGCAAAGCAGGGCATGGATATTCATCAAAACCATTTCCCTGAATTGAGACACGATGCTAAAGCACTCTCCAGAATAATGGCCTAAGCAGTAACAGGAATCTGCCTAGGTCTCGCAAAAGAAAGCGAATCCCGGAAGAATAAAAAAACAGGACCATTCAGTGATTTGGTTCTTTGGCCTGCCTCTGGCTCTGTAATCCACACGTTTCAGAGTGAAACATGATGCAAATACAAAATCACAACAGAGGATGTCAGTCTGTTTCTACTCATGTGTTCCAAGTGCCAAACTGTCAAATGTTTCAATGTGAGGAGCTGTCCTGTTGCTATTTTAAAATATCTTAATCCCAGTGGACACATCTTGGGACACAGAGGAAGTTCAGTCTTACAGATACATGATACAAGTATTGCAGTTGCATCAGAATGGTTTTATTACCTGAGGCCATTCCCTAAAATTAATGCAGGCGAGTCTGGGTACCAACTGCTGAGCTAAGTCTAGTCTGACTTGCTCTTACCGTAGACCAACTGCTGAGCTAAGACTAGTCTGACTTGCTCTTACCGTAGAGTAGACCAACTGCTGAGCTAAAACTAGTCTGACTTGCTCTTACCGTAGACCAACTGCTGAGCTATGACTAGTCTGACTGGCTCTTACCGTAGACCAGCGTTTCTCAAAGTGTGGGGCGCGCCCCAGAGATGTGATAGGTGGGTCGTGAAATACAAAATTAAAATGTTTTTTTTTTGTTGTTTTTTTTCACACTGGTGGAATATCAAAACAACGGCCCGCCTGGGGTGCAAAACGCATCAATGAAAGCAACCCTCTACCACACAAAACAACACCTGTAAATAACCCAATTTGTGTTCTTTGAAATTGAAAAGGATATTGCATTGTGTTTGTTACTTTCGTTGCAGTGTATGTCTTAAGTGTAATTTGGCATGCTTTTATTTTGAAGGCGAGTTTACGCCGTGACAGTTGTTGTTGCTATGGAAAACGGAAACGTTTCAACAGCGAACTTTTCACAAAGTCCGGCTGATAATTAAAGCCCATCCCCATTAGAGGGAAGATATGATTGGTCAATCTGGTACTGTCATTTGACATTACTCTCTCGGTTCAGTTGACTAAGATCGCCCCTCTTTGAATTCACAGTGTACGTCACACAGCTCCTGTCTTTACCTCGGCAGAGATGAGCTTCTTCATTTACCCTTCACATTCAGAACAGAAAGGCTGACATGGGCAGATTCAAAGGATTTATTTCTTTGGAAGCATGTTGATTGTTAAATACAATTTCATCAAGTTATTTTGGTTAAAAACTAATGACAAATATTACTAAAAACACATATTTAAAAAATATATATAAAGAAAAAATATATTTGTTTTAATGTTTTTAAATATTATTTTGTAGAATTATCATTAGGGCCTCACGAGAGAGGCTTCGACCACTGATCAAATCTGCTCAAACACACATGTTGAAACGCTCTTACAGACACACACAACAGCGTTGCAGTCGGGGGAAGAAAAGCAATGTGGAGCGAGAGAGAGAGAGAGCAAGAGAGAGAGCAAAGCCTTTATCTATTAATAAAGTTGTAAAAAATTTAAAGTAAGAATCATGTCCAATGTGTACTATAGTACAGGTAAAAGTTTAAAAGGGAGGATTGTTGTATGCATAAATAAAAGATGTAAGATGCCATCTATTTGGATTAATATATTTATGAAAGAAAACTAAGTAAAGAGTGGATTCAATCATAAGATGTTTGGATTATTGATAAATTTATACTAGTCCCCTTTCATCGAGTGTTTGAGAGCTTACTCCATAAATTCATTTTGCTCAAAAGTCAGGGCTGTCTCGATTATTTGGCAAAAAATCACTGAATCTCGATTATTTTGGGGGTCAATAATTGATATCACGAGTATTAAAACGATTAAACCGATTTACTTTGAAAACATAATAAAAAAGTATAATAAGTTTGAAAGTAAGTTTTTACAGTCTGATTACCCTGAATTAAGTATACAACGAAAAACTGATGTAAAAATGTAAATTAATAAAATCTTGATGCATTTATAACCTGCAGAGCCAAATCTATTGCATTAAAATGACGATTATTGAGTAAAATGTGCTGACTGCTCTACCGTAGACCGACTCTGACTGTGATGCTGTTGTATATATTAT
>NW_011351701.1:1288704-1289395 GCF_000735185.1 Notothenia coriiceps | reverse complement strand
TGTGTGTGTGTGTGTGTGTGTGTGTGTGTGTGTGTGTGTGTGTGTGTGTGTGTGTGTGTGTGTGTGTGTGTGTGTGTGTGTGTGTGTGTGTGTGTGCGCACTCAGAAAGCACAGCCGACAGACCTCCCTCCCAGCAGACAGACAGTAAAATAATGCAGCCTCAGCACTTCTAGAAGGTCTCGTCGCCAAACACACACACACACACACACACACACACACACACACACACACCCTCTGTTCCCCCTCAACCTGCTAACATAACCTTGCCCTCTACTTCTCTCACTATTTTCCCATCAGTCTCCACATGTTCCCCCCTCTCTCTCTTTCTCTCTCTCTCACCTGTCGGGACAGTCGTGCGATGAAGCAGCCATTGGTGAACTGTGACGTTTCGAGCCTAAAGAACTTTGATTCTGTTGTGTCTCCTGACTGGGAGTCATCGCTGAAAATCGGACCGTTTACCCTGAGAGACAGAAAATAGAGGATGAAAGAGACTAAAAGATGCTATGCGATATAACATATATACATATATTCTGAGAAGTTTAACTGTAAGAATGGGAGTATTGAACACTTTATTCAGTAGTGTGAGGATATTATACCAACAAAACCAAATACAGGACATGTATTATTAAAACTGAGGTACAGTATGTGGCAACTTCAATATGTTGTGTTTTCAGGCATATGGTGACATTTT
>NW_011351701.1:1261257-1288677 GCF_000735185.1 Notothenia coriiceps | reverse complement strand
GTGTGCCTTGGCAGTCTACCAACAAAACCAAATACAGGACATGTATTATTAAAACTGAGGTACAGTATGTGGCAACTTCAATATGTTGTGTTTTCAGGCATATGGTGACATTTTCTAGTCAAGAAAACTACACGCTGATAGTCAGTGGTTAATACAGTTGTATCAATGATCATTAATAAGAGTATTTGAAGATTAGTTTAACAGCAGTGTAACAGTATATACTGTATATGCAGAGTTGTATATTGTGGATGTTAGTGCTGCTCGCAGCCTCAGGACCAGCCTGCTGATAGGCTGCTGCACTACCAGCTGTCACTGCTGGTGACTGTGTTTTGTACATCTGCTGTAAGTGCCCTCCACATTTTATATGTTGGCAATTCTCAGCGGTCCCAATTCTGTTTAAATATGGAAATGGTGTGCTGGTGTGACCTTTATTCATTTTTAAATTCTCAACGAAAAGTTGTTTTAGGAATCAGGAAAACTGCACACATTTGCACCCACTGCAATTCTCCTGCAGCTGGGTGGAAACCAAAACAAACCTTTCAAAATCGAGGCACAGAGCATCATTCTTGCCAGGGGTCCTATTAATGAGTTTAGAGAGTGAAAACGTCTATCGTTTTAGTTAGGTACAGCAAAGCTTATATAGATCACACCGTCTGAAAGGCAGCATTTTACAAGTACACAACTCAATTCCTCTTACACCTACAAAACCTAAAAGTCAGTGTATATGAATATATACATATAATATGTATATGATAATTCATGTTTTTGGAGCTATAACCACCATCCCTCAAACATAGAAGCCAAAGAAACGAGAAAAACAAGAGGGAATGACACATGTAATTATGAATAAAAACACCTTGACCTGTTCCATTTAAGGAAGAACAAATCACTTTTCTTTCTTCTCTTTACTTGTCTGACGCAAAACAACATTTTCATATTAATAGAAGTAGTTTGGTGGCATTTAAGATGATATTTGTGCAGTATGAGCTGCTGCAGACTGTACAGTTATTTTCTGGCGTTTACTAGTATAAACTATTCACTACAGTACATTTGTAACAGGCAACGCTAAACAAAGAGGTGAAACAGCTGCTGGTCGACTCCTGGCACTATAGTGCGTTGATAAAAGTTTAGAAACATTTGATGTGAAGAAACTACAAACATAATAACATTTTAATTTATTTAAGGGGATGAATGGTAAGAAATGAGTGTCATGGAGCAGCAGGCGTGAAACTGACCCTGAAATCTGCTCCACCCGGACTGTGGGATTAACTACTGTCCCCACGGCAACCACAGCTGATCCTTTTTACTGTCCTCACCCTGGTAACTGTACACTCTCTCTTTCTCCCACAGACACACACACAGTTGTACAGAAAGTATAATGTGAGGATAGGCTATCATATTTATACTAGACAGACATGATTTACTCTCCCAGTCTTTACTGCCGTCTGTAATTCTCAGAGTTGAAGCTCACTGCTCACTATACTTGAGTTCTGCACTCAGATACGTATGCAGCTGTTGAATGGGATGTTTTAAAATGAGATTGTGAATGTATCTTATATACTCTGTGAACAAATGTCCAATAAACTTTAAATGTATTATTTTTGTGCTACAGAACGAAGACAGTCCTTTTACCTGCCGTCTGTAGTATGACTGTAGCTGTTTTGCAATCATAATTTATGCTTAAAAATGAAAGACTTTCAATTTTCTCCCTCAAACTAATCTAAATTTGAAGCAGACAAATACGAAAGGAGGACACATCTGAATAACTCACATTGAATCTGTCCAGTATCAGTTTTGCCTCTGCAGAATTGTGTGTTTAGTGCTGATTAGCAAACATTTGCATACTAACAATATAAACATGGTAAACATTATACCTGCCTATAATCAGCCTACATATTGTTAGCATGATAACATTAGCATGTACAGACTCACAGAGCAGCTAGCATGGCTGTAGACTCTGAGTCCTGTCAGAATAAAGACATGGAGGTTGGTTTCATAAATTGACATTTTGTTTAATCCCCAGTACATTTATCACAATGACGGATGGTTCTGAATTTAATAATCTGACAGAATCTCAATAACATAAAAAAGTACAGAGCGACACAATCAGCTTCAAAGTGAATATTTTGTTAAAGCAGAAGGCTTCACTGTGAGCTGCCTATCACCTGTCACTTTCTGTCAGAGAAAACAGTGTTGAGTTTACCTTTAAATGCACATGGATTGACGACTTCCACAAACCCTAGTACTGATTTATGTTCGGCGAGTGATTAAAACCAACTGCTTAGAGTTTTCCCATTGCATTAACGGTTTGAGCCTGAGGACACAAATAATCTAAGTTCATAATGAAAAACTTTATATATAGAGAACTTATACATGCACAAGCAGGTGTGTGTGTTTTTACCTGAAGGGCAGCAGTTTGGGATGGGTGTGTGTTTTGTCTAACACTCTTTTCACTAGCTGTTCATTTTCCTCAGGATACACTGAGCGTGTGCAGTAGACCACCGTCTGAACCTTTGGAACTGACAGAAAAAAAGAAATACAAATAATAATCCACTACTCTTTTATTATAGTGTTGCATTGTATGAATCATATATACAGAGGAACAGTAGGCTATAGCCCACATTTATAGTGTGTGTGTTTGTGTATTGTCACACTTTGCATAACTGTTCCCAGCTTTAATTCTTCATATCTGTTTATTGTAATGTATTGTGTTTCATTGCCTGAAAAGATGCATTCCAAGTTATAGTATTTGTGTGTGTGTGTTTGTGCTTTCAGTATATACTCACAGGACACGGCGTGAGCTAGAAGTCGTGCCTGTTGGGAGGCCATTGTGTGTATTTTGCTTCGAGACACAGAACTGTGACACAATTCCGGCAGTAGATCCCAGTCTGTCAACAGAACGGAACTTCTTTAGCATTTCTATCACATTTAATGTAAAAACACTATCTCGATCAATATTTATATGTATTTCATACGTACTTCCATGTTCACTGTGCATGGTGGGCACAGGGTCATTGAGCGCGGAGGAGGAACACTGAGGCAGCACGATGATGACCTTTAGTCGCTGGACAGAGGCGTCCCACTCATTCAAACCACTGAAGGCTTCTGACAGGACTCGCACATCTGCAAAGGACATGAAGTAGGACCATGAAAGTAATGCTAATATACAGTTGGAATGAAATATTCCCAAGAGGCTCCTCAAATTCTCATGTGTGTGAAAGCTTGTCAATCAACAGACTTTATGTATCTTCCACCAACCTATCTTTTCGGTTATGTTTTTTGATTCGTATGCAGGATTACAAAAAAACGACTGACCTGATTTTCATGAAACTTGGTTGAAGAATGAAGCACGGGCCAAAGAAGAACCCACTAAACTTTGGGGCGGATAGAAATGACTGAGCAGATATACACAAATATGTTTTAATGATGTGAATGACCTTGGCTAAGGTCTGCGCTATCCAAGTGTACTTTTAATTTAAAGGTCACCTATTATGCAAGATCCACTTTTTCATGTCTTTTATACATAAATATGTGTTTCCCCGCGTTTAAAGAGATTCTGAATGTTTCAGGGAAAAAGATTCTCTCACTTTTTGTCCTGAACCATTTCTATAAAAACCTGTCTGAAAATGAGCTGATCAGATTTTGGCCACTTTGTGATGTCATAATATTTCTTTGGGTTGTGTAACCATTAGCGTGTGCCTTGGCAGTCTCAGACCCCCCCCCACACACCTTATCACCTGAATCTCCTCCTAGAGCACCATTGTGTTCTTTTTAACCAAATATCTCTCAGAGGGGCGTGGGGAGTGGCTCCTTATTTTTCATCTAAAGTAACAGACAGAGAATCAGCACTTTTGAAACAGGGCTGAAACAGAGGGGTTTATGGGATGCTGCAATGCATGATCTCACTTTTGATATCCATTTGTGTGAGTAGTTCTTGTATCTCGTCTATTTGTGACGTAGTGTGATCGGCACCACACACCAACACTCGGCCAGAGCGGTCAGCGGCCGCCACGGCGACGTGAGCCACGGTCACAGCTGAGAAAGACCCCACCGCCAAGACGTCCCCGTTATCAAACAGCAGGGGGCGTAACGCACTCACTGCCACACACACACTCCTGTCCTGAAAAATAGATGCACACTTTATTCACAATGCATGGGGGATTTCCTGCTTGACAAAAGTGTGCCCTCCAGTGTTATAGACTGCTGTGATGCTGATCAAGATTAATAACAAACTGACCTCTTTAACTCAGCTCCAAAGATAATAAACTTCACATCACAGCAGGAGCATACTTCAAAGCCCTAAGCCACTTTTGTGTGAAGGGCAAAACTTTAAATTAGTCCCACAGCATCAAAAGTAAAGATCATTACCTACATTAAGAAGAACTATTAGTCAACGATTCAACAAGTTAACAACATCTCCTTCTGTTCATTCAATTGGCAACTTCCGGTGAGTATTTTGGGGACTTTATTTTAAACCAGTAATTTTGCTTTTAATAAAATGGGCATACACAGACCAATGTTCTTGGTGCTCCATTAAAAGATAAACCAGAAGATTGCGGTTATTTTTGAGTTTGGGCCAGCAAAGAATAGTATCTGAATTTAATTTGTTGGTACAGATTTTTTTCTCTTTTCTTTTTCCTCCGATGAAAACAATGTAGTTGAAGTCACATTTATAAAGAAACTAAATATCTGGTTGCTTCTTATTTTCTCTTAGGTGGATTTATAAATATTGTACTACTTTTTTGACAGTATTCTTTCCACCAGTCTTGTATCTATCTCCTTAAATTATCTTTACAAGCCCCTGAAGGATTAAAGCATGTTTCCCATTAGTGAGTGTAACCTATATTTAGCTCAATTACACACCTCACTACACATATCCATACATACCTGTGTGTTAAGTGCATATGTACTTGTGAGGCTGCTGTGCTGCAGCAGAGCGTGAAGCTGAGGGGAGAAGACGAGTGTATCGGGACAGAGAGGGTCTCTGCAGAACGACCCCTCACTGAGGGCCGTCATGATCTCCACTTCACACAAGCCGGCTCTTTGTAACGATGCACACACTTCGTCAACACTATAGAGAAAATATCAGGATTTCTGTTAAATGAATTGTTTAGTTTAGAGGAAATATGATTCAAATACACTCAAGGTGTGTCTGGTGAGTAGAGTTGCTGCATTTTAGCTTCACATAACTATCCAAGATGCACCTTTTCACCCCCAAGGTATGAACATGTTAAACTTTCCGGTCTCAGATATGTGATAACTGCACTCACCATTAACCCCATACTGCACCTGCAATTTCCCCCTACAGAGCCTATCACTTTAAACTCACAGTGTTATTTTATAAACAGTCTGATAGAAGTTATTATATAATTTGTCTTCATACTGACATTGACACTGACATTTAAACCAAAAAAACCCCACTAAAGGGCAATTAAAAAAGTGTGTCCCACTTGTGACATTAGATTTTTCCAATTAATACTGGAAACTGTTTACATAAATGCAAGCCCTAATGGCACGATGAACAGAAGAATAAAGGAAAAAGGAGCAAGTGTGACATAAATAAATAACTGCATGGCTCTCTTTCTATGGCCCTCCTTCTCAGTGTTTGTGTTTGTGTGTGTATTTGCTTGTGTGTGCATGTGTGTGCGAGTGTACCTGGCTTTGAGAGTATTGACCCATGCATAAAGTGGCAGACGTTTTGCTCTGTGCTGTTTGGTCCTGACAGGATCTGACAGAAAACAGGAGACGCTCTGCAGACTCTGTTTCACTCTGCAGCGAGCTAGTGATGCTGCCAGCTTGGTTCTACACCTGTGATTAACACAAGCATATGAAAAAACCTCAGTTCACATTGAATTTCTCCTACATTTAGTCCGTGTGATTTCTAGATTTCATTACAATTAAAAGATTGGAGTAGAAATAAACTTTAGATGATGTTAACATTATTTACAACAACACTTTGCGACATGAGGGAATAGACGTGAAATGATCACATTGAAAATAATAGTACAATTAGGTGAAAGTAAAAGCCAGCCAGCCAGCCCACACACACACACACACACACACACACACACACACACACACACACACACACACACACACACACACACACACACACACACACACACACACACACACACACACTGCAGAGTACAATCACGATGCAACAACAATAGTGGAAAAAACATCTTGAGAATAAAGTTATTTGATCAAAAACAAAAAGGCCTAGGTTTGCGGAAACAAATCTGAATATTTAGGGAGTTAACTCGAGTGAAAATATCATTTCTCATCACAACGAAATATTTTAAATATACATTTTAAAAGAAATACTTTGACAGTCACACCTTAGTATTGTGAATTATCTCCTGTATCAAACTTGGCTGTGATCGTTTTGAATATAAAGACCTTCCTTAAAACATGTTTTCTGAATATTTCCCAAAAATGACCAAAAAAACGTGTACATTTACAAGAAAGAGATATAATAATAATATAATATTCCTTTCTATATGATAAATAAGTCCAAAGTTATAATATCACAAGAGAGAGTTAAACAAAAGAAAAGTTGTAATCATATTATAAAGGTATACATTTCAAGAAAACATATTTAGGTCAAAATACATTTTAGAGAAAAGCCACGAACGAGCTCTCGTTAAATTAAGCCTTTTATCAAAACGTTCCACTTTGTTTTCAAAATCTCTGATGCTTTGTTCCTAAAAGCTGCTGTTATTTATACTATACATTCAATCACACTTTGGGAGCCTTAAAGCAGTTCTTCATAGACGCTCTGACGCTTCACATCAGGACCTTTCCATGATTTGATTCCAAAGTGCGAGTTGCTAAAGTAAAAAGCAGTCACCATGCAACTTGGCACATAAAGGTCCTATAAATACAAAACAGATATATATATAGTATAACCCATAAGAAGCAGAGGATGGATCACTAGTCTGTTGGTACATCACAATAATACTTGGTGTCAGCACCACCTGCAGGTCAGTAGAATAATGTGAAACCATGAGAAACATTCTGCGTCCACCTGGAGGATTGTCTCTCTTTAGCACTTTGGAAGACATTTTATAAAAAGATATACTTGTCCGACTATAACCAGGACAATTGACTAAATATCTTACTTTGTTATCAAGAGGACTCAAGGAATGCAATCATTTAATGCACTTTTTTTTTAAAGAGTCTCTTGGATGTGTTAGTTGACAATTGAAATGAAGCCGTTTGCCAGTATCTCAAATTGAACTTTGAAAGAGGCATTCAATCATCACTCCAACACTTTGCTCCCTGCTCACAGCAAACAATCAGTAGGGTCATATTCCCTAGGCACAGTCTGCTGCTTTTTAGGGATGAATACGTTTTAATGTGAGACCTGTGGTTTCTGGATAAGGGATCAAAACAGATGTGAAGACTCAATTTACACGAGTACGAAAAATCGAATGTTTTTTCTATCATGTTGCGAGACAAGCGATTCAAAAGGGACACAAAGGTATTACCACTTTCATGAGGGACACTTATAAAGCAATGAACCTGACGGATACATCGATCAGGCCTCAATACGTGTTCCGGTTGTCGCCGTATTCCTCTGTTCACATCGTATCAACTTGATGGCGTTCAATGGAGAATACGGAGTTAGGGAATTCAAATGTTTTGCTTCAAACATCCATTTAATGGGCTGTGGAGATGCTTCACAACAAGTACAACATTAGCACATATAGTATAAGTAATACTCATTTTATATTCTGCTTTACTCCAATGCTTTGTCTTCTCATTGCCTGCTTCTTCTCAACGCTTCACTTGGTAAAGAATCTCAATTCCTCCTCTAGAAATCAGGGAATAGAAATGGCAATATCGTGGCTGTTATTGACGAGCTGTTTTGCACAAAGCTTCAGAGCCAATGGGAATCCTATTGTGGTCATACATATCTTTCAAAGTACAAATATACATGCATAACTTGAAGTACATGTGACATTTAGAATAAGAGTTTAAAGTAATGCAGCTTGTAATTCTAAATGGCTGCGTTTATATGAGGCTTTACAATTTGATGGTTTTCATTCGAAGGTCAGATGTTGATATGAATGTTAATCCGCGTGCCCTGTTTACAGCGCCTTTCAAAGACAGTTGTTTACTAAAAATGTCAAATCATTGTGACTGCTAAATATATTCAACAGGAGGTGATGCCACGTAGCACATTACAGAGCACTAAACAGGAAGCTGGATTCGGCCACTCGATGTTTCATAACTCAGAGATGCTTTTCTTGCGGTTGTGTTTTTGATGCCGGATGGGTTTTGAGAAGTTGACATTTTTTTGGTTTTTGTTTTTCAAGTTTTATATAGGCCTCATGCAAGAACTCTTAAAGGGACAGTTCAACACAAAATTTGAAAATACACAGTTTTCTTCTTACCTGTAGTGCTATTTATTCATCTAGTTTTTGTTTGAAAACTTACTGAAATTGATCTTGAGGTCATGAAGGAGAGATTTTAAAAAATATTTAAATCCAAAACCTGTTTTTTGTTGGTCAGGTTTTACCATAAAAGTGCTATACAACACACAACTACAACTTAAAACTGCACAAAGTTGTAGTAAATCAGCATTTGTGAGTTCAACATCAGTGAAATTCACACATCCGGGATGCAATGTAAAGTTGAATTGATGAAAACAATTATTCAATTAATGGAAAAGGCATTATTAATGCTAATTGATGAATTGGTCTCAATGATGTGGCGAACTAAATACTTTTTATATTGTATCTATATTCATTTAAAATAAAAAAACTACAAGTCCATGACTGTTTTTATAAATTGTTCTTGCATGAAGCCAACCATTTTCCCTAAAAGATCATTTTCTTGGAATCTTTGGGACACAGTTTGGTTAAAAACTAATATTTTGAGTTGTTGAATGAGTTTGATGATGGGCTATGTGCTTAGCGTGCTTTTTAACACTAACACTTTTAATGCTGCATGTTGGCGAAATCCTTATACATTTTTTTTTGGGTGTTCTTGTTGTTGTTGTTATTGTTCTGACTAAAGGTTTACTCGGTCAGTTCAGAAATGACCACAAACTGTTCTAAGTTAATTTCAAATATAGCAAACATTTATTCAAATAAAAACGGTCTCTAGTTGCATTTGAAACAAAAAAACTCATGTGAAATATTGTAAACTCCACTTCTCCACATTTACCTGTTCAAGTGAAAAAAGTTATTTTAATTGTTTGTTGTGTTTCAGTTTGAGAAGTTTGTGTGTTCGGCTGCATTTCCTCTGAAAAACAAACAGAATTTAAACCACAAACAGCTCAGTCTGTAAAAGATGAAACTCTTTTCCTCCCCATTAACCCTTTAAACTCTTCCTCCTCCCAGTGGAGATGCAGCCCGTCTGTCTGTGTGGAATATTTTGTACAATATGGATTTAGCAGAACAGCTTCATGGAGCGATATACAAGTATATTTTCAAGTGTCTTTTATGGAATAAATTTGGTTAAAAAAACAAACTGGATTTCTCTTTATTTATTTCTCCATGTGGCTTTAAAGAGATACAAAGTCAACCTTTTCAGTTTTTTTTTCTTCAAGTGTTCTCAATGGAAGGTGCATGGTTGAATAAATGTTGAATACAAAAAAAGAAAAAAGTAGAGCACTGTTAGAAATTGAGGGGGAAAAATGCCCCGGAAATGTCAGAAAGACCCCCAAAAAATTGCAAATGTGAAGAAAGATATCCAAGTTATTCCGATATACTAATCCTACATTATGTTTTTGATTCTGTGTCTGGTTATGTGTCCTCTTCACCTCTGGTAACCTGCAGCTCAGAGACTTTTCCAGAAGTCAAATGGAATCCAGCTGAGGCTAAAATGAGGGTTTATGTGATACCATTTTCATCACTTATAATTAAATGTTGTCAATCAAATTATTGTGGCTACACCTTCAATGCAGGAAGACATCTAATGGGAACTTTGCTTATGAATATGTGGCCCTTCAGCTGAAATGCTCCTCTCGAGCTCTGTTCCTAAATATCTATAGACCACCCAAATACTGTGCAAGCTTTTTTGAAGACTTTACTGAACTGCTGTCTATAGTGTGTATTGACTTTGACCGTCTAGTCATTGTTGGTGATTTTAACATCCATGTTGACAACCCCCAGGACAGAGGGGCTAAAGAACTGTTTTGTGTTCTTGATAGCTATGGACTGACTCAGCATGTGACGGAGCCCATGCACAATAAGGGGCACACTCTGGACTTAATTATCTCAAAGGGTCTGAATATCTCTAAGGTTGTGGACTTGTGGTGACTGATGTTACACTCTCTGATCATTCCTGTGTTTTCTTTGAGAGCTCTATTTCTGTTCACAAAAATGTTCAAAAAGAGGTAACCACAAAGCGATATTTAACTGAAAATACTAGGGAAATGTTTACTCAGAATTTTTCTTCCACACTTGCTCCTGCTGACATCTCAGTAAATGAGCTAGTAGATAATTTTAATAAAAAATTTTTATTGATGCCATTGCTCCAACTAAGGTAAAGGAAGTGACTGGCAAGAAAATATCTCCATGGAGAAAGGCCATGACCGTGAAAACAGAGAAAAGAGAACGTCGAAAAGCTGAACATAGGTGGCGAAAAACAAATCTCAAGGTTCATTTTGAAATCTATAAAGAGAGATTGGCCTTTATAATTTGGAATTGAAAAACGCACAACAGTCTTTCTTCTCTGACATCATTGCCAAAAACAAAAACAACGCACGTGCCTTGTTTGCTACCGTCGACAGACTAACTAACNAATCTTTTTTTTCAATTGATAGATGTTTTCAAAGTAAATGGATAATCGTTTTTAATAATCGTGATATCAATTATTGACCCAAATAATCGAGATTATGATTTTTGCCATAATCGAGCAGCCCTACTTTCCAGTCTACTGTAGAGTCACCGCTTATTACTGATCTATGAGTGTCCTCTTTACAGGCCATCACAAGACCGGCCTGAACCCCCAGTTAACACTTTGGAGAGTTTGAACACACAAGGTATGTAACTCCTAGACTGCCCTCTTTAGTTGCATTCTTTACTGTTGCTTACAGCTTTCAGTAATGAGTTATGTTTTGGAAGACAAGGCTGTGCAATATATCTATCATAGCGCTATCTGATATGAAACTAGATATTGTCTCTTTTCTTATAATATTGCATAAGTGTCATTCCTGGCTTCAAAGGCTGGAAATTACATTAATGTGATGTAATTTCTTTAATGTTTTAACTGTTCTAATATTTGCCTTTACCACCTGAGTCATTGTCACCACATTATTGATGAATATTTATCCAAATATTTAGTGAAATGGTCCACCCTACAATGCTGCTTGATCAAAAATATCACGATATTTGACTTTCTCCATATCACACAGCCCTAGATAGGTCTTACATTTTATTTTTATCATTTTGTAGGATTGAATTATTAACTTTACTACTAACCACAAATCCGTTGTGCTGACGAAGACTGGACTAAAATGTTTTGAGTGGTCATCGACATACACTTTAAAGCAGGGGTCTTCAACGTTTTTCAGGCCAGGGACCCCCAAGCTGATGGAGAGCTGGAGCAGGGACCCCCCTATTATACGTATGGCATACAANTCACATGTGTGTATGAGAGATTTGATCAGTGTCGAGCCTCTCTCTGAGGGATATAATTTGTTTTAATGTTTTTAAATATTATTTTGTAGAATATCTTAGGCCCTCAGAGAGAGGCTCGACACTGATCAAATCTCTCATACACACATGTGAAACGCTCTTACAGACACACACAACAGCGTTGCAGTCGGGAAGAAAAGCAATGTGGAGCGAGAGAGAGAGCAAACCTTTATCTATTTAATAAAGTTGTAAAAAATAAAGTAAGAAATCATTCCAATGTGTACTATAGGACAGTAAAAAGTTTAAAAGGGGAGGGATTAGTATGCATAAATAAAAAGAAAGAATGCTAACTAGGTAACATAAGATAAGAATAAACAAGTTTAAATGATTTGTTGTGATCATATTCTAAAGATGTTTGGATTATTGAAAAGTATACAGCTCCCTTTCATCTGAGTGTTGAGAGCTGTATCCATAAATTCATGTTGTGCTCAAAGTAGGGCTGCTCGATTATGGCAAAAATCATAATCTCGTTTATTTGGGTCAATAATTGATATCACGATTATTAAAAACGATTAACCATTTACTTTGAAAACATAATAAATTTGAAAAGTATGTTTTTAACAGTTGATTACCCTGAACTTTAAGTATAATTCAACTGAAAAACCTATTTTAAAAAAACAAAATCGTTTTATTTCGATTATGTTGTTTTCATAACCGTTGCAAGCCAAAATCGTAATTGCGATTAAAATACAATTAATTGAGCAGCCCTACTGGAAAGATCCTGCACATCGCCAGTAGAGGTCGTATACTGTTTACATGATGCTCATTATCCTCTACCTTTGGGGCTTTTCAACGTTCTTCTTCTTCTTCAACAGATCCATAGTGAAGTCGTTCAGACACATGGTGTGCTCTGAAAGGCCAAAGTCAGACAGCTGAGGCGTCCGCAGATCTTCGTCATCCATCCGCAGGGCACATTTGGGGGTAAAGGGCATTGGTGATGGCGGTGCAGGCTCGTAGAGTGAGGGGTGGGGCAGGCTCATCTCAGGCATGGGGGGCACTTCAGAGCAACCAGCCAACATTTTCCTCAGCTCCATTTCAGAGAGGCCGAAGTCAGACAACCGTGGTGTTCGCATAACGTCAGTGAAGGCCGGCGGTTTGGCCGTCTGAGGCGATGAGGAGGGACTGCCTCCAGCCTCCTCCTGGCTTTCCCTTTCTTCTTCTCCTGCTGCTTCATTGTCCTCTGATACTTCACCTGCAGCCTCTGACTGCTGTCCGTTAGCCTCTGTGCAAGAGAAAGATTCCATAAAAGCACATTTGATATCATGTTGTTTTCTTCAGTGAGCAGCCAAAGGGCTAGTTTTACCATAGTTGATGTGTTGGAGCCGGTCTTTTGGTTTTGTAAAAAGGGCAGGACATTGTCACCTAATCATGACCTCCGCAGTCAAGGCTATAAAAGACTACATTCCCCAGGCTCTTAAGAGACACAGAGATGGGCTACCTGTGTGGAAGACGCTGTCTAATCAGTAAGTTATATTAGCATACATAAAGTAAATAAAGAAGGATCTAAGTTGTTTATTATTTGATTTAAGTTGTGCCTCTTTTGTTATGTTTTGTTTGACTAATGTAAAGGCCAATTTTCTTTGTGAATGTTTAAATGGACAACATCAAACCCATAATCAGAAGTAAAACAAGTCATCACAACTGTAAGTAAAACAAGCTAAAGATAAGGCATTAGAGCGGTCGGTTTGAATGGTCTTACTGGCTTGATGTTAACAAAGAAAGTCAGCCGCGACAGAAATTTTACTTACGTAGCTTCTCTTCTTCGGATAACTACCATAACGGCCACCACCAAACATCAACACTATCCCTTTAAGAAAAGAGATACAGCTACTGTCATTACTTACTGCTCGCTCTCTGGGTGTCTCGTGGAGCTTGGTAACCGTATTTCTCCCAGTGTCCCTTAAGTGCCTGGATGTCCTTAGTCATTTTTTTCTGCATCACTCTGCCGGCCATAATAAAGCTGTCCACATAATCCTCCCGTGCTTTCAGCTCAGCAATCTGACCCTGGAGCTGCCCCTGTATGAAGACAAAGCACAGTTCCTTATTGTTCTTTTCAAAAAATAAATCGGCCCTCAGATGTATAGTGTATGGTAAAGTATGTGTTAGAAACAGACTGAATACAACGAATGAATCACTTTCACACTAACTGTTTCTACACATTACATTACATATCATTTGTTAGACGCTTTTATCCAAAGCAACTTACATACATTCAGTACTGTGGACAATCCCCAACGGAGCAATTTGGGGTGAAGTGTCTTGCCCAGGCCAGGGACACAACGACATGCTGACTGCAGTGGGACACGAACTGCTATCCCCTGATTCGAAGTCCAGCACACTATCCACTGAGCCACAGCCTCCCTAGCCTACACTTCTTTGCGATGCTTAATGAGGGACGTTATTTCTTTGCTGTACTTTCCTAATAATCTTTTTTCCTCAATGAACAACACCATTTTCATACAAATGACAAACCTTAAAGTTATGTCACACATTTGTAGTCTAAAAAGTGTATATCTCTATATTAGCTGTAATGCAGGGCCATTGTGTTATATTTCGTATTATACCAATGTCACACAAACACCAAATTTCATTCAAAAATATATAAGAATTCAGTCTCACAAGAGTAAACGCACTTATCCTAACTAAATACCGTTTTATAGCTGTTTTGTTTAATTTTGCAGGTACTTAAATACATAGTTTATTTCAAAAAAATGTCAGTTTGATTTCACCAACTGCCATCAAGGCAACAGACGGTCATTAGGAACATAAGAAACAATAACTTATCTAACTTGAAACAATGGAAATTGAAATGTTTTCGAGTATTTTATACTAAAGTGTAATATGCCGTTAAACTAAGCTAGGTTTCACAGTTTTCAAAAATGTACCTTTAGGTTTCCGACTTCACAGTTCCTTTGGTGATATGTTCTCATTGCTCTGGCTGTAGTTTCTGGAATAAAAAGGAACTCACATCAAAACCAGCTAAATTATGCATACACTATTATTATTTTGCGTTGATAAATAGTGTTTTTACTCACCGCTGTCGTCGTCATGATCGTCGTCGTTTCGGTGTTCAAAGTCGTGCGTGAGTTTACCCGTTTCTGACTCTAAATTCATCGCCACCTTCTTCAGCTTTGCAAAGAACGGAACCGTGGGGTCCATTTTCTGATAAAAAGTCTGAAATGTTGCAAAATGTAGAATAATCACATCACATCACACATATTGTGATCACATCACATCACACATCACATTTACTTCACCGAAAGGGCCATTTGTTTACCTTTTACCAACATCAAAATGTTAGCGCCTTTTCCAGCGGAAGTCTTCTTAACTTCTTCGTTGGTGTTTATTGGCAGCTTAACGGTGCACTATAGCCATCTATGGACTACAGTGAGAATTAAGAGATTGTTAGAAATATTTAAACAAAAACTACTAAAAATGTCTCTACATTATCTCCTGGTAAGAGCTAGGGTTATTTAATAATGTATTGTTATTGTTGTTATTCTGTATGTTTCTGTGCCATTTAATCAAAAGATTTAAAACCCTCTTTAATGGTCACACATGCAGAGCACACAGCACACACAGTGACATTTGGCATCTGCATTTAACCCATCCTAGTACCAGAAGTGTAGTACTAGGAGCAGTGGGCAGCTATTGTACAGCGCCCTGGGAGCAATGGGAGTGGGGGGTTGTCCGGTGCCTTGCTCAAGGGCACCACGGCAGGGCCCAGGAGGTGAACTGGGACTCCCCAAGTAGCAGTCCACACTCCATATTTAGGTCTGTTTGGGGACTTGAACCGGCAACCCTACGGCTCACAGTTCAAGCCCCTACTGACTGTATTGGCTTACTGTTTGGCGTCTAGTGAATGAGACTTTTGGCTTACATTTTTCTGTGTATATATCAGTACTATGCATTCACTTGAGAAACAAACATTTACTTCCACTACTACGACCACAAAGAAATGTACACCTCATATACTACATCCTCCTCTCAAGTTCAGACAGAGCATGTACGTCGAGAAGTCTTATCAGATTAATGGTTGTTCATGAGAGTGTATAAATATTGGACAAACTGTGAAGGTCAGAACAAACGTGCACACAGAACAACAGAGGTGAGTTGCAATACTTTTGGTCTGGTGTTATAAAAATAGTAAAAAGGATCCGAACATAATCAATTAATAACAAATAATGGCACAAGGATTTTATACTAGTTAACATGAAGGAGGGGTTAACTTAATTTGTCTCTCTTTGTCTGAACACAGCCATGGCGATGTTTGGAAAGGTTTTGGAGCCAGTGGGCTACATGCAAACTGTGAGGTGAGTTTTCTAAATATTTCATGTTAATATACTCACAATAATGCATTAAAATCTGCTTATCTCACTGTATAATAATAGTTATCAGAACTCAAAGATCATTTTTAATTATTTAAACAATAATAATAACACTTTAGCATTTTGTTAAAAGATCAAGTATTATAATACTCAATAAGACTCAATACTCAATAAGACTCAATACTCAATAACTCACTTCTTTGCAAAGTATTATGTTGCTTTAAAATGCGTAATGAGCATTAATAATTCATTGTAAAAATATTTACGTGTGCTTATAACTCCATTTAACACATTCTAAGTATGTTTATAAATATGACTTCTATTGCATATCCATAACAGTTTCTGATTTCATTCATATTGATATATGATATGATATATGTTCCTGATGCTGTCAAGGCAAGGCAAGTTTATTTATCCCCTTTCAACACAAGGCATTTCAAAGTGCTTTACAAAATGGCATTTAAAAACAGTCATTAAAAAGCAAAGATAATAAAATAAACATTAAAAGAAAAAATACATGAATAAAAGTTACAGTGCCAATTAAGATATGAATAGTTCAATTAAAAGCAGCGACAAAGAGGTCTTCAGCCTGCATTTAAAAGTAGTAAGAGTTGCAGCGGACCTGCAGGTTTCTGGGAGTTTGTTCCAGATATTTGGAGCATAATAACTGAACGCTGCTTTACCATGTTTAGTTCTGACTCTGAGGACAGAAAGCAGACCAGTCCCAGAAGACCTGAGAGTTCTGGATGGTTCATAATTTAGCAGGAGATCAGAAATGTATTTTGGGCCTAAAACATTCAATGCTTTATAAAAAAAAATGTCCAGGGTGCTGGTGCAGGGTATCTGCTCCTACCTGGGCGGCAGCGGCTCAGCAGAGGAGAGCGAGGCGGCCAAGAAGAACCTGGACTCCATGGACCAGGAGCTGGGAGCAGGAGGAGCCGGCCTGCTGGACGACCAGGAGGTGCACCGGCTGGAGGACGACCTGGCCGTGGTGTACTACCAGCTGGGCACCGCGGTGAGGAAACGCTGCCTGGGTCTCAAACATGAAGGTTCACTTAGTACACGCATTTTTAGTATACTCTTATTTTGAATGGTAGCATGTGGGCTTCTTATTGTTTTACTGTGAGGAACCTTTTCAACTTTTATTTTGAATGGTAGTCTAATAAGGGAAGGTTAGCATACGTGCTTCTTATTGTTTTACTGTGAGGAACCTTTTCAACTTTTATTTTGGAGGGTATGGAGTGTCTGCCTCTCAGTGTTTTATTGTGAAGGGTAAACTAATATTAGTTCGGTGAGTTTGAAATGTACAAGTGTTGTATTGTTAGGGCAACTTTTATTTTGAAAGGGTAATTTATATGATTGTAGTAAGTCAATAAGGGAGTGTATGTTTCTCAGTGTTTTATTGTGAAGGAAAGTTGTTTTAACTTTTGATGGGTACATTGATACAGGTGGTGTAATATAGTCGTTGCAATGGAAGATTTAAGTGTGTCTGCCTTGCAATGTTTTATTGTGATGGGAACTTGTGAAGGGTAAACTAATATTAGTTCGGTGAGTTAGGGAAGTTTGAAATGCATGAGAGTTTTATTGTTAGGGGAACTTTTATTTTGAAAGGGTACTTTTATATAATTGTAGTAAGCCAATAAAGGAGTGTCTCACAGTGTTTTAATGTGACTTGAGTAATATAATATTGTCACAGCAAGAAAAACAGTGTGTCTGCGTTTTGTTGATGTTGGGAAAATAGTGTTTATTGTGAAAGGAACTTTTTTAGGGTATGTCTTATATAAAGCTGTGGGGGCGGTTGGAGTATGTCTGCCTCCCTGTTTCGTATGTGAAAGAGAATTTACTCGAACTGGTTATGCTGCAAACACACTGAAGGGCATGCTGACCTTGAACAGTAATGCCCGTTTAACTGAACTGATGTGACTGTGACTGAACTCATGATGCTAAGCGTATTATGTAGATGCAGATGTCTGTCACCAGATGTATGATTGAAGCATCTGTTAACTTCCACTAGACAGTATTAATGCGCTTATGATTTTAATATACTGTTTAATTATTTTAAAATGTAACAAATGATACAACTCTCTTGAATGCATTTTGCTTAGAAAAATAAAACACCTTTCTGGATCAGTCAGTGTTTAGTGGTAATGTATTTGTGTAAAGCCACATTTTTCAGTTACAGGCCACAAGATTAGATTTAGGGTGAAATTACATAACTCAGACTAGGAAAAGGAACATAATTACAACGGTAAGTCAAACCTATTAGCGACAAGAGAAAAAATATATTTGAGCCGTGCCTTTATGGTGACGGGTAAGCCTAACATGTGAAATGTATGTCTGAACAGGGGAGCAAAAAGGCATAAAGCAACTTATAAGAGACACAAAATGACTGCAAAGAGTCCAAAAATTACTGTTCAAGAGATACTTTACAAGATGACCATAAAGAAACAAAACGTAAAATAGATGCCTAATGACTAAAAGAGATACAAAAACACCACAAAGTTACACAAAACAATGTCTAAAAGTGACAACACATCACAAAACAACTGCTTAGAGACACAAGGGTCCTCAAGTTGACTACAAAGAAACACACAACTAAAAGACTTCTAATATTATGTCTATCCTCTAAGGCTGTTTGCAAATTGCAGGCATTTCATTTTTATGTTATTTTTGGAAAAAACCAGGACTAAAGAGGGCTCACACTCTCCTTTGAATCTGTCCCCCCCCCCGCCTCTTGTTTCAGGTGAGGGCCCAGGCACAGTTCACTAAGAAGGAGACGGAGGTTTTCCTGCAGTACGTGCAGGACTATCGGCTGGAGAGGCAGCTGATGGCGCTCTACAACCGTCTGATGGGGGTCTCAGCGCTGACCGACCAGCCCACCCTGCTGGAGGAGCTCATCCTGAACCGCAAGCCCAAACGCTGGGAGCTCAGGGAGTTCTGCGTGAAGGTCGGTGGAGGTGCAGGGCACAGTGTGTGTGTGTGTGTGTGTGTGTGTGTGTGTGTGTGTGTGTGTGTGTGTGTGTGTGTGTGTGTTGTTCACCTCATTTCCCTGCAGGGGGTCATTAAATGTTCATTCTCTCCAATTATACAAGCCATTGTACAAGGGCATGTACTCCTACTTAACTAAAGCCGCAAGAAGCCTGAGGTCACACACACACACACACACACACACACACACACACACACACACACACACACACACACACACACACACAGGATGGAGGAAGAGAGAGATGAGTGTGGTGCAGCCAGCACACTTTCTGTCTCCCCCCTCTTCCACACACACACACACAGACACACACACAGACAGACAGACAGACAGACAGAGCTTTCGAAGCATAAGCTCACCTTTCATCAATACATTCTTAATTACATGCAATCCAAGAATTAAGCCATTTCCAAGTAAACCACATGTTGTAAAACATAATCACAGAGGACAGGTTTCAAAAGGAAAATAAAAAGCATGGAGGAAAACACAGCTGTGCAGGATTAAATATTCAATTTCCAGACCGAATACAATGAATTTGACCAAAAAAAACATGGAGGTCCTGTGGGACCTCCAAGCACGCTGCATCTATCTTCTTGGTTTGAAAATAAATATTTAATTCAGAAGAGCAGTGACCTTCTGTTGTCTTTCATCCGAGCTGAGTTGGCAAATTCCCGTTTGCCTTCACTGCTGGTACCGAAAGCTGATGAATTTGTTCAGCTGCTCGGGCTTTAAACCTACATTTAAAAGCAGGAATCTTAAAGCCTGACAATTGTATTCTGGTTGAAGCAACATTAGTGTAATTCCACTCCTTTAAGTGCAAATATATCCCTTTTTGCATGGGATCAAATAGAGCTTTATGTTCTACTTTATTTCTTATGTAAACCCCCCCTAAACCAGACCAAATGCCGGATGGTCACTGTCCATCTGTCCATCTGTCTTATTGCCCTTGGGCAGGACTCACATAATGATCATCCAACATGCAAATAAATGAACCTTAATAAACACTGCAGCAGTCACAGGCTCGCTCGTTATGTAAAAACGTTTGACCTATGTTTGACCAGCATTTATTAAACAAAGTGAAGTGTTAAGTATCTGCAAAGTCGTTCAACACAGATGCTGCTTTCACGGCTGGAGAGAATGACAGTTTGTATCCTAGAAACTCAAGTCCACTTCTTCAGGGGCTTTAGGGTGTTTAGGCTGCCAGCATCAGTGGATTAGCTTTAATGCTGAAGCAATTCCATCTTAAATTAGTGCTGAACGAGTGATTTGTGTAGTGCTCCTTGCAGGGATTTGTTTCCATAAATGCACTGAGTGAGTACTAGAAAAGCTCAGTGCTTTCATTAAGGGGAAATCATTTCACTGTTTGTCATTTACTGTGCAGTCATCGCCAATCATAGTCCAAATAAAACAACAAGATAAAAGCATTCTAACTTTATTAAAGAGGCCCTGTTATGCTTTTTGGGGTTTTGCCTTTCCTGTAGTGTGTTATAGGTTTTAGTGCATGTTAATAGTCTGCAAAGGCTTGAATCCCAAAGTTCTCTCCAGAGGGAGTTTCTCTCCCAAACACCCCCCCCCCCCCCCTGCTGAAACACCTCCATTGGACTCCTTTGTTTACTTCTGAAACATGGTTACATTACTATGTAACATGTGTAACACTCGCGTCCCTATTGGCCTGGGCAGCGGTTCCCAACCTGTGGGCCGCGACCCGAACGCATTGCAAGTGGGCTGCCAAACCATTAGCAAAACATTATGATTTGTGTGGAAACATTAAGACATTAAGATTTTTATTTCCCCTTCTCTTTCTTGATCCTCCTTAGCAACAGTCATTACAGTCCTTGACAGCGGTCTGTTCTACTGGATTAACAACGTGTCACATGTTCTGAATCGACCAATCAGAACTTGATTTAGCTTCCGTAATGTTTATGGTTGAATGTGGGCCGCAAACATTTTTTAGATTCTTAAATGGGCCCTGAGTTTGGGAACCGCTGGGCTCGGGCTCCAACTCATTGTACGTGATAAGTGGCTAAGGGGCGGGACATTTCTAAGCCGTTGACCAATCACAACAGAGCTGGCTGGCTAACCAAAAAGGTGGGCATTTCCCCTTTGTAGGCAGTATAAATGACCCCTATGCTTTGCTAAAATAAATTCTAATCAAAGTCACCCTTTAGCTCTCACACTGGAGTAGATTACTTTGTTAAGCAAAGAAACGGCAGCCATGTTTCTCTAACCTTGGTAGAATGTATCATGTATAAACACTTTGCTGGTGATAAGCTTCGGTGCCATGCAGGGACAAGAACACAGGCAATGTCTTATCTTTATAGACCTCTGTCACGGAGGTGATCTCTGGGCTCATAGATCTCGGCCTCCGTTACGGGTTGTTTAGCTTTATTGTTGTTGAAAAGTGTTCCCCTTCCCCCATGTCTGTCGTTGATTGTGTGCACCTGGTTCCCTGTGTTGTCTCCTCCCCCCTCACCTGTGTCCTGTTGGGTTGGGCATTCAAGCTCTGGGGTTTTGCTGTTAGGGGAGTAGTGTGTGTGAGATCCTGGTGGTGGCTGGTGACTGTGCGCACAGGAGCAGCAGATTGAGGCTGTGTCATATCATATGTGTATGATTTAATAAATGCCCACACCGGGTTGTATTTTTGGACGTTCTGCCTCCTTGCTTGGTCGGGCCGCTCAATTGTCAGCTTCACAACCTCACAAAATCTGCTTACTTTATGATCCAAATACTACATTATAAAATGATCTGTTGCGTCACTAAATGATCTGCAGTGACAGGCTTGGTGCTCTAACCCTGGATAACCTGGCATGGCTCTTTCTACAAAGAGTTAGTGACATCTGCATGGGCTATTTTTGGGGGTTGGGCTGGTCTCACAGGGCCAGGTGTTCACAACAGTTGAAGATAATGAGCCAGAAGAGCCGTAACCAGCCTCTCAAGGCTAATGATCTGGAAACACTTTTAAGTTCAGTGAAGTCGACTGAAATCCCATGTGGCTTGGTGTGCTACTGAAGACAAAACGCTGCAATAAACAACAACAACAACATTAAAGCTGTGGCAGGCGTGAATTTGATCATAACCAACCCCATTAAGACTAACGATATGATGCAAATGATTAATTAGTCAAAATGATGTGCTGGTGTTGAGCTGAGTAATTTCTCCGCTGTCAGAAAAACAACAAATACTCAAGCAAGCTGGGTCAGTTAAAAATAAACAGAAATAATGTTTTTTCAGGCATTTTTTTCATACATCCATGCATATCAAATGCACCAACTTGGTTTCCTGCCTCCCCAAAAAGCTCCAAGATAATATTAGGCTGCAGTCAGCGCTCACTTGTCCTGCAAACAGCCACAGTGTGTTCCTGTTGTCAAAACAGTGGGAGAACACCATAAATGAAACGCTAATTATTTCAGGTGATTGTTAGCAACATATAAAAGCAAAACAATGATAAAAACATTCAAAAGATCTTCAATGCTTTGTACACAGGAAATATTAATTCAATGTTTGTTGTATGCAGGGTCTAAAACAAATTACAATTTATCTGGTTCTTCAGATTTTGTCTAAATACAAAAAAGCAATGAGCGAACAGGACTTAAAGTTCCTGACAATCCTTAGTTATAGGATTAAGTGATTCCTGAGTATTTAGAGCATTTGTTTAAAATCACTTCTGTGGTCAAACAGAAGAAGCTCCATCTTTAATTGACTCAACATTGAACAGCATCCATGTCACAAAACAACCCCTCTGGTGCTCCCTGCAGGGTTGAACACACTCTTAGCTAGTTTTGCCCACTATTTGAAGGCTCATACTTTCCCTCACTCTCCCCTAACAGATCAACTTTGTGCTGGGCACCGGGCTGCTGTGCCTCTTCACCCAGGCGTCTCTGACAGGCCGGGACCAGGCTCTGCTGATGAAGACCTGGTCCGACCGCATGGGGGCGCTCTACAGGAAGATGAAGAACTCAGGAAGCAGCTGCTTAGGCTACTTCCTGGAGCAGGCGGAGGTGGACATCCGGCACCAGCTCCAGGAGGCCGTGCAGAGCCGAGCCCCCCCCGAGGAGGCGGCGGGGAGCATCCTGAAGACCCTGGAGAAGAACTACGAATGGCTGCGCTGGGCGGTGATGCTGCACCCTGCTGTGGGACCCATGGAGGAGGAGAAGGAGGAGGGGGAAGAGGAGGAAACCCAGCAAGAAGAGAAGGAAGAGAAGGAAGAGAAGGAAGAGAAGGAAGAAAAGGGGGAAGTTGTGCAGCAGTCAAACTTCATTTCCGTGGCGTCTGACCCTCCCGTCCCCCATGTGTTAGTGTGCTTCCGGGACACGCCCACTTCGCTGGATAAGAGCAGGATCCACCAGCTCATCGTGGATCTGGAGTGGAAGATCCCCAACCCGCCGCCCGAGGTGTACGCATCCATCGAGGAGGACCCGGGAAGGGCGCGGTGCTACCTGGCCTCCCGCATGCTGAAGAAGCTGCGGGACGGGCTGGGGGAGGGCGTGTCCATCCACGTGGTGCCCGGCAGGATGGAGATGAAGTGCAACTTCCCCCCCGCCTCCTACTACCTCTACGAGTACAAACACCGGCTGGCCTCGGGCACCGTGTGCGTGTTTGGATGAAAGAGTAGGAGAAACAAAGGGAAGGGGAAACGACCTGCTGTTCTCTCACAGATGTTTCATAATCATATTACAGAATCGGCTTTGCTCTCACAGTGGTATTAACATGTCTTGTGTAATGTTACTTCCAAATAAATATCATTTAAGAGAAACACACACATGAGATATAAGAGGTTTCTTTTTATATGTCGTTAAAGCAAAATTCTAGTTTGCTACAACTTGGGTCCAATCGAAGGCCTCTTTAAGCACTGAATGGAATAACAAATATTGGATGGATTGCATTAAGATTTGTACAAACATTTATGGTCCAGACAATAATTCCCTAACGATTTCAGTGAGCACATCCTCAGAGAACAGCTAGCATTCAAAGTTATTGCTGAAATATGGAAACAACAGGGTGACTTCTCCAAACAGGGTAGAAACAGGATACAAACACAAGAAGTCCAACAATCAGACATTTCAGCATTTTCAATACAAAATCTTATCCCAAAAATGATACATTTATGCTTCGAACTCTTACATCCTGGAATCATGTTCTTCCTGGGTCACTGATAGGACACGTTTCTACCATGGTAACCAATACCAGAAATTCATCACAATCTACTTGCAGTGATTTTTATTGAAATCTGGAATAACATCCTGTATCGCCCCATCCCTAGAAGTGATGACCGCAAGTTTTGATAGATTTTATGACTATTTGAAGATAAAACTAAAGGTGAGTGCACCTAAATGCTGGTGATATGGAGGAAACTAAGCTATACACTGTGACTAATGTTTGAACAGTTGGTTAATACTTTTACAGTTTTCCTTTGGTTAAATAAGTTTAGCTTACATCAAGGATTCGTCGTTTGACTGCTCGTGTGTTTCCTGCCCAATCTTTAGTTTGTTTTGATAGAAATGATGGCCCGAACGTCTTAAATAAAGCCCAGGTTGTAAAAAAAACACAATTTATCTTTAAGGTTTACCAAATCTTTCTGGTTAAGTCACTAAGGAATGCATTGACTTCCCAAACATCAACGCTAAAATGCAACAAGGAAGCAAAAATAAATATTTTGACCCGTCTTTACGGTTGAGGTCTTTAGTTTATTGCTTAAAACTGATAGATCGGAAGAGTTACCAGTTAGAATAAAATGCTCTAAAACTATCCATCTCATCAGCGAATAAATGTCCAACTCATGTCCACACGAGGAATCAGCCTCAGTCTTATTTACGTCCATTTACAATCGCACAAAATGTCCCGGAAATGTCCGCATCTCCTCTCATTTTCAATAAAAGAAAGACGCCTGAGTACAGCTTCTTGCTCTCACACAGGCTCACCCTCTGAGTTGAGCTGAACCAGTTGCTCTAAATCCTTGCTGATTTCCGGGAAGCACAGCAGCACCTCCTTCAAGTCGTCACAGGACAGAGAGAAGCACTGGCAGTCGGTCAGAGCCTTCACCGTAGCCCGATGCTTTCCTTTAGTCAGCACGCAGGTCTCTGTTGGAAACACAAACGCTTGGTTAATGAGAGAGTACACACTAATGACGGGATGAGGTCTGACATTTAATCCTAAATTAAATAACCGGACTTGGCCGAGTTGTTTTGGGAAGCCTGCTTAGCTTTAACCGCTGCAGAGGTTTTATGCCAAAATCAGATTAGGACCTGCTCCCACTTAAAGCTGGAGAATTAAGTAAATCCCCCAAATTGAAAGTGGTGGATTTAATCATTTTGGTTTGAGAATACTCCTTGCTGACCTGGGCAAATAAACTTGCAAATGTGTTCATTATTTTTTGTGTAAAAAAAGCTAACCGATGAAAATGGATTGAAAAATGACCCTTAATTGGACATAGGTAGAAAAATAGTCAGAAAATAAACGTCATGTAAACTCATTAACATATTACATTTCTATATGCAGTGGTGTAAGCTTTATTTGTTCCCGGTCTTGACCTATTTCCTCCCTTTCTCACACACACACACACACACACACACACACACACACACACACACACACACACACACACACACACACACACACACACACACACACACACACCTCTGTTATCTACACATGCAGATAGTTCTGGTTTTGTTCATCCAGGTTTTGAATGATCAGCCTCAGCACGTAAGAAAAGTGACAGCAGCATCATCTTTCCTGGAAACATCATGCCTGTTACTGTAGATAATCCACAGAACAAGCTGTCAGCTGTTTTCATACGAACTCTTTCTGAAGGCGAAGGCATTTCCAGTGGAAACTGCTCACAGAGAGCTCTGAGGATTATCTAGAATAAGAGTGACATATTTTTAAATGGAGTTTGGCATAATTTCCTTAAGAGAGCCGCACACAATGCTCCCCAATCCATTACCACTGCATCATAAAACTTTTCTCGACAACTCTTTGACAAGCTTCGAGAAAAAGGATATAGATCTGGCATTACTGATAATATTTGAGCTTTGAATGGAGGCAAAAATAGTCCTGACAGAAAACTGACAGCAAGTTTTGTAGACTATAAAGACGCTATTTCTGGAAAGAGAGGTTGCTGATTATTACTTTTGAATAAAAAAAGCTTTAAAAGGTCCCGTGTCATGGCCATTTCTACTGATCATAATTCCATTGTCGAGGTCTGCTAGAATAGATTTATATTGTGCAATTTTCCAAACTCAAAATGGTTTCTCATACAGCATCTCTGTATAGTATGTGTATTCACTCTCTGTCCTAAACGGCTTGTTGGAGCTCCTGCCCCCCCCCTCCCCTGTGAGCCCAGTGGCCGCCTGTCAGACAGCGAGACACAGCGAAACCCAGCCCGAACACACACACACACACCCGCAGCCTGGCTGGGAGTTTGTGGGTGTGCTCAGGCTGAGTTTTGCGGTGTCTCGCTGTCTCGCCGACCCCACACCAGTGAGCCAGCTCACAGTGTCCCGCTCCTCGCAGCAGCGAGCCTCGCAACGTCCCGCCGAGTGTGTGAGTGTGAGGAAGTCCGCAGATTGGTCCAAACGTAACTATACCCAAATACGTCACATCAGGATGAAAAAGAGAAATGTCCAACGAGGCGTTCTGGGGCAGCATAGACAGGTCTTTTCTGTGTTAGAGTTTTACTCACTACAGCGTGTACTTTGAGGGTTTGTGACTCTGCAGACCGTTTACATGCAGAAAAAGCTTCATAACACACAAGGGGACGGGTGACAACCGGAAAAGCATGACATGGGACCTTTAAGGATCACACATGACATTACATTCACCTCCAGTGTATTTGGGGAAGGCAGAAAAAGAGAAGGATATTTAAAAAAAAAATGCTTATGAATTTCTGAGGGTTGGCCCTTTAAATGTAAATTGCCACAGCTCAATACTTACTCTCTAAACACATAATGGTATAAATAAAGCAAACTCCATCTGCTGGGATAGTGTTGAAAGCAGAGTCAACATGTTTCCTCAAAATTCATACTTTAACCTCCAGTATATGAGGACAGTATTGCTGCTTAGCAAAACCTACCCTACTGCACAATGTACATACATAAACATACGTAAAAACAAACTGGCGGGTAGCACTTTTTATAATATTTATTTGTGTAACATCTTTGTTGTGTACTAATTGTACTTTGGCTTGAGGTGGTACAGATGTTATTGTTTCTTTTTAAGATAATGGACTTACATGAGCCAGATTCTGGATGCATTTGGGTTGTTGGTATTTTCTAGAGCAATAAACATCTATCCAGCCTTTTTGGGTTTAAAATGTGTGAGAAAGGTTTTTCAGAATAGAATATCATAGAATATAATATATATTTTATTGTCATCATGCAAAGTACAACGACATTTCTTTGGCAACTCTCACTGCAGTCAAAAATAGACACAAATTAAATAAATAAGAGTG
>NW_011351701.1:1261031-1261239 GCF_000735185.1 Notothenia coriiceps | reverse complement strand
GTCATTTACGGACGTGTCACTTCCTCCCTCACTTCCTGTGGTTTTCCTGGTTGTCACACTCCTACGCTGACAAACCGACGGCTCATATCTGAGTTTCTGTCTGTTTAGATGTCCCACACACACACACACACACACACACACACACACACACAGTGCTGTAACAGCGACAGGATGATGAGTGAGGAGAGATGGGTGCATATTGATGCCT
>NW_011351701.1:1254458-1260986 GCF_000735185.1 Notothenia coriiceps | reverse complement strand
CTGTTTGTCCTTTTGGTGTAACACTTACACAATCGACCTAAGGGCCCTTTGTCTACATGATAAGACAGAGTCGCAGATTATGAATACTCTGACAAACCGACGGCTCATATCTGAGTTTCTGTCTGTTTAGATGTCCCACACACACACACACACACACACACACACACACACACACACACACACACACACACACACACACACACACACAGGTTTGGTGTGTACATACTTCTGTGTGTGTGTGTGTTGCACACACCAAGACGCCCACGCTGAGTGACAGCGCTGTCACACTCTATCAGCTTGTTTTCATTTGGAAACATATTTTCTTCAGTGTCAGTAAACACATTTAATGAGGATTGAATAATGAAATAATAAAGTTCAAAGTTAAAGAAGAGACGGTGACACTCGAACCAATGATCTGACAAGAGGTTCCTTACAATACAGATTTATTTTTGATAAATAAGTAATACTGAATAAAGAGGGAACTTTGAGATCCTTTTGATGTGCACATGAACATTTTAGTTTGTGTATTTTCCAGGCTTCATTCAAATTATTAAAACTCTGCAATGCTGACTAGTGATGTCACTATGTTACTAAAGTAAACAAAGGAGTCCAATGGAGGTGTTTCTACTGTGGTTAGGGAAATGGAATAGAACCTGATATCTCGCCCTAACCTGATACTAAATGGAAAAATAGCTGCCAAAAAGGTCAAATGCATGTGCCTTGACTCAATATGAAATAATGTAGGTGTCTGACCCTGATGTAGTTAGCGTTGATGTAGCGGTCTGGCGACGCCTCTTCCTCCAGGTTCCTCAGGACCACCCGGCTCTCGGGGTCTAAAGAGCAATCAACAAACCACAATCATCAACAAGAGTAAAAAAAATAGGGTCTGGTGTGTTTCTACTTATTGGAGAAGGAAAGCTACTGACTGGGCAGGATGGTTTTGTATCTGTCTTTGATCATGTGACCTTGAACATCGAGCTCTGCGGCATTCACAAAGTTCGGAGGGATTTTCTGTGGAGGAGACAGGGACGTTACAACACACGCCATGAATGCATGAAACATTCTTTGTAACTTTGAATGCACCTCCTTACCTGGTACTCTACATTCAGTGTGTTTTCGTCGATGGCCGCCAGCTGCAGCAAGGTGTGTGTGAGAGGCCGGGAGGAGGTGTGAAGCAGCTGGAGCCACACCTCCTTTGGGGTGGAGACAGAACACACAGGCTCCGCCCCCAGACTGCTCACGTCCAATAGCAGCGAGAGGTTAGAGCCCCGCCTACAAGGATAACCAATCAAAAAACAGCATGAGCATAATTCATTTTTGGAAAGTGATTACATTTATAGATAATAGGGACATGTTACGATATTTAGTAAGCGTTTGTTTGAAACTCACCTCTCTTGCAGGCGGACCGAGGCTTTGCGAGGAGGAGTGGTCAGGGGAGGGGGCGTGGTCGGGTCCTCGAGAGGATGTGAAGCTGAGTGCACTGCCGACATTCTGTAGGTGTGTGTGTGTGTGTGTGTGTGTGTGTGTGTGTGTGTGTGTGTGTGTGTGTGTGTGTGTGTGTGTGTGTGTGTGTGTGTGTGTGTGTGTTACAAGTCTCCTGTGGCAATAACTTTATGATAGTTCCAGTCAGTGAAGGGTTGGCAAGACTGCACCAAAGAAAGAAATACGAGCTCTATACAAAATGACACACATACACACACCTTATTTATGAATGTTTGACCGAAGTTGTGAATAATTGATGTGTCTTTATTATTTGTC
The DNA here is from genome assembly GCF_000735185.1 of Notothenia coriiceps. Taxonomy (NCBI): domain Eukaryota; kingdom Metazoa; phylum Chordata; class Actinopteri; order Perciformes; family Nototheniidae; genus Notothenia; species Notothenia coriiceps. The sequence continues at coordinate 1,259,228 of NW_011351701.1, read as the reverse complement.
CCTCTGGTGTCCTGCAGTTCTCTTTCTCTCTCTGTCCAGCCTCCCTCTCTCTCTCTTTCATTAATCCTGTTTTATGTTTGTCTCTCCCTCAGGACACTGCTCCTTTAGTGAAGCCCTCGTGATTGGATGAAGAGAGAACCACTGACTTCCAGTATGGCCGCGCTACATGCTGGAGTTTCCCACCATCCTTAGTTCTCTGGTAAGCAGCAACTGTACAGGCCGTCTTTGAAGTTGCTTTGTTTTTAAAACAAAAATAGACTCTTATCAAACCTACAAGCTTACATAAAATGACTGGTGTTTCTGTGAAAATAAAACTTCTTTCATCATTTACAAGCAGTATTGGCATAAATATGGGATGTTATTCAGACATAGAAACAGTATTGTAATTAGATGATTTTCTCCTTAAATAAACAACTAAGCTCTGCTATTATGCTAGGCAACGCTAACCCCAGTTACATAAAAACTCTTCCTGTAAAACTTCCCAGTCAAAGCCCTTATGATTTCCCTGTTACTTTGTAGAAACTAAAATGGCGCGTCTGTAGATATAAGGTCGAACACTTGAGCCAAATTAGAGCCTTATTTTGTCTTGGATGAATTGACCAAACGGATAATATAATGTTCAGGAAGGCAACAAGGCTATCTCTCTCACACCTGTTCGGCACCATGGTGTGCATATATACAAAGTACAAAGAAATACTTGACTGACAGCTGAGGCTGGACACTTGTTTTGTTTTGTCCATCTTTTCCAACAAGGAGATATATGTATAGGCCTCATGCTAGAGAAACAGGGCTGCACCCATCTCCCGTTTTACGAGCCTTTTTGTGTCGTCGCTCAGATCTTTTTCGGAGAGACGAAGGAGACGTCACTGAAGCAAATCAAGGAGAAGCTGTTTTTGGCTCGGTCTGTCTATCCTGAGCATCATCTGTCAGATATATACTATTATAACTACGGCGGAAATTCGCTGTATGCATGTTTTCCTATAGATAGTCCACCTTTGCTCTACGGCTGTCAGGTCGAGAGGTGAGAAGCTCATTCATACAAAATGTCCTCTAGTTGCTGCTTATGGTGAACAAACTAATATATAGTAGAATACTAATAAACCAACGTGCTCTAACGTTGTATCATAGACTTTCTCCACCCTCCAGCTTTTTATTAAGTTAATATTTGTATGAGCCCCTTTAAAACATGCAGTAGAACCCTTAAATGATCTAGACATTACCTGTAACGGTATGTACGAAGTTAAATAATGTGTGCAGAACAACAAACAGTCGGAAAGAGTTCATTTCTTCTCTGTATATGATCCTTGAATGCCTCCTTTATCATTTCTATGATTAGTTGTCTGGAGTCATTTCACTGCCTTACAGTGTTATGTTGTCTCCATAGAAACCAGCTGTAGTTGGGTTCTACATGGATGAATGTGGTCTCCAGGGGCAACCCAAGAAGAGCTCAGGATTCTTTGCATTCTTCTTCTTCTGATCATTATTTCACTTTCTTCCCCTCTGTGGTGTTCAGATCTGCAGCTGAGTCTACTGAACCCTGAACCGTGACCAGCGCCGGTCTGTGACTGACCTCCTGACAGGTACAACACACACACGCCAACACACACACACACACACACACACACACACACGCACACGCACACACACGCACAAACACTTGCACACATGCTGTGTTCATCGTTCAGATGGAATGAAAGCCTTCATACCATCATTTTTTTCGTGCTGAGAGGTTGTGCATCTCTGCTCTACAGTAGTATCTCTTAGGAATGTAAAAGAAAAACCTGGTAGTTTTCTATTTTCTGTTGTCAAGAAATCCCATGAAAAGGCTAACCCTGTGATATTTCTTATTTTAATACACTCTAGCTAACCTTCCGTGTGTGGTTTTCATTAAACAGGGGGGCACTGTAGTCTTTAGCAAACATGACTTAAACCGGAGGACATTTTGTTGCTGGGTACTATTTTCAGCTGTGGATTTGGTGCAAGAGTAACTATTTACATAACGAAGAGGAAAACTCTGCTATAAACTACATCAGACTGTGGCTACACAGGAAGTACTTGTTAATAGTTGTTAGTTATTTTGGCCTTTTCATGGGATTTATATTGTATAGGAAAAACAAAATAATATCACCAAATCTTTTTCAGGATTTTTAAATGCATTCATTAGAATGTAGTTGACCTCTGTCTTTTTAAAGCTCTGATATGATTAATTGCATTTTGATGATTGCTTATTTTTAAATTAAGTTAAAACAACAATATTGGTTTTCTTAGTGATTATTTTCCACCTTAAAGCTTGGACAATGTTCTGTGATCCTCCCCATGCAGTACGCCAAAAATGAATATGTAAACTCTCATGTACAGTAATTACAAATCTGTTATTAATCCCTTTGATGTGGCAGTTCTCTCCGATTATATTTTTTACTTAACACAATATTAATTTTTCTTTTTAAACTGAATATGGTCTCTCCTTATTTACAATATTTGTTCTGCCGCAAAAAGGTTTTATTAACTGGAACCATATCCTACTTAGCACCGGTCTTTTGAATTACAATGCAAGAATAGCAGTTCCTACTACAGCAGTAGTAAGTTAGCAAAGAGACACTCTTTGTTGAATGCTAACTCCTAAACTGTATTGTGTTCATCCTAACGCACATGTGCATTCAAATGTATTCACTTCCTGTTCGCCATCTCTTCCTCTTCAGGTAATCTGTCTTGTGCCATGATGATGTCAGTAGATGTGACCAATCGTAACAGCCCTGCTGCCACGCCTCCTTCTTCCCTCAGCCTCCGCTCGTCACACAACCAGCTGCTGAGCAGTGATGTCATCAACCAAGGCTCAGCCACGCCGCCCAAGTGTCGCAAAAAGTACGCTCTTACCAATATACAGACTGCCATGGGCCTCGGAGAAGCGGTGCCATCTTCCTCCTCCCCATCATCCCCATCGCAGTCCTTAACCCCCAACAATCCCAAACTTGCCAAGAATGGAGTGAACCAGCTCCGTAAAGCCGGTCAGGATCACAACAAAAACACAACCGGCCCTGACTCAGATCCAGAGTCTGAAACTACAGAGGATGATCTCAATGTCAACACGGCTGAGGAAGATGACAGCCACGCTCTCACCAACAATGACAGGGAGGAAGACGTCATCAAGAGAGACGTTGAACTTCACTCGGACGACAGCAGTGACGCCGACCCCGAGCAGAAAACTGAATCAGACACTGACTGTAACACCAACACGAGCACGGAGCTCAAACTCAACGGCAACTCCACAGATTTGGACTTTGACTTGAACATTGAGACAGAGGAGAGCGACGACATCAGCATTCTGTCTGAAAAGGAAATGATGTCGAAGATGAAGATCGAGGAAGACGGAGATGAGGCGGTAGAGGAGGATCAGGACAGCGAGGAGAATAAACCTTTACTGATGATAAAAAGTGAATCCCCTGTGATGAAAAACAACGTCTCTTCAGGCCTGGAGCTCATCTCTGACCTCCACTCCAACCTCAAGCTCCTCAAATCAGGCCAGGACGCTCCGGTGCCCCCCCCTCCCTCCCCACCGAAGCATGCCAGCCCAGAGGACACACCCCTGCTTTCTGTGGCCTCCTGCTCCTCCTCTTCCTCCTCCTCTCCAGAGACGAAGAAGGACAGGAGGACCGGGGCAAAGACAGACTGTGCTTTGAACCGCATCCAGAATCTGAACCCCAGTGACGAAGAGTTGAGTTGGACCACCCTGTCCCAGGAGAGCAACTCCCCAGAAGAGACAGGTACACATATTAATTAAAGGTCCCCTATTATACTGTTTTTCATCAATATATCATAGGTCTCAGATATATACAAGACATGTCTCTGAAGTGTTTGGCTCCAAACACCAAACAGATCATCCATTGCAGCATCCCATAAACCCCTCTGTTTCAGCCCTGTTTCAAAAGTGCTGATTCTGTGTCTGTTACTTTAGATGAAAATAAGGACCCACTCCCCACGCCCCTCTGAGAGAGATTTGGTTAAAAAACACAATGGTGCTCTAGGAGGAGATTCAGGTGATAAGGGGGGGGGGGGGGGGGGGGGGGTCGTACCTTTGTCCTGCGTCGACTAGATGGGTCGATTGGTGGGTACTCCAATGTTCCCGTGGAAGGACAGGGTCTCCCTAAGACCCTTCTAAATGACCTCCGTCCTCACAAACAAATAAGACAAGGTCGATACCAGTCCTCAAGACGGTGTGTGGTGTGTGTGTGTGTGTGTGTGTGTGTGTGTGTGCTGTGTGTGTGTGTTGTGTGTGTGTGTGTGTGTGTTGGTGTGTGTGTGTGTGTGTGTTGTGTGTGTGTGTGGTGTGTGTGTGTGTGTGTGTTGTGTGTGGTGTGTGTGGTGTGTGTGTTGTGTGTGGTGTGTGGGTGTGTTGTGGTGTGTGTGTGTGTGTCGGTGTTGTGTGTGGTCAGTGGTATTTACCTTGTACCAGTATGACGCCTCCTGCCACTTTGGTGATGACATGTGACGTAGTGTTCATTTTTTGATACGGCTCGGTAGACATTCACACTCACCGACACCTCACATGAGAGAACTCTATTTCCCATGGATAATATACGTTTTAGGTGAAAAGGCCGAGAAAATATGTATTGGGTACTCAGGAGGACACATTTCTCTAAGTCTTTCAAGAGTCCTTTTTTTAAGAGTGAAAAACAGGGACTAGGTAAAATATATTTTTTGACAGACTTTTACTCGACTAGTTTAAAACCGGTGAACTACTACAGTATACAAAAAACCGAACCAGTATTGGTA
>NW_011351701.1:1223750-1254413 GCF_000735185.1 Notothenia coriiceps | reverse complement strand
GGGAATAATCTGCTTAGGTATTAACCTTCAGAACCCAGTTCATTCAGGGTTACTCTTCTCACTGTCTCCTTTCCCATGGCATAGGTCTACGGCCTTGGGTGTTGCTGCTATCTCTCTTAAGGAGGAGCAGCTTGGGGGCATCGTTGTTGCCAGTCTATGACAGAGCACAAGCCGCCATGAGGTAGTTTACTGTTCGGGGGCGAAGGCTGGCGCACATTCTTTCCTATGGACGAGAGCTCTAGTTAGATTCAGGGTCCATATTGCTTCAGTCTCACTGATGAAGAATGTTGATTATTACACTCCGAACTAGTTAACACATCGAGCTGCAGAAGAGTTCTTCAGAATCGGTTTGGCAACCACTGTGTCAACTCGTGACGCACCACCCGTCTTGTCAGTTCTCCGGCCGTAACTCCAAATAAACCACCAGTGTTTGCCATCACAGCTCCAGCTCTCCTCGTGTCTCTCTGAGTCCTGACTCTCCATTGCTACAGAAGTTTCCCCCACAAATTGCAAAGAAGGTTTTAACCAACAAGAAATGGGCTTTGGTGTAAATTGTTGCATACTAGGGCTGCACAAGTAATCAACATGTAATCAAAATCGCTATATTGACTGATGCAATAGTCAAATCGCAGTAAGCGAAATATATGTGAAAATATTTGAATTAAGTTTTGTGAAGCTGCAAGTCTTCACAAAAAAATATCACACTGTGATCATTTAAAAATATTTTTCAATGATAAATAAAATAAGCAAAAATGAGCATTCCCTCTAATATCTTGTGTCATATCCCAATTGCAATCTAAATAATCACAAACTGTTTTTTTTTCGAAAATCGTGCAACGCTACCCTGTGTATGTACCCATGTGCGTACATATAAAGGTATACATCAATGGTGCTGCTACATTGTTAGAAATATAGGATGATTTAGAAAAATCTAGATAAAAACCCCCAAATGAACAGCTTTAGGTCCCGAGCAGCCGTACCTCTTTGAGTGCCGAGGACACGGTGTGCATCACGTCCTTCTCCTGGAACCACTTCCCTCCGTAGCGCGCCTGGTAATAGTTGCTGATGCGCAGCTGCAGCTCTGGAGGAAGCTTCATGAAGGACATGTAGTGCTCCAAGCGGCTCATCTGTGGGGGGGAGACAGAGTGTTATCATCTCCATCTCCATCACATGATACACACAGCTTTAAAGAGAAGACAAGCTGCAGATTGAATCCTGCATGAAATGGTGTTATAGTAGCAAAAGCTGCTACTACACTACACTCATGGAAAAACACAATGCAAATGAAGACATAAGCTATACAGAAGTGCTATGATGTAATCAAGTACATTTACTTAGTTGCTGTACCAACGTTTTTGGTTTTGATATGTATAACATGTGCAATATCATTATTATTAATTATTAATAATGTTCTATAATAACGTGCAATTACGTATCTGCCACACTTTTTTTTGCACGACTAAATACAGTTAATATTTACATGAATGATGTGACCGTCTATGTTTCCTGTACATATTTCATTGCTCTTTTTACTCGCTGTTAGTGTTCAGGTTTATTATTGTGCTGCTGTGTTTTTGTATTCTTGTAACTCTGGCACAACAATTTGCTTTGGGATAAATAAAGTTGTATCTTATGCTGTGAAATAAGTGAAAAAAAATATATATCATTTTAAAATGAAACAAAAACATTCAACAAGACAAAAGAAATGTCTGTTCTTAAATTGTTTTAAAGAAACGGAAATACGCTAAAACAAAACTTTGCGTGACTTATTTCTGTTTCACTTGAGCACCTTGAATACTACCTAGATGTATCTCCTCACCTTGTTCTTGTACTCTTTGGCCGCCGGGTCGGTGTTTGCGATCATGGTCGTAGCGTTGGCCACGAGGACGGTGTACATCAGACACCCGGACACCATGCTGACCATCACGATCCACATCTCCACGTAATCTGGAGAACAAGACACCGCCGCCCCGCTTTTACTCTGAAACCGTGGGTATTTATATCTGAGGGGCGATGTGACACCTGCGCTTTTTTTAGCGGCGGTTAAAGAAACAAATCAATGAGTCTCACTTGTTGGAGCATCCATGGAGCCATAAGAGAGGGCGATCATCTGCGAGAGAGCACGGAAAACTCCCCAGGAGTATTTCACACTCACTGAGGCATTCTGGGAATAAAATGTTCAGAATTAATGACACCTTTTGTAGCTGTAGAGCTTAACATCAAGAAAATCTTCACAGGAACATCTTCACAGGAATGTAAAACAGCATGTGGCTTAAATATATATATATTTTTTGATATACTTTATTAATCCCCGTGGGGAAATTGTTTCTCTGCATTTGACCCATCCTAGTGTTAGGAGCAGTGTGCTGCCATTTTGAACGGCGCCCGGGGAGCAGTATAGGGAACGGTGCCTTGCTCAGGGGCACCTCGGTAGCACTTGGTCTTGCCGGGACTTGAACTCGTGACCTTCCAGTTGCCAAGCCAGCTATTGACTTCGCCACCACCACCGCCCAAATGCCCTACAATACTTTTATAATTAGTTTGGTCACTAAAATAGTTAATTAGTTGACTCATTTCCAACAATTCAATACACTTTTTTAGATAAATTACTTAAATACAAGTACTAATATCAGTGTGAAAGTGCGTATTATGATAGTATCAAAAGTCAAAGATTAAATTTTCTCGTAAAAAAAAATTGTTAGTCAGTTTTTAAATATAAAATATAATGTTTTGCATTAATATAAGTGCTGAAATAATGTGTATTGTGCCCATTTGAACTCCTTTAAATACTGCTGGGTAGTGTAATCTACAGCAATGCATCATTGATTATCATATGTGTATTGATCACTGTTTTCAGATGGGCAAGCATGCACTTTCCAGCTGTTTTAAAATCATTAGTTATGAGAAGTGGAAGAATGTTCTCAATACATAAAGAAACATTCAAAATGAACACATCTAGAGGGATGGGTGGTTTTCAGTGAACAGGAAGAGCATAACAAAGTTGTAATCTGAAAAGTAACTTAAGCTGTTTGATAAACGTAGAGGAGTAAAAACGATGTAGTTACATTCCATCACAGGCAACTCAAATAATCTATTTATGGAAGATTTTTGTGAATGTAGTTTTACCATCAGGTTTTCTTTGCGGACCCAGCAGTCGGTGGGAAACTCCTCCAGCATGGGGACAAAGTACTGGATGCAGCCGTTCCAGTGACACAGCAGGAAAATCATCATGAACAGAGACAAGACGCGGAAGAAGAGGCGGACCACCTCCAGGTTTGCATTAGACACCTTTCAGAGAGAGACGAAAGGAAACAAGAGGCTTTAAGGAATTTCGTTCACAGCATGCTGGGTTTAGTATTGATTTCTGCTTGTGAGTTCGAGGCAGAATGCGCCCCTTGATACACCTTCTGTAGCAGGAACTACTTTGCCAGGTGTTGATGTTTCTATCTGTGTGTCTGTGGACACATTTTGACACACTAACAGAAAGGATGCTGCAAAACCCGCAGGCATGTAGTTGAGAGCTAAATGAAGGTTGAGATTGAAGATGGTTTTGGCTCCAGCAAGAGTGCTAGAATTAAAGGGTTAAAAACTGCATTAAAGCCCCCCCCCCTTCTGAACGCCAGTGGCTCAATTTGTGCTTGCGGCTGGCGGGATCCCATCACAAGATGACCTTGAGCGTTATCCTTCAATAAACATGTCAATCTTTGACAGATAAATGGACCTTTACCAAGGTCATCCATTACATCACACAGCTGTATATCTGACCCTTTAACACCAAGCAGCTTACAAACACTTCAATGCCGGAGACGTGCCCTCAAGAGCAGTCTGGGTTAAGTGTCTTGCTCAAGGGCATCTGGACATGTTGACTGCAGGATTGAACCACTGACCCTCTGTTTGGTGGATCAGAGCCACGCCAGCCGTACTTTGGTCAAAGGGAACGTTTGTGTTTAATCATAACAACCAAACAGATCTATTGCATCCAACAACAACAACAACAACAACAACAACAACAACAACAACATTTCACATGCAGGATGATTAAAGTCATACCTCTTAATCATCCTGCATGTGAAATAAATGTGACTCTGTACATATATATCATTATTATTATAAATACATACCTTCTATTATTATTAATTACATTATAGATTTTACTTTTATACCCCCTGGAAATAATTACTGCTTTATCCCTTATTCTTAAGTATGTATGCTGCGTGTATTTGTTGTCTTATGTTGTGATGTTTTTTGTTTTGATGGCACCTTTTGAAAGGGAGAAGCATTTATTTATTTTTGTACATGTATAATGACATTAAACGATTCTATTCTATTCTACATGCAAACAAAGCTCTGCATTAACCCCTCCAATGTAACATCTGTAATGGCGTGAACCTTTAGAATCTTTTGAGAATTGTAAATGTTTCAGCATCCTTATCAACAAGGCTGCAGGCGCACAATCAATGCTTTATGCAAGGTTGAGAAAAGCCCAACATCTGGAAGTTGAAGGAATAAATCTTAAAAACAACGGGACATCTTTATCCAGGAAATTCAAATGCGCCAGTTTGAGGTTGTAATAAACTGCATGAACGCCTGTGAAAGGTTTGTGCTGCATCTTTACCCCTAACAACATCACAACCTTGAAATTGAACAGAAAAAAGGAAGTAGAACATCAATACAGAAACAAGGACGCGGACTGTGACGGCTGGACCATGTCATTTGAAATGATGCAGACTGCTCAAGGCCAAAGAATACCTGGAGATCAAAAACGAGCTGCCACAAAATGTGATGAACGAGCGAGAGCGAGATTAACTTAACTTGGGTCAACAAGCAGCGAGTTCACTGCTGCCTTATGGCCTATAGGGGAAAAGAGGATTAGGTGAGTAAACAGATTTATCCGTGTGAATTTAATAAATGGACTGTAGGCCTACTTATATATATATATATATATATAACACAGGAAACATACACCAGAAACCTATTCCTGTGCAGATTAGAGCCACTGTAAACCTACAGCTGTCATTTAAATACCTCAGAAACAGCTCCATCATTCATTCCAACGGGGTCTAAAACTCTGCAAAACCTTTAGATGCAGGATATGACACAGCCTGTATATTTAGCAGTGGAGATAGATGTGGGACACACCGAGCTTTTTACTTTTTCAGTGAGTAGGGATCAGGATTTGTTTTCCTTCATTTATAAAGCCTTTTTTTTACAAAAGCTCCCCCTCCAACTCTCAGTTTCGCTCCTAAAATGTTGCAGCTATTCACACAGACATGGCTCACCCTGCAGGGGCCAAACGTTCTCACAGAGCGTTGCCCCACATTCTTGTAATATGCTTCAACAACATTTAGATGCTTCTTATTTAAAGGCCCAGATACACCGGCCAGTCACCTGAGAAGTCGCCGACGCCGACACCGACTCCTGCGTATTTGCCGACTTCGCGCACTGGAACACACCGCAAATCCAAGCCGAGCACGTATGAACTGCGCATGCGTGAGTGGCAATAACTCTCCTTACCAGCAGGCGGCGGTAGTGTGTATTCATCATTCAAAAGAGGCAACAACCGGAACAACCGGAAGACAGAGAAGAAGAACAGACTCCGGGATATAAACAAACAACAAATAGCGTTTTTCTTTCCATTTTCACTCTCGTCCATTGAAAACATGAACGAACAGGAGCAGGACGAAAGGGAGGTACTGGAGCTAGCAGCTCTTTGACTCACGCTTGTGTTAAATCATTTGTTTACCTCCCTCACTTCCGTTAACGCTTCTCATGCACTGATTCGCTAGCTGAACAGCCAATCAGTGTTATCCCTTTGTACGACTTCCGGTGGTGTTCCCGACGCTGATTCAACGGTTATGGCTAGAAAGGATCCGTCTAGTGTAAACATGACGTCACGTTCTCGTTGTAACTCTCGTTGTAATCGGATCGGCTCGGAAACACATCTAGAGCAGTAACACGATGCAACATACACATTAATACAGCAGGATAATAGTGAAACACTAAAAGGGAACATTTTATTGCACCAGGAGCTATCTTGGGACTTTTACTGCGACAACGTTGACTTGCCTGTGAATAAAAAATAAACCATAGTGTTGGTGATCTACACTACAGTGTTGTCATTCTTCTTTGAACAGCAAGACCGCTAACACCCTATTTCAACAATCACACTCCCTGTAATTGACATAATTAATAGATAGTTTAGCTTCTCACCACTGGCGGCACATATCAGACCCGGGCCGGGGGGCGGGGCCACATGACCGGGCCCTTTAAACCCAATAAAGCTTGACAAAAATATCGGGAGTCCGGGGTGGTAATCTGGTGCGTAAAAAGTCGCTCAGTCAGTAAGATTACAATTTAAAACAATGTTTGAAAGAAAAGTAACTAAAGAAAAGGTGTAATATTTAAGATTTCGTTTCTGCAAAGGGTATAGAAACGAAATATATATCAGAGATAATAATGATATAACATGACATAAAGTCCAACAAACCACAAGGACAACGAAAACATAGCCTAATAAAATGACTACATTTCTGACACACCATTCACATGGACAGCCAGCCGCCACCATGAGAGCACAGCAGTGTAAAATTGGCACGGCGGCCCATACATTCACGTACAAGTAGGCTACTGTACAAATTAAATTTGAAGTGTACTCACCACTACTTGAAGGGCACTCCGAGAACTCGTCCACAATCCGCTGTATGTCCAATTTCTTGGCTCGGTCACTTTCGATGGACAGCAAGGCCAGTCCACTCAGTCTCTCCTGTCCCATCGTGCTCCTCAAATAGTTTTTGATGAGTTTTAATTTGGAGAAAGAGGTATAATTATATACGACGACGACGTTAAATTACACCATACAACGTAGTACAATGACGACATCTACACCAAAGGCTCGCCGCAGAGGCTACAATTGACGCACTCTATCGACCTCCGCTAACAATGTTGGCTCTTGCATGCCAGTACAAATGTGACCAGTACTAGGGACGGATCGGTATTGGGCAAACTCACGCCAGGTCTCAAGCCCTCGTGGGGCCTTCACATGTTTCTTCCAATATATCGTCTGATAACCAGGACAAGTCCTGATAGACGCGTTAGTCAAAGTAACTCATCGTAAGCAATGGCCGTTACGCGCAGAGCCTCCCCTCCATGTATGATTTAGCTAAATTTGGCGTGTCGCACACTCAGAGGTTCCCGGACGGATATGAATCGTGAGACTAATGGGAGCGGCAAGTGGCAAGCGCCGGACGAGGACAAGCAAGTACAAAAGTTACCGGTGCCCTCTCACATTGTAAACCTTTCTTTGGTGCGTCTAACAACTAAACCAAAATATCTCAGCGCCCCTCAGACAAGGAAGAAGAGACAGAAGTGCCTAGCACAAAACGCCAAACAACTGGAGAAGACAACTATACAGACTGACTTTATAGTGGGGATGATCGGCGAGCGGACGACCACATTCCCTCTCAGGATTACGGCGTAGAGTGCCGTAGTACGCGCATCAAGTTGGCACAGCGGAACCTAAACGCTACACAAGGTCACGCGCTTTCAAGCCGTTTATGCGCTCCATAGTACCACAGCCGCAGCCGCTGAGAGAAGTCCACTGGGACCCGGCCACCCATAGACTCCCGGTTATAATGTTATTCTTCGTAGATTTACATCCAACTTCGCAAGCTATTATAGTTCTTCAACCCCCAGTTGCGAGACACTCTGTTCGCAAACCCGGGGACGTCCCACTCGGTACAGACACACTTATTCGACCGTGTATAAATCCTCGCGCTTTCGACTGCTCAACCTGTCCCCCTCGAAACCATTTTTTCCTTACCCGTTCCGAAATATTCTTACCTTCCTTTGTTTAGCGACGTAAGAGGGAGTGAAGTAGAGACCTTGATCATTGTTCGAGCCACAAACCTAGACAGGGTGGTAGGAACAAGTAAGGTTGATCGATTATGGATATATGACCCCGACATCAGAATAGATAGTAAAACACTGCAAGGGAACATTTTATTGCACCAGGAGCTATCTTGGGACTTTTACTGCGACAACGTTGACTTGCCTGTGAATAAAAAATAAACCATAGTGTTGGTGATATACAGTGTTGTCATTCTTCTTTGAACACCAACAAGACTGCTAACACCCTATTTCAACAATCACACTCCCTGTAATTGACATAATTAATAGATAGTTTAGCTTCTCATCATCATTTGCTGTGGCCCACTGATGTTAACGATCGTAACTGAAAGGCTGCCTGCCAAACGTAAACATTCAGCCACGTGACATTCAGCCAAACTCTCGCGAGAGTTTTACACAAGACGGATCCTTTCTAGCCATAACCTGATTCAACATGTTGAATCAGCAAGAAAAGGCGTCAGGTCGGCAGAAAAGACCCGACGGTGCGGCGCACACCACTCCGAATAGGGCGTGCCCACGCTCATGTTCGGCCTGACTCCCATTTACTGCCGATTTCGGGCCGGTGTATCTGGGCCTTCAGAGGCACCATTATGTTCATGTTCGGATTTTTGTATGTAGTGTCTCTTCAGGGACATGTCTCCATGCTTTAATGTTCATAAAGCTCTTTATTGTTCTCATACTGTCTGTGCTGCAGCACCTCTTTTCACCCTCTGTCTAAAATTGATATGGTCATGTATTCTTTTGTAATGCTGTTTGATTGTATCTGCATTTATTGTCTGTACATCTGCATCTTCAAAAGGAGAGTTCTCTCTATGTGTGGTTTCCAAGGTTATATAGGATACAATGAAATACAATAAAGAAACACGTGGCGACGCGTGGGGTTACTCACAAATTCCAGACAACATACATTATGCAACACCAGGATATATCGAGTTTCATCATAGGTTTCCTACCCCTTTCATTTTGAGTCCAGTGGGACGACTGCAATTACGTGTTTGAAGCTCTGTCCATTGATTACGCATTGTTAAAAACCGATCTTGTCAGCTGCTGTTTGACAAATGACATTGTACGTAAGCATTCAAAGTCAGATTTGTTATCGGACGCCGCGTCTGGGAAGCTATCTGCAGGTCGGAGAAAGGTTGATTGAATTTCTAAGGGGGAGCTTTGAAGACTTTGTCCGGCTTTTGAACTTACTTTCTCCACCTCGTTGAAGAACCGGACCAGACGGGACACCCGAGCCAGGCGGATCAGACTGAGGATCCGCACGAACATCAGGATCCGCATCATCTTGTTGGTCTTCGAGGGGTTGTCTTCGTTGTAGTACTGTAAGTCCTGGGATCAAAGAAATACAGACAGTAAATGAAGAGTGGTTTGTTTGTTGTTTACTTAATTGTATTTCTGTTATCACTTTAAATATCTCATTGTATACTTTTCCTATTGTTCATATCATTAATTCCCCTAAAATATTCTTAAATAATCCCTACTGTTTATTCCATCTATGAAATGTATATGTCTTTTGCACTTCTGGTTAGATAGTGCCTTTTGTTGCCTCAGTGTATGTACTGCAATGACAATACAGTTGAATCAATCTAATTACCATTGACTTACTACTAAGGGCTGCACAATATATATTTTCTTAACATCATCAAAATGTCGAAAAGCACGATAAACACATGACGAAAGACTGCACGTATGGATTTTTTGAGTTAGTTAAAGGAGAGTATGAGTTGAATACGGCACATTTAAATGTAACTATCAATCTTCATTTTGGTGCCTTTTGTGTTTACTTCAATGTTCAATACAAGAAAGAAGAAAGAAAAAATGTTCTTATACAACATGCTATCTGTTGTATTTACTGAAAGCACCAGAAAGGCAAATACATATATATCACAAGAGCATGAGATACACACATTGAGCAAAAGAACACAAACACACCCCTTGCTGAGAGCGTTATGATAAACGTTCCCTTAAAACATTCATTCTGATTATTCCATCATGGAAACAGATTTAAGTCATTTTAATAATTTCAAATGTAAAACAACAATAATTAGACTAACTAATCGGACATTCACACTTTTCATAATGTCCGTTGAAGCAGAAAATAGCGTGTGTTGCATTATTTGTCAGTTCACAAAACAATTATGCACATAGATTTAGTTTGTGTGTTCATGGCTTATAAATAGAAAGTTATGTAACGCCGTAAGATATTGTTTTAACACACAGTAAACACTAAAGAAAACTGAATATATTATACAAATAACATGATTAAGAAGGTATTTAATAAAGCTGCACATTGAGGAAGATATGTGAAGTTCAGTAACCCAGTAGCAAGTATCGTATAAAAAAAGAAGGAGTAATGGAAGTCCAACCGTGTACAACTCATGTCAAACTAAGTGCTTCATGGTTTTGACAAACACTGCTGGCTGTTTTCTGCTCCCACAGTGTGTTTCATTATTACCGCAAACAGCAGGATGTAGCCGATCGGGAAAGCGGCGATCACGTCCGGTATGAACCATGTCCTCAGGTAGCTGAGTCGGATCCGCTTGATGTCCAGAATAGCTTCCTGTGAAGAGAACAGAGCAGCAGGTTCAGCAGATGGATGAAGATGCTGCGAGGCGCTCAGATGTATAATTGAACACTCCAACTGAACCAATATGATGGGAGTTTGTCTACAAATTAGAGCAGACAGTGGTGAGATAATCAGGGAGCTCAAAGACAATTCACTTCAGAGAGTAGTTGGACTGTCACTGATGCTCACACATGAATATTTCAGGCAGAGAGCGGCTTGAGAATAAATCTGGCAAAAGCAGATGCTTGTGCAGAGTAAACGCCTCGCTCCAAAAACAACACAGATGTGCCATTTGTGATTGGCGAGATAGAGGTCAAAAAGTATGAGGAGATGAACACAAACAGGATATAGTCTGCATAATACTTAGTTTGAAATGTTATACTTCTCATTTATCCAGAACATCATAATCCCTGTTATAAAATCAAACAGCAGGTGCCAATTTCGCCCATGTCCAGGCGCATAGGGGGGGGGGCGGGGGGGATGTTGGTTAATCTAGCCCTTCGTGTATTGAGTGGATTACAGATGGGGCAGAGATGGATTGTATGTGCTCGTCTGCACGGAGATTACTCTTCCAGATTGTGTCTGAATACAGAGTACAGCCACTCTCACCTCGCCGTCCTCTGCTATGATGCCCATTCGGAAATTCAGAGCCACGTCTATCAGGAAGAGTGTGTCTGAAAACACGTTAAATCCTTCCCATGCCAAGCCGCTGGTTCCATCCACGAAGGCTATCTCCATGGGAATGCCAATCAGGTTGAGGAACGTGATGGCCATCATGCCCATGATGTAGTAACTCCTGCAGGAAAAGATCACACACAGAAACTTATGTTTGTGAGCCTCAGATCTCGTAGTGGAAAGTCTCAGTTCATTTGCCAGGAGAACTCATTAGAGAGCATGCTGGGTAATGCAAGCTGATTTATGCACACTAAGTACTGATACTGTAACTGCGTCTCAGCCAGGGTTCGATGGCCAGGCTCAAATTACTCAATTGCTCTCTGATCCCAAACGTTTCCCTCTGTTTTCAGTCCGATTGATCACCTTACAAACCAATAACAATCATTCAAAACCAGATCCATAAAAAGGTTTTTCCTTTTCATTATGACGCCTGGATTCTTCCTAAAAAACACTTAAAGAACTACAATCGACCATTTATCAATTATTAATTTTTCCTATCGGTTACTTGTTTTGTCTTTCTCTTTGCATTTTTAACTAATTGTATTTTTCTGTTGCAAAAATGATGTGTTAATTTATTGATTTATGCTTCATGCAAGCAGGGAACCAAAATAAGTGGCTTGTAGATTAGCCTCACCCTCAAATAAAAGAAATACACAATGGTAATATATTTAGTGGCTGGTAACATTTTAACATTGAATACAAATGCAATGAAATCCAACAAAGAGCCTGAACCTGATGTGTTGGACAGAGAGTTTATAGCTATGGCTTATTTCCAACGTTCCTCCTTAGTTGGGCGCTTAATGTGAAATGTAGTTAACGTGTGTAGCTTTCAATATCATAAAACCCCAATACACTAGGATTATAGAAACACAATGAAATACACATACTTAGTAATTTACAGGAACTTTGTTAAAAATGGGAACAGTGTTGATTTGCTTTGAGCCACGACTGACCTTTGGTGAGAAGGATTGTTTATCTGAAAGTAATTTGATTTCAGTTGGTAATGTGTTTCACAGTTGACAGCTCTCCATGGAGAAAAGTTCAAATGTGATGTATTACAGTTGCCACTAACCATTACTCATATTCCTATCACTGACGCTGTTACTCATTTGTTTTGGGATATATTTAGATCGAGGGCTAGAACATTCGTACATACTCATTTGAGGAAATGAGTGAAGCTCTGAAAGCTAAGCAGTCTTTTTTTAGTGCCTGATTGAATAACGATGTGAGACGTTTGATGGTAACAGTGAGCTCACGCTGTGATCAAATATGAAAACGATGGAGAAATCATTGAGTGCAAAAATGAATGGGCTGCTTGAGTGCGAACAAGTGCCTGATTGTTTTGAAACAATAAGTCGTTACGGTTTTGAATTGTTCTAAAAAGGATTATTTATTCATTATTATTATTATTTCATACTTTATATATTTGAGCTTTTCCATATTAAACTGTTCCTAACACTTGAAATAATTGACCTCCACTTATTCTTTATATATTCCATATCTTGATTTTCAGATATTCCAGTAAGCTTTCTAATGGAAAAACACACAAAGAAATCTTTTTATTTTTTTAGATTAAAAATGTAATTCTCTGGTGATTTGCTACATGTCCTAACTGGTGAATACAAGACTGCATAATCTGCATAGAGCTCGCGGCCGGCCTCTGGGCAAGGTGTAGGCAGGTCGTTAATTAGAAGACTAAATAGCATCGCGCTGTTCATTTAACCTTGGGGAATAACCTTTACATTGTTTTATCTTTGTAAACATTCACACACTGCTCTGATGATTATTTTCTTGATGCTTCATTGGATTCTACAAAAAGAGCAGAAAAAATAGAAAAACACTCATGATGTCATCAAATTGCTTGTTTTTTGCTATATAACACTCAAAACACTGCAGAAAAAGACAATGGGACCAAAAATGTTTAGTTTTTTTTTCGGATATTAAAATGATTGCAGATTATGTTTCTTCCATATGCTAACCCTTTCAGAAAAAAACAAGAGTAGACTTCTCAAATCTCTGATGCAGAATCAAGCAATGAATCACCTGCAGGACACATCACAACTGATGGAGGAATGATGGGGCTACAGAGCGGAGGTGGAGTTTTAGCCCCGGACTGACCTGAATCTATCAGGAATATTAAATACCTCATGAGGCTGAACGGATGGATCACAAAGACTCCGCTCTGCAGCTGGCGCATGCACTCCTTCTCCACGGCCATCTCGCTGCCGTACACGTACAGCGACTGCCGGTTCAGCTGCGGCAGGAGCAGGGCTCTCCACCCACAGGTGGCGGTGGTGCATCTCGCCATGGGACCTTTTACTTTCTCCATGACCCAGCTCTGGTGCCGTCCGATCAGCCGAACGCGCAGGCCATCCTCCTCTCTCCCCTACTGTGATGCTGATCCTGATGCTGATCCTGATGCTGCTGCTGCGGCGGCTGCTGCTTTTCAGGAGCCTCTGCGAGTACTGACCTCCCCTCTCGGTCGCAAGGTAATTTTTCATCAAGGCTCCCAACCTCCGGGCTTATTGAAGCTTTGTGGAGCGATGCGAGTGGATACCCGCCTCTCTGCTCGGTCCCTCCTTCTCTCCGTCCCTCCCTCCCTCTCCCTTTCCATCTCCCTCCTTCTCCGTCTCCATCTCCCTCCCTCTCCGTCTCGCTTTCTCTATTTCAGCCCCCACCTCACCGCTCCATGTCTTTTCTCTTTCTCCCGGCTCATCAACTATTCAGTGACTGTGTCTCATCCCCACATGAATCAAGCCATGTCAAGAGGGTAAGGTCGAGCTCACATTAATACTGAACACAATGGCATGTGTGTGTGCGTGTGTGTGTGTGTCAGGTGTGTGTGTGTGTGTGTGTGTGTGTGTGTGTGGGGGGTGCGTGGGGGTGTGCGTGGGGGTGTGTCAGGTGTGCGTGTGTGTGTGTGTGTGTGTATGTGTGTGTGTGTGAGGGTGTGCGTGGGGTTTTGTGTGTTTGTGTGTGTATGTGTGTGTGTGTGTGTGAGGGTGTGCGTGGGGGTGTGTCAGGTGTGTGTGTGTGTGTGTGTGTGTGTGTGTGTGAGGGTGTGCGTGGGGGTGTGTGTTGTGTGTGTGTGTGTGTGTGTATGTGTGTGTGCGTGGGGAGGGGATCACAGTTGTTGCCATGTGACCCTGACATCTGGCAGCGTGGGCAGGGGTAAGTTCAGGATGGGCCATCTCCAGCAGGATGTAATTAAACACGGTGCCTTGTTACCTGATGCTGTAGATATGTTCGCTGCTCTCAGCCAGCTCCTGTGTTGTTTGTTTGCACTGTTCACATCAGAACCACAACAACAAACAGCAGCTGAAATAAATCATTCCAAGTAGAGCGGAGAAGATAAGATAAAAAATCGACAGAAAAATAATTGACAATTATTTTGACAATCTTTCAACAGAGCAGCATCCCGGCAGAAGCAGTGAAAAGTGTTCAATGTTCTCTGCTTTCAGACACTGAAATTGTCCAATTGTAAATGAAAATATTTTTGGACTTCAGGTCAAACACAACAAGACCATTTAAGATGTAAATGTGGCTCTGTGAAGTTTTGATGGCCACATTTCTACCATTTCGTTGATGTTTTATTCAGGAGCAACTACTGATTTATTGAGAATATGGTAATGAAAATGTATGGTAGCTGTCGTCCTGATTTTAGGATCATGACCTGAACTGGATATTGCAGCAATGTTTGAAAAATGAAAATAGAAGGATGTAGGGGCAAGGGGATTAACGGAGGGATTAACTGAGGGCAGTAAGGTGCATTACTGGAAGTTTAGTGCATGAGATATGTCTCATACTGTGAGGGACATTTTGAAAAGATATCTTTAATTTATAAAACATTACACGAATGCATCCCTCTTATATTCACATCAAATTCACTGGCATGGTTTTGTTTACCGTTCAGAGTCTTTGGGAAATAGTCTTCAGGCCATAGTGACGTTGAAGAGGATTAAGGGGTTTAGTAAATTGTTGTATAACATATCTATTCTAGATTTCATTCAGGTACTTGTTACAAATAAATCCAAGGTACATTGCTCAATTTGCAACCACAGAATGACGACAAATGAACAAAAAGGTTGGTTTTTCATTGCCTTCCAAAACAACGGTTTCCTGGTCTTTTAAAAAACAATGAATTGAAGAGTTTTCTGATACGGTTATGGTCTGGTTAGGCAAAGAGACAAAAACACTCTTTGGTAAGGTTAGGAAACAATTGTGGTCCTCCTGGTTAAAAATATGTAATGATTCTGTGTTGGCTACTGTTATTACTTGCACGACCACAAGAGGTAGCACATGTCAGAAAAAGATTTATATATTCTCAAGTGTTCAAACCAATAAATCAATATTCAAGTCTCTTAAGAACATAGCTGATCCGGTAAAGTGGTACTCAATAACCAAAATAAGTGACGTGTCCGTGTTGTTAAGCATGGGATTTTTGCTTTGTTCTTTGCAAAAAACATAGATACAGACTTTTTGTTCCCTACAACAAAAATATCCTCGGATGACTTCACATGTATCTACTCTAATTATATTTAGATTGTTCTAATATTGCATCTTATGTGTTTCTCAGCCGTTTTTGTATGCTGTTGTTTTTGCACTTTATGGTAATTTGATCATTATTTTGTTTTCCACCAGGACAGGGAAACACAATGTAAGTCCTCTATGCACTGCCCTGTGTATAGCTAGATGAGCATAAAGTATATTTGATCTTTGTCCTTGTCACAATCCTTTATCACATAAGCTACGATGCGATCCAGTAAAAAGAAATTTGAGCACTGCACTTACATTGTTTTGGAGTTTTTTGTTTCTTATAGGTTCTCTGTTCCAACAAAGCTTGTTAGAGTATACAGTACATGGGAGATTATGTATTAGCTGCATATCCTACTCTGATTAAATAAAAATAGACAAAGGGTGCTTACACTTTCTCCTTGGCGCTGCTTTATGCACACAGGAAGAGGAGATGGCAGACGATCAGGACAGGTCCTCTCCAGGTGCCAGATTTCTACACAGAACACAAAAAGGTATTTCATTGCCTCTTGTATAATTAGCAAATTGTACCAAACTATATGGATTCAACTCCTGTGGAAAGACTGCGTATGTTTCGATTGGAGGTGCATATCCATCGCACAGGACGGAGAAAATGAATAACATGCTTAGCTGCTCATTTATCTAGCACACAGCTGGCCCTCAAACTATAATAAGTGACTCAGTGCCCCTGCTTACGCACTGCTTTGCTTTACTGACGCACTGTAGACCCAGTAGACATGTGAAAAAACACATTTCTTCAGTATTAGGGCAGTAATAAGTATTTTTCATATTAAAAAACTCCCAAGCCACTGAAGTGTATATGTTCTTCCCACCAGTAAATACATTTTACATCACAGTATGCCAAAGTAGCTGCAAAACAGCAGTATTTATTAGGGCTGCACGATATTGGAAAAAACTGACATTGCGATATTTTTCTTCCCCTGCGATATATTTTGCGATATGAAAAAATGCAGGAATTTAAGAAAAGACGTTTTTTTTTTTTCGCAAACCATCCTTTCTTGAACTTTAAGGCTATACAATTGATATTTTTTTAATAATATTTAACCGGATGAAAGATTTTAGTCACAGACTTCTGGATCTTAAGTTATCAGAGCAACAAGCTAGCTCGGTTATCCTGCTGTGATCTGATCAAGAATGATTGTGATTGGTGATTTGCTGTGCATGCAGAGCCTGCATGTCACTCATTCATACCGCTGACATGAGAGGCGCGCGAGTTTTCCTTTTGTAGTAAGCAGCAAAATAATTGTAACATAACGTGTTTGAGTTAATTTGCCTATAATATCGCACGTCCTAAAAAAGAAAAACAATTAAAAATGTTAAATGTAAAAATAGATCGCACGTCCTGGGATGTGAATATCGCATAATGCGATTATCGTCACGACACGATATATCTTGCAGCCCTAGTATGTATGTGATGTAGCTGATGTTAATTCTCTCATATTGTTCTTTATATGTTTCTTTTATCAAAACAATGTAAACACACTTAAACATTTACATATTTTTGATATAAATTCTGTAAATCCACATCATAAGTAATTTCTGTTTATTTGTATTGAGTTGTACAGATGTAGTCTTTTAAACTGTAAATTAAATGTTTTGTTTGACTACAATTATGTTGTGGTTATTTCTACTATATAGTAATGTCCTGTCCAGCATTTGTTAAAAAAAATACAACATTAGCTTTACTGTAGGTTCACTTTTTTATAACCCAATTAAACCAATTTGAGATTCATGTTTAATAGAATAAGGAAACTGGTGATTAACTGTGGCACATGTAAGACTCACTTTCAAGAGGGAAGGGATAAATATATGAAATCGTTCAATCAAAAAAAGGAGTTTGAGAAATTAATAATTTGAGTTTATTAATGTTAGCTTTAAGCTAGTTTTGTTTCAGCTAGTTTAGTTTAAACTAACATTATTTGACTTTGAATTGTTTTCATTAAGGGCAAAAATAAACTTTTGTGCGCCAAGAAAACAGCATTTCTCTTAAGGAATCACAATAAAACGTCATATTTAAAAACGTACCTTGTGTATATATATAAAACATATATGCTCTGGACTTCTGTCGAGGCATGTTTTGCTTCATTATTAGCTCTTAACTCTCTTCCAGCCGTTGTGACAGAATAATTACTACATTTCCCAGAAGTCTCTGCAGCCGGTTTTAATCACGTGACATTGTATAAAAAGCGAACACGTGAGCTTCCTACCATCGTGTTACTTTCCTTTTGAAGGTGAAATCATCTGATAACTTGAGCCTCCAGCCTCCACAAAAGTAAGTAACATAACGAAGATCTCTCAGCTGCTGTTTTAACTGATACACTACGCTTTATGTTACCTTAAATTCATTATTTATCCGCCATGACAACGCTTACATAAACGTGTGTGTTAGCAGCCGTTAGCAACTGAACGTTATGCAATGTCTCTTAAAGCCTTTTTATGCTGTCTGTGGCTAAAGCTAGCAACATTAATGTACAGCAAATCACATGATGTTTCTGTCCAGGTGTTTCCTCTACTTGAACGCATCATAGAGGTTTTTTATCATTTCAAAATGAACGTGTTTTGTGCTGCATTTGTGCCGATGCTGTCATCTAAGCTAACGTTACATCAGTCCAACCCTTCAGTGTCACTAGTCTTTCAAACATTATTATCATTACCTACATTTTGTTTTGAATCACTTTTGTTGTTGTTCTTCCAAATACTAGTTAAGCAGAGTGCATAATCTTGCTCTGTACTTTTATTGGTGGATGGGTTTATAATTTCTTTGAATTGTTGGTTTTTAAATATTTCCTAGTTCCTGGTTCTAACCATACAGTCTATGGTTCTAACTATGCTTTTACATAAATTGCAAAACTTAAGTAATATGCAGCAGCCCTGCCATGCTTTAAACGGATATAGGAGCAACTTTATTATGTGTTCAACACATTTGATATAATATAGTTTATGTCTAACCTTCTGCAATACAATTCACACACTGAATTTAAATGTGGACAAAAATGCTCTCTTTTGTACAGGAAGACCTTGCATACTTAATTGGGTTGTATGTAACATTACACTTGTCCAAGACCATTTTATTGTAGCTAAACATTTATTTACAGCTGTTTTTCTATTAAATGTCAAACTTTAGATTTGGATCTAATGCCTTTAGCTCCTTCTGCCTATCCTGAAGGTCAGCCTCTGTGAATTGATGAGGGCTTGTCGGTTTTTTTCTTTAGAAACTAGTTATAGCCCCAGGAACAAAATCAAAGTGAAAACACTGTTCTCTAATGTCAGTGCCTTTCAAGTCTGCTGCCCAAGGTATTAAAAGAATCTGATAACTATACATTTATAGTTTCAGCCTGAAGATGTCGACCGTGTCTGCTGCCAGCCTGGAGGCTCCTGCTGTGACCGAGGCCCCTGAGCAGAAGAAGCCTCTGAAGGCATGCTGTGCTTGTCCAGAGACTAAGCAAGTCAGAGATGCTTGGTAAGTAACTGTCCAAAGAATAAAACTGCTTCTCTTTCTCTGTAACAAAAAAATTCTTAATTTCAGTTTTTGATTTTCCTGCAGCATCATTGAGAAGGGAGCGGAAAGCTGCACTGAGCTGATCGAGGCACACAAGGACTGCATGAGGGCTCTTGGATTCAAGATATAACTACTCCATTTTGTGTGTGTGGTAAGCATCAAACTGCATGTTGTCTATCAACTTATTTGCAAGTATAATTTCTTCCTGCTGGGTCATTTGTAACCCTGAGCTGTCACCGATTCATCTTTTGTGTTCAAGACAGACTAGAACACCAGTGCAGTCATTATAATCGAGTTCAATTTGAGAAAGGATTAGTGTTGTCAGGTGGCATACATGTGCTTTTATGTGGGAACATTCACCACAAATTTCCAGAGTCAATTGTGTTTTCTGTTCTTAAGACACAGCAGCATGGCTAAAAGTAGCATGGAAATATTTGCAGTAGTGCGAAACGCTGCATATAATGAACGGTTCACCCTCAATTACCTTTTTTGTTATGATACTAATGAGACTTCCTGCAGGCCATCCTAGGCCTTCAAAACAACCTGACCTCATTTGTGTAAAACTGGCTGCTCAAAGTCTGAAAAAGAAATGCAAACTTAAAAGTGAATCATGGCTTTGATGCACATAGTGAACGCAACATTTGGTAAATCTAAAAGATGCAATTACAAAAAAAATCTGCGTTTTGCTTTGTGTGACCTCTAAACTTTATATATTGCTTCCATTTCATTAGATGCTTCAAAAATATACCCAACAGAAATTGTACAGTCTGTTTTTTGTTGTTGTTGTGTTAGACTGTACTGATGGCACACTGCTGCCAAATGTAGCTTGATAACCTTAGGTCAACTTGAATAAAATCAGTCTGGTGTAAGTGAGCATCTGCCATTTTGTGAACCATGTAAATGCCCAACTTAATTTAATTAACTCCAAATAGTAGCACTAATGAAGCCATTTGTATTCACTAGGCTTTACAGTGTCAAGTTTCCTCTTTCTTTGTCTCCTGGTTAATGCTGATTTCTTCCATTTGTTTTGCACATACTGCAGTGTCGAACTAGAAAATCATGTAATGAGTGTGCTGTGAGGTGTGTGAGAATGAAGTGGGGGAGGGAGCGAGCAGAGCAACTGTCACACATGTGCTTGCGTGCCACACATGAAACATGCCTGCGGCTCGCTTCACGTTTCAGCAGCTCAATTGGCAGTCTGGCATCGCGTTTATGTTCACTCGCTCTTGTAAAATGGAGAACGTTGAAGCACTAGGCCGGAAGAAATACTACTTAGAAATTATGCTACACAGCTAAATCATTAAACATGTTTTTCACTGAATGTACAACCAGGCCTGTGTTTGCTCTGATCTCAGGGTTTATCATAAGCCTTTTTATACATTTGCAAACAACACTGAAGGTTGTTTATGCTTTTAATCATAGCTCTTTTGTTTTTTTTTCTCCTGCAGTGTGTTGCTGTGCAAGACGACCCTGGGTGTTCCCTTCTTTTTTCCCACCCCCTCCTTATTTATACCTCGACTGGAGGGGAAATGTGACGCTGCACTTCAGCTCTGGTGGCTCGATTGGCTTTCTGTGATCGTTTTTTAAACAGTTTTCTGAATTTGAAAAATGTCTGTCAAAAATTCTATATGTTGAATAAAAGTCCTATGCAACACGACGGGTTGTCATGTTTTAATGTCGATGTAATGCGCTTGCAAATGTATTCTTGGTTTCTGTATTGGCGTTCCCTTCTCTCAGTGAAAGCTTCCCCCCCCCACACAGTTGCTGTCCCCGGTATGCACTTAGACCTAAAATAACTTCTGCCCCTGCAAAGTCAATACTTGGCATATCTGCATTCTTCCCCTGTAGTGGTTCCGTGTGCCTGATAGTGGACATCTAGTTTGACACTTCCAAAAATCTAGCTGGAAATGCTAAGCTACAGCAACTCTGCAGTAGAGTTTACAGTAACTGTTTATCCTCTTAATGCCTGTCCATGTATTCCAAGGGTAATTGTGTTTACCTGGAATTGTTAAGCTTTTTAGTAGGGTTAGGGTATTAAGTATTCTAGATCATTTTGTCTGCTTCTCAAACTGTTTTGACAGTGAAACTTGAACATTTTCACCCTCTGTCTGAAACCAGAGCCCAGTCTGCTCTGGTTAGCTGGCCAGCTCTTTTGTGATTGGTCAAGAGATGTCCCGTCCCTAAGCCTATCGAGTATGATGTGTTGGAGCGCTTGACAATAGAAGCACAAGTGTTACATAATGTTACGGAAGTAAACAAACAGTTTCAGGCAGGGGGCAGTGAGTGGGAAAAAAAACTCCCTCTGGAGGGGATTTTAGCCTTTGCAGACCATTTACATGCACACAAACTTATAGCACACTACAGGAAAGGGAATAACCCAAAAATAATAATGGGGCTTCTTTAAAAAGTTGTTTGCTGAATTTCGTATGCATTTAAAAGAGGAGTGGTCCTGGCTGAGGGCAGAGCATGATATGTGAGGGGTGTTTATAGGACCACCTGAAATCTGACCTGTGCAATCATCCTACTTTTTTCCGTGTCTCATATGCTCTGACGCGCTGCTCTCCTGACAGAACAATGGACTCTCAAGGTTTAGGCAAAGTAAGAGCAGTTTTTTGTATGTACCACTGAGTCCCTGTCACAGATATTTGTTATAGTCCCTGTCCTCTCTCCCGTTTCCTGCCTCTCTCTCTCCCTCTCGTTCTGTTATGTTAAGTAGCAGGCCTGCTTTCTGTCCACCACTCTCCTCCTTGGGTTTCAATTCCAAACATGGTTATCCTTCTAGGGCCCATATCAACGCCCACCCTCCCTTATCCCTTCTCTTCCAGCTGTTGGCTCGACATTGCAGGCCGGTGGCTGAGAGAAATAGCCAGAGCGAGGGAGAAGACAGGAAGACTCGGGAGGGAAAGACTGAGGAGAGGAAGGGATAATGAGAGAAGAAGAAGAAACCCATTCCAGCTGTGTTTCGATAACAGAGCCGTGAGAACTTCTTCACATTGAGGAATTTTCCACGGCACGCCAAGGGAACAAACTTCTGACATTCTCCTGTCGGCATTTATTTATTTTTTCACAAACAAAACATCTACTTGTACATGTCGACGGGACATAAATAGCACCACAGTTCATTGGACGAGAAGTTGAATTTACTGTTCTAGTTTGGTGCATCAGAAGCCTCCTCAGCTTGTCATTTTGAAGACAAACATGAGCAACTTGACTCTGCTGGAGAGCTTGTTCTTCCCTCCTCTCTGCGATGGCTGGACCAACAAAACAGAGGGAGCCATCTACCATTTGGGCAACACCATGCTGGTCCTGGGCTACATGGGGGGCAGCGGGGCCTACGGGTGCCTCTTCATCTTCGGCTTCCTGACTCCAGCCTTCGGGTGCCTGACCCTGTGGGGCTGGATGACGATGTGCGGCCTGGACGTTTTCACCTGGAACCTCCTCCTGCTGCTGGCTTGCCTGGGTCAGATCTGCCACCTGCTGTACCGGCTGCACCAGGAGGGGATACGCAGCGAGGAGATGACCTCCCTCTACCAGGCGGTGTACCTGCCGCTGGGCGTGCCCGTCCAGGTGTTCCAGGAGATCGCAGGCGCCTTTGAGAGCAAGGTGGTGGAGCTGAAAGTAGGAGAGACGTACGCTGTGGAGGGAAAGACGCCCATCGACCAGCTCTCCTTTCTGCTGTCTGGGAGGTGTGTGTGCATATGGGAATTACGTGTTACGCACCTGTGCTACATAATGCAAACCACCAGACATGTCTCTACTCCCTACCATAATACAACACTTGATTAAAAGTAGCAACACCACACATGTAAAAAAAAAACACTACTTCTTAAACCTACAATAACATTTTTTTGATAGATACAGGCAGTGGAAACAAGCTTTTACCACAAAATCAGTTCTATCAACTTTGACACAGTGAACGTGTTGGTAAACAGTTGCTTACTTACACTTACATCTGGCAGACATTAGCATTCATTTGGAGGTGTTGCTAAGCACCTACTTCGAATGATATCAGTCCTTTAAATGGCTGTTATCTGGTTAGCAGAGGCCTACACGTACAAGTAGGATCAGGCTGTTAGTGTTAATACATTCAGTTGGTTGCTCACTGATATAATCACAGGACGGTGTAATCAAAGGACGGCTGTAGTAAATGTAAATGGACCAAATAAGGAATTTTGGTGATTGACATATAGTACGAAGACTGATACAAATTCTTAACAATACATTACTTTTCGCCCATGAGAGTTTGTGTGAAGAAGTCAACGTTGAGTTATTTTTAACAGACCTCCCATACATAAGATAAGTTACATGACTAGTTTTGCACTTATTTGAACCTGAACCATGATCTTTTCCTAGGACCAACCACGTCGTTTTTGCGCCTTACCCTAGTGAAGTGTAACTAAAAGTGAAACCTGACAAAACTGCGACCCTTTCATCATGTTTCTTATGCACCTTCTGGCCTGCTGGTGGGTGCAGTTTGCCCCTTGAAACATTAAAATGGTTGTAAAACCAATTGATAATAGTAATTTAATGGCCTGATAACATTTTAGAAGGATGGTTTATGCTACTCTATGATTTTAAGCCAAATATTCAGTTTCCTTTAGCTCTGTTTTTGGTCTCCACCAACTCTCTTGAGATGTTATTTGCTTCACTTTGTTCACCAGCTAATCTTAAACTGTGTCTGTCTGCTGTTTGCTGCTGAGCTGATAGTGTACAGGTTTCTTTAAATAACATTTTAGAGTGAGAGTAAAACTAATCAGTAAAGTTGTGCTTGTCATAACAAAACAATAAGTTGCAATATGCTAAAACGCTCCATGTGCTGAAGTGGAACTGCTGAGAACTTCATAACAATAAATAATTTGCATTGGTAATTTAAAGTGTTTTGAATCAAAGTACCACACCTATCAGAGATGTCACAGTGCACTAAGGTGACAAGTTAAACCATGCAAAAAACGTTGCTACGTTGCTCCTAATTGTCAAAATAGAACGCATATTTATATTAGATTATAATGAATGTATATGAACAATTTTTTCTTCATGAATTAACAACATGACTATATTTTGTAAGTAAAGTACAGATCCAACCCTCGTCGTCAGATAAATGCAGTGTAGCAAAAAGTAAATGATTCCCCTCTTAGATATAATGGAGTTGAAGCAGCGGTAAATGGAAATACTCAAGTATCCCAAAATTGCACTTTTAAACCTCTTAGCATCTCTTTTTCCAAACACTCAAAGAAACGTACAAACTAAAAGCTTCCCAAAGTAGTTATTGGGTATTTTATTTAACCTTTTTAATAAGGAAGACTTGTATTACTTTGCCATTTTTTAGACACAGCTATTAGTTGTTGTTGCAGGTTTTAGTGTCCCTCCAATTAACAGACAAAAGGGTGTATTTATAATAATTTTTGCACTATAGATATGTGTACACTGTAGTACTCAGTCTTAATTCATCCTACTTCCTACGGTTTTTAGGAAATCTTTTGCAGAACTAGCCTCTTTTTGGACTCTTTCATGCAGTTGGCAGAGTGTGACTGTCACAGGAAATGTATCCTCTTCATCCAAACATCCTCAAAGTAGAGCTGCATTAGATTTCACAGTCCTGGAGCCGGCACAAGAGAAATGTTGTAAACAGAGTATTTTTGGCAGTGACTCACCACTGTGTCGTCCCTCTGCTCTCTGCCGGCTGGTTACATTGTATCTTTGTACTTTAGGAACAGAGTGGATGCAGACTGCTTCTCTTTAAAAAAACATAGAAAAATTGGCCATGCTGCTCACATCTTAGTGTACAAAAAACAACACAAACATAAACGCATATCATGATTTGTGTTACGTTGTTCATGTTCAAACTCATTTATTTTATAAATATATTTAAAGATCGTCATTACTGATATGTAGTCAACATTTGTTCTTAGTTTCACTTTCCAGTCTCCTGTTTGGTATGCTGTACATGGCCACACAAAGTGACATCTCTATGTAACAGTCACACTTCTATTTGCTAGCGCTCCTACACATTGTACGTGATAGGCTCACAATCACAACAGAGCGGGCCAGCTAACCAATCAGAGCAGACTGGGCTCTGGTTTCAGACAGAGGGTAAAAAGAGGTGCTGCAGCACAGGCAGTATGAAAAAGAATAAAGAGCTTTTTAAACATTAAAGCATGGAGACATGACACAGTAGAGTCACTTAATACAAATATAAACCTGAAAATAAGTATAAAAAGGCCTCTTTAATATAATTTAACATATGCACACAGCGCAAAACAGTTTCAAAAACACAACAGCAATTTCTTCCCGGAAATCAGGGCCGACTTACTCAAGATAATTCAATTACTTACGTTCAATAGCGCCATTATTGCTTACATGCCTTCAACTCAGCCTTCCTTTTTTGTAGTAAAAAAGTTGTTGGGAGTAAATGAGTAGAAAGAAAATAGGTCATGTACTGTATGAAACTGCTGAAACAACAGCGTTCCACATGCTTTAGGATACATTCAACACAGTAGCCTACAGTCTCTGCAGCACTTTTATAGCACCAGAGTGTAAATCCATACTCCTTGTAGAGTGAAGTGCTATTTGGGGTAATAGCTGTTAATTAACACCCTTTGTTGTGAAGAGTCTAAATAAAGATTTTTCCACAAAGACAGGCTATAAATAGTTAAGAAACACTTGAATAAGCATTCCTCTAATTATAGAATACCCTATTTATGATCTTTTGCATTTTAGATTTCCTTTATTAGTTTATAGCAGTGGTGGAAAATAAGTCCACTTACCAAAGACTTTAAAGGTGGGGTATGTAATTCACTTCAGAAACACTTTTTGTTCTATTCCATGGAATGCTCTTAACTTCCCGATAGCAATGAATATATTAAATGCTTTGACAATAAATACATACAAAAACGTCATCTGTGGAAGCCGTGGCTCTGTAAAAAGCACGACCAATCATTTGAGCCAGCCCGGCTAAAATAACTGGATGGCCTACCTGCCTGTCAGCCTTCCATCTGTGCACAAACTTATCTCGTGCCCTCATTGGTCATGTGCGCGTTCGTGTGTGTTGGAGGAGGGGCTCTGTAAGGAAGGGAAGGGGCAGATTTTTTCCGGTTGTGTACTTTCAAATTCTAGCGCACTCGAGCTGGTTTCTCCAAAATTACATACCCTACCTTTAAGTGTTGACAAAGTATTTCTACACTGTGGTTTTGTATTGCATAGTTTATAGTGACTTGCAGTTAGACTTGTCATTGTTTTATCCTTTGTAGCTGTCAGTCACACATTAAATCTAGCTGCTATCTCTTTAATAAAAAACAATGCTTTATTTTTAAGAATAATTGACTTTTTTCCAGTAGACGTCAGGTGATTGACATGAAGCAGATCGTTTTCTCACTGATGTTCGCCTCACATTAATGACGTAATGCATGAAGGTTGATTTTCAGTGTGCTGGATTATCTCACTCTGCGGAAGTTATTCTTTTATTAAATAAAACTTCCTTCAGCGGGAGGAATGTCCCAATGTCCTTATCTTGGCAGAATTATATGTTAGTTAGTTTTAATGTTTATGTGTCAAATACATGTAGTGAAGTTAAAAGAAAACAATGTCTGCCTCCACAAAAGTTGGAATAGAAGTATACAATTGTATTTGGAAATTTGGATTTGAATTTGATTTTGATTTGAATTTGGAAATAGTAAAGTACAAGAATGTCAATATAGCACTTTACTAAATTAACTTATTTACTTTCAGCCACTGTACGCTTAAAGAACTCTGCAGTCTTCAGTGAAGTGGCCTTGGCAGATATATTTATTCCAAGATTGACTTGCAAAGTAATTTCAACTTTCATTATTACTTCCTAATCCCTTCTGTCTTTTAAACCTTCTTTCTGTCTCTGTCTCTCTCCCTCAGGATCAATGTATCTTTGGAGGGTCAGTTCCTGCACTACATCCACCGCCACCAGTTCCTCGACTCTCCAGAGTGGGAGTCTCTCAGACCAAACGAGGAGGGAAAGTTTCAGGTACAGGAAGTTTACTTTACTTGAGGGTTTGTAAATCTAGAATGTGGCAGTAATTGAAGGATTTGGAACAAGAAACAAAGACGTGGATATCAAGTTGTCTTTTGTTATATCGGACTCAGTGTATGACTGATAAGATGAACAAAGCAGTTGTCTTCTACCATTCACATATCCTGTTGCTTTAGATTAGCTTACTTAAAGACGAGAAGAGGTTATTCGAGGGTTAGTTGTCAGGGTTTTCAAACAGAAAGCTATGCTTATTTTTAATTAATGAGGTGTAGGCCACAACCAGAAACATGGCTGCATTTAACTGTTATCGTCCTTATAAATAAATCAGTTTACTCTCTAGTTTTTAATCAGATAAACAGTCTAAAAAACCCAAACATACTTCTATTACCACTAAATTACAAAGAAAAGCTTAAAAAACACATTTGAGATTCTGGGTACAGCATGAATGAACCCTACAATTAATTGAATCACGTGTGAATTTCGTGTTAACATTTTGTGTTAATAAGAGCTGTTAGTAAACTAGCTATTTAAATTCTAGTACACTTAAACAGATTTAAAGTTTGGACTAAACCTAGCAGCTTTCAGTCTTCATGCTAAGCTAAGCTAACCAACTGTTGGCTCTAGTTTTACCTAGTAAATGACCTATCAACCTTTGGAGCTAACTCTCCACAAGAGTGCAAATATGTGTTAAATTCGTTTTTTAAAACATAGGTTAATCAAAATTTGACAATGTTAAAGTCCATGTTTGCTAGCTTAACATGCTGCTCAGTCCAGCTGCTAGTGATCAAAAACCCCATTAGGTGCCTTTAACTCTTTGATATTAATGTCTTTCATTAATGCCCCCCAGGTGACGATGACAGCAGAAGAAGACTCTCGCTACATCTCGTGGCGTCGCCGTCGCCTCTACCTCTTGATGTCGAAGCACCGCTACATCTCTCGCTTGTTCTCCGTCATGCTGGGCCACGACATCGCCGAGAAGCTCTACAACCTCAACGACAAGCTATACATCAAGTGCGGCATGCTGCTGGACATCCGCCTGCCCAGCCTCTACCACGTGTTGGCCCCTTCCTCTCAGAGCAGCGAGGGCAGCGAGGTCAAAGAGCATCTTCATCATCAGGGAGAAGACCCAGCACCGACCTATCGGACCTCAGATCCAGACGAGTTTCAGCCCAGCCTGCAGGGACCAAGAACCCCCCACCTGGAAGACCCCCAGACCCCCCTGAACGACCGCCATCACATCCCCTGGGCGTCAGACCCCGAGCTGCCCACCGGTGAGGACTCCACCAGCCTGGTCCTGGAGGATTTTGCCGATGTGGCGGGCTCCTTAACGGATTATGGCAGTGAGAGGGATTATTTGAGGTAGAGGGGCATGGAGGGGGCTGCGGCTAACACACTGGGTCACCACTTAAGCTACATGTAAGTACCTCACCTGCACGGAGACATGGGGTGCATGCGTGTGCGTGGGGGGCTTGCAGTGCACATTTCTTACTAACCCGGCTTCAAAGTGAAACGAACACTAGTACAAAAGAACAGTTGTAATATGGGTACTTTACAGAAATTACCCTAAATGCAATAGCGGAAAATGGCTAAATTCATTCAAGTATTAAGGCTAATAAAAATGACAAGGCTAAGACTGTAATGCTAACTAACGTGCTTGCTACTTGCTATGTAGCTAACTTGATCCAGCCACTCCTGGTCCTTTCATCAGACGGGAAGCGTCCCTCCTCCCACGCTGTATCCAGTTCTTATTATACATCCATGCTCCACAGGGACGTGCACAGACATTTGGAGGGGCTATTGCTCTAAACTGGGAAAAGGGCACAATTCGTTATTCAGGCACATTTTTTGTTTTGCGGATTACGCATTATTCTTATTCTTATCCTTCTTTATCAGCGCAGTAACGGTAAGGTTTCTAATTACTTATGTATTTAGTATTCCAAAACTTAATAACAGAGATGGTCAAACTAAAGTGGTAGAGACATGGCAGAAATCCTACAATGAAGCGGGAGAGTGAAGTGTTCTCCCGTGAGAGGGTGATCAAGAAAAGAGAGCGAGCGGCCCTGTTGGGGGAGTTTACAGAGCAGATGAAAATACACAGAAAGACAGAAGCACAATTAGAACAAGTATATTTAGGTGTTTTTTTTGTATATAACTGACGGTGTCAAGAGGAAGTAAAGTCCCCTGGTTTGTCCCCTATACTCTAACGCCAGGCAGGCACATAGCCATAGGAGGCCGGAGGGCTTTCCTTTACTTCCAGCTGTCAAGGCCCTGACACACCTACCCGATTTTTGGAGTCAGAGGCCGTCAGGTCAGAGGCAGTCGGGCATTCGCGGCGCCCTACTCAGGTTGGTGTGTCCCGCACCGTCGTTGCTTTACGGCACATTTTCACACCTCCCGCGGCCGATTCAACATGTTGGCCAAAGAAATCACTCTGATTGGCTGTTGCCTCTTTTGAATGACGAATACACACTACCGCTGCCTGTTGGTAAGGACAGTTATTGCCCCTCGTCGACTGAAGTCTTTGCGGCGTGTTCGTAGGCGGGCGGCGTAGCCGACGCAGGCGACGTAGCGGACGTAAAAGTCGGGACGCCTTCGGTACGCGTTCTTTGGTCTCAGGTTGGTGTGTAGCGGCCTTAAAGGTCCCATGTCATGCTTTTCCGGTTATTACCCGTCCCCTTGTGTGTTATGAAGGTTTTTATGCATGTAAACGGTCTGCAGAATCAAAACCCTCAAAGTACACCCTGTAGCGAGTAAAACTCTAACACAGAAAATACCTCCCCAAAACGCCTCGTTGGAGATATGTCATTGTCCATTGTTTACTTCCTGGGTATCGTGACGTAGGAATGGCCAGTAGCCGCGCCCAGACCTATGACGCGATACGGTCGTGCGGTACCCGGAACCAAATGGACCAATCCGTGGAGCCGTTACGTTACGTCCGCGGAGCCGTTANGACGTAAAAGTCGGGACGCCTTCGGTACGCGTTCTTTGGTCTCAGGTTGGTGTGTAGCGGCCTTAAAGGTCCCATTTCATGCTTTTCCGGTTATTACCCGCCGTCCCCTTGTGTGTTAACACAGAGAAGACCTCCCCAAAACGCCTCGTTGGAGATATGTCATTGTCCATTGATTCTTCCTGGGTATCGTGACGTAGGAATGGCCAGTAGCAGCGCCCAGACCTATGACGAGGATAGCGGTCGCGGTACCCGGAACCAAGGATGGCACCAGCCGTGGAGGCCGTTACGTTACGTCCGCGGGAGGCCGTTACGTTAAGCCCCCCGCTGAGTTGGCAAAGTGACCAATCCACGACTTCCTCACACACGCNCGGAGCCGTTACGTTAAGCCCCCGCTGATTGGTCCAAATTGACCAATCCACGGACTTCCTCACACACACACTCAGTGCAGGCAGCTCTGCTGATCTCTCCTCCCTGGCTGCAGGCTTATAACAGACAGTTGGGATCGCGGCGAA
>NW_011351701.1:1219230-1223710 GCF_000735185.1 Notothenia coriiceps | reverse complement strand
CTCTAACCGCCTGCTGCTTCCCCTCCTCTCTCCTCGGTTCCCCTCCTCGGCTCCTCGGCTCCTCCGCTCGAATCTCCTGTGGGCGGGACTAAGTCTCGAGGATAGGAGTCGAGGAGGGGAGTCGAGGAGGGGAGTTAGAGAAATTAGAAAGGGTGGTCTCAGGTTGGTGTGTAGCGGCCTTAAGATTGTAAACAAAGTCACGTGACTGGGGGCAGATGTCACCGATGACAGCGAGACGCTGCAATACTAATTGTGGGCTTATCATGTTGATTCGGCCACAATAGAAAATTTAAAAAAAACTCTCACTCTCTCCAGAGGGGCAGGTCAGACAAAAATGGCAAATGGGCCGTTGCCCGGGCAACATTAGCCCGTAGCTGTGCACGTCCCTGGCAGGCATCTTTATTGTAGCCTCAACAATGAAGTTCTAAGTAGTGCAATATGAAATAAAAACAACTACACTCTTTTGGCAGTGTTGTGGTGCCGAGAGATGGGAGTCGGAGGCGGGGTATCAAAGGTACAAGCTAGATTTTATTTAGCATCTGAAAATCATTTTAAACAACTTCATGCCTGGGAAGCGAAGACCGGCGGAAACAGCAAGTCCGGTTCAATAAAATGTCCGTGCAGAACAATACCCCAACCCATAGATCCGTGGGTGAATAATGTCAATCACCACAGTGTACCATTAACAACAACTACTCTATTTTGGCAGTGTAACAATTAAACAAAGGTGTATTACCACAGCGAGAACGCTACAATACTAATTGTGCTTATCATGCTGAGTCCACACATAAGAACAAAAATTAAACTCTACACTCTCTGCAGAGGGGCAGGTCAGAGACCACAAATGCAAACCCATTGTCCGGCAAACATTGCCCGTACCTGTGCACGTCCCTGATGCTCCACACTCGTTAGTTTGGAACAGCACTTAATGTGGCGGACCCTCCACGCGAACGCGCAAACGGAGGGGTAGTGTGTAGGGGGTGGATTGGAATTGGGCCATCCTCACCAGCTAGCGGTGCTTCACTCTTGGCTTTGGCAACCCCTTCGCCCAATCAACTCATTTGGGGATACTTGATTTGTACTGGAAATCAAGGGCATGAAAAAGTATTATATGAAGTAACAAAAGATGTCAGAGTGTGTACTGTGTGTGTGTGTGCGTGCGTGCGTGTGCGCGCGCGTTAAAGGTACAATTTATTAGGTTGTAAGAGCAGAGAGGTCGACAGGTCAGCAGCTGTGTCCTTATCAGAAGAGG
The DNA here is from genome assembly GCF_000735185.1 of Notothenia coriiceps. Lineage (NCBI taxonomy): Eukaryota > Metazoa > Chordata > Actinopteri > Perciformes > Nototheniidae > Notothenia > Notothenia coriiceps. The sequence goes on along the minus strand of NW_011351701.1, from coordinate 1,222,458 downwards.
ATTACGGCTTGGAAATGTCCAAAAGAAAGCTATTAGTCCAGTGTGCCCGGCCGCAATTTGGCTGTCTGTCTGCTCATCTGTTCATCCCGCCTCCCTCTCCCCTCTCCCTCACATGCTTCACCCCCCCCTGCCGGCCCACTATCCCAAAAACAGCCCTCGTCCAATCACAGGTGGAGAATCACATTTCAGAGCTGGGGGGTCACAGCAACATGCACTCCAAGTAACATTAATTGGTAGGGTTTGATATTACAACTCTCTGAAAGTGACCATTCTGCCCATATATTATAGCTAGAGATCAAGCACAATAGTACTGTTGGATACTTTAAATTGCAGTACAGTATCAAGTTTTATAAATGTATACAATGCCTTGTTTTTTAACATTTGAAGCTGCAAATTAACTCCAGCTGTCAGATACATTTACTGGAGTAAAAAGTAAATGTTTACCTGGAGTGGAAAGTGGAGTAATCAAGTATAGTAAAAGTACCTCATAATGGTAATGAATGAATGGTATTAAATGTACATGTATTTAGTAGAAGATGAAGACACTGATTGCAATTTGCAATGTTTTGAAGTTTCTATCTAGTTTTGAAGTGACACAGCAGCATATCTTCATGGTTGATCCAACTTATTTGAAGTCGCTTTGGATAGAAGTGTCATCTAAATGAAATGCAATGTTTGTTTTGTGACCATGAGATCCTAACAGAAGCTTGGATATTATCTCTGCAGGAGGGGATGGTAACGGGGAACTTCCACCTCGATTCCTGAGGGGCAGAGCGCCGCTGGCTCCCACCGACACTCCCAAACTGTGAGAGCAGTTTCTCCTGGAAACACTTTATCATCATCAGCAGTGAGTCTCCACCTCCCTCACCTCAGTTCACATCATCAGGCCTGAGCATAGAGAAGACCTTCCTTCTCTCTATTTCATTGACAGCCTGAGTGATGAGGATAATATTGATATATTTTACCAATCAATACTTGTGGAAAGCTGATATTCATCACCATAATAACTCAAATGTATGTTATGTCCACAATTTGTAAGTTCTTTGTGTCATCTGGTCATGATTTAAAGCCTCTGAAGAAGCATTAATGCCACCAAATCTGCCTTAAAATCTTAGAAGCAGGGGGACCCATCACATGTATTCAATTAGAAAATATAGATATTTCAGCATTTCAATGAGCAAAGATGTTATATAATAGATTTTTGTAAACACCAAGTGAACCAATAAACTTCTAAATGAACAAATATTTTGAGTCTGTCACAATTCTCAAAGAAAAAAGAAGGGACATGCTGTCATTTAATACATCTTAATGACACTTTCATATATGTACCTGAGGACAGAGGGATGGCTTTCACGTTACCAGCATATTAAATGTATGACAAATGTATTCTGAGATAATTCAACAGATGTATTAAGTGTTCATCTTACCAACAATAAAGGTAAGACATTGACTTCATGTGATTACATTTGACTGTTCATGTTTTTTTTTTCTTCCCACAACTTATATTCAGTGTTACAGAGAATACTATAACTTTGTTACGTCACATTGTCTGGATCTGACCCGTTAAACAACAGTTTAGAAATAGTCGGCAGGCATTTCTCAACTCTTTGTCCTTTTAAAATTGTCTGGAAAATGTTTTTGCATACTTCACAAATAATTGCAAGTCTCTTCAGTGTGCATGTCACAAAATGATTTAAAAAGAAAAGCCACATTCTGGAGACATTTATAAAAAAAAAGAGAGACATTTTGAATAAAAAGTCAAATTCTAAGGAAAAAAGCAAAAGGCATAATTTCAGATGCATTGTGGGACATGTAGTTTATGGGCAACGTGCCTCTGTAAATCGGGATGTAACCGTATAATAAACATATTATATTCTTTGCAAGCTCTTGTGGGGCCGCATAAAATGAAGTCACGGGCCGGATTTGGCCCCCGGGCCTTGAGTTTGACACCCCTGATGTAAAGGGTTTGCAAAGGCCAAAAATCGCTACGGTTCCCCCATGGCAAGTTTCTCGAAGCACCATTAAGTCAGAAAATATATCATAAACCTTGATCATCCTAATACCTGATTATAGATATTGTAACTAACCAGATAACATTTCAGAGCTGCAGTTCTTCTTCACAATATGAACCGAGTCTTTTTTATTAAAAGCATATTTCAAGAGAAGGTCTAATTTCTTCAGGAGGAGCCACACACCTGCACAAAGTCATGTGACCACGGAGCTCCTCGTCTGATGTCGATGTTGTTCACACACAGCGGCTCCTCTCCGCTGAAACAGAGATATAGTCTACATTTCTAACCTTTTCTTTAAAGCAGAAAACAATTATGATGTTAAATAACAGATGAGGAAGTATTCGACAACACATCTTCAGTCAAAATAGAACTTCACCAGCATGGTTCACAAGTATTGCGTTTGTTTTTATTTTCAAACTTCAACAAAAAAGGGTCTATTATGCTTTTTGGAGTTGTCTCTTTCCCGTAGTGTGTTGTATAGGTTTTAGTGCTGCAGCACAGGCAGAATGAGACTATCAGTAGAGACACAAAATACAATTATGAAACCAGAAAATGAGCACAATAGGGCCCCTTTAGAGATCAACACATCTGGAGATACCTGCTTTCACAGGACAAGAATATACAAACAAAATTGTGATCTAAAAATGACCAAAACAAATGTTGTCATGTAAAAACTCCAATGCCTCTGAAATGTAGTGGAGTTTATGTATAAAGTTATATAAAATGGAATTACTCATGTCAAGTAGCTTAATGTTGTACCTATAAATCCACATGGTTACAATCCACCACTGGTGTGTGTGTGTGTGTGTGTGTGTGTGTGTGTGTGTGTGTGTGTGTGTGTGTGTGTGTGTGTGTGTGTGTGTGTGTGTGTGTACCTTTGAGAGGGGATCTCTGAGAGGCAGACAGATTTCAGGTGGATTTCTCCCTGCCTGTAGAAGCGATTTCCAGTGTTCTTTATTTTCATGGAGTTGATCTCACACAGAGCGAAGGGGTGAGACAACACCACGCTGTACACCGTTGTGTATTTCCGACTGAAACACACACACACACACACACACACACACACACACACACACACACACACACACACACACACACACACACACACACGCTGGTGATACTGAGACTTAACAGAGAACAAAACTAACATAACCATTAAATATATATATTAAACTATACGATATCTGTTCCTCCGCACTCTGATGGAAACATCTAT
>NW_011351701.1:1206944-1219068 GCF_000735185.1 Notothenia coriiceps | reverse complement strand
TTAAAAATAACACAATGGTGCTCTAGGAGGAGATTCAGGTGATAAGGTGGGGGGGGGTACCTTGGTTGGTGATTGGCTAATGGTTACACAAGCCAAAAAAACATTATGACATCATCAAGTGGCCAAAATTTGATCAGCTCATTTTCAGACAGGTTTTTATATAAATGGATCAGGACAAAAAGTGAAGAATCTTTTTTCCTGAAACTTTCTGAATCTCTTTACACAGAGGGGACTCATGGTTATGTATAAAAGAGGTGAAAAAGTGGATTTTGCATAATAGGTTACCCTTATCTCAAGAGAGTACACTCCACAGCCACTCACACTTACAGATGCTCGGCATAGTTTTTACTTGTGTGCAGTGTACAGTAGTGGTTCCACCGTCCTCCGCAGATGACATGTTTCCATTTATGGTGTGTGTGTGTGTGTGTGTGTGTGTGTGTGTGTGTGTGTGTGTGTGTGTGTGTGTGTGTGTGTGTGTGTGTGTGTGTGTGTGTGTGTGTGTGTGTGTGTGTGTTCTCACNAGTGTGACTGTAAGCTGTGTTCAGAACTTCTCTATCCTCTGAGGATGAAGTAGCTATGTTCCTACATTTGAGATCGATTTCACTTGTATATTGACTTTCTTTATTAAATATAACAAAAGACAAATTTTGTCCATGAATCATTTATCAGTTTCTCTTAAGAATTTCCTCCACAGTTGCAGATGTTGTACTCACAGTGGGAGCTTCTGCTCGGTCCCCTGGTTCTCCGTCACCAGCGTCACCTCCACCTCAGCGCTCTTATACAGAGGAGAAACCTCCACCTGCAGCAGGATCTGATGAGCTGAGCACAGAGAGAGACATGTATTAAGTACTGATCTTCAACATCTACCTGCAAAATATCAAAACTCTAAAGTAGAACACAATATGAAACATGTAGAGAGTATTAAAAGCGGCCTTTAAAACTTAAAATAATGCTAAAATCTGTGTCTGAAGTGTATAATTACGGAAAAAAGACAGACATAAACCAAACAAACACATACAGCCCTGGCATAGATCAAGATCAAATGACAGAATTCATTTATCATTAAAATCATTGTGCCACTCAATTATTGGTTCAGATACTCACTGCAGAAAGGTGATGAAGAAGTCGTGAGGAGGAAAAGCTTCTGCTCTTTGGGTAACGGAGATATGGAGATCCCACTGTTTTCTGATAAACCTGGACACACACACACACACACACACACACACACACACACACACACACACACACACACACACACACACACACACACACACACACACACACACACACACACACACACACACACACACACACACACACTATATGTCAGATTTAACATCACACATAAAAAGGGCCCCATGTAGATAACTGTGTCTCTGTATCAGTGCGTGTGTGCGTGTGCCAGGGGGTTGTACGATAAGAAGCTGACGTCATACCTGCTGGTGATACTGAGGACAAAACTAACATAACCATTAAATATATATATTAAACTATACGATATCTGTTCCTCCACACTCTGATGGAAACATCTATTACATACTCTTTTACCCCAGCACAGTGATGATCCTCCACAAGTTCTGCAATCAAAACGCATGTCCCCAGGGGCCACGTGGAGTAGTACAGTAGAAAAACGCATGATAAGAAACAATAAAACTAAAACTAAACAAATGTCAGTGGTGGGAGAAGTGCTCAGATATTTTACCTAAGAAAAAGTAGCATTATAACAGTGTTAAAATACTCTACTATGAGTATTAGTCCAACATTCAAAATGGTAAACACTATACTTAAGTACCATTTGTAAAAATATGCAGTGTGGCTAATTTCAGAATCATATATGTGAAATGATTGTATTATAGTTATTGACACATTACTAAGACTGCCAGGTAGCTCAACCTAAAAATAATATGTCATGATTTATAGTTCTGCAAAAATAACAATCTGCAAAGTAGAATTGAAATATGTCAAATTAAGAAGTACAACATTTGCCCACAAAATGAAATAGAGTAAAAGTATAAAGTAGAATGATTCGAAAAATAAAGTACCTCTAAATGTTCCTTAAGTTCTTGAGTAAATGTACTTCAACATTCAACCTCTGACCATACCCGCCCCCCATCTTTTCTGTTTTTGTTTGTCTTTTTAAGTATTTTTCTTAGTTTTTTGTTTTATTCTCTGTCAAAGCGTCTTTGAGTTTTTAGGAAAGCGCTATATAAGTTTCATGTATTATCATTACTATTATTATTACTTAGTTACGATACGATACGATAATACTTTATTTGTCAGATCAAGTCTGAAATTTGACTTGCGTCACAGCAGCTCCATGTCCAACATCAACAGACAAGTATCCAGACACATATACAATACACAAACAACAAACATTTAACATAACAGCACAATCAGTGAGAGAAAACATGCTCAAAGAGCCTTCAGCGTGCATTTGATCTGGGATTTAGCTCTGTATTTACTGTGAGGATTGACTGATGCACAAAGTAGTTAGTTACTTTCCACCTGGTCAAAAGCATCATGTTTGAAGAGTTCACGTCAGATAAAGCGGAATAAATATTAATAACAATGCAGAAAATAATAAAAAGCTACATAAAAGCAGCACATCCTGCTTCCTCACCTATAGTGGGACATTTGCCCTTGAAGGCGTCACAGGTCAGGCAGCGTCCCTGCTGGAAGTCCTCGTAACTGGAGCACGGGACCCCCACCAGCGGGCACGAGCCGTTCAGCGCGCTCATGTAGACGTAGATCGCCCTCATGTGGTCACACAGCACATAACCAAACACTGAGGGGGAGACAGGAAGTGACGACACTCAAACACTCAGGCAGCTATACATGTCTGCAGGTCTGCAGGAAGTAAGAGTTATTTAAATCTGTAAAACTGGGATCCATTATTGCATTTTTAAATCATGACTTCTTGATGATAAAATACACATTTCTGGAGGTAAAGCAACAATCAAAGCTTTCCTTTTCAGATACTCAACCTAGGTTTAAAATCAATGGTGGAATAACTGCTTAGCTCCTTAAATAAAAATAAAAATGGCAATAAATATGTTAAAATTATTTATAAACTAAGAGTCCGATATTACAACTTTAGAGTCAAATTGAAAAAGCATTAGCGATAAAATAAATTTTAAATACAAAAGTGTATGAATGCCAATGTCCCATTTCAGATATGACTAGAGTATGACTACTGATGCATGATTACAATGTGGCGATGGCTCATTTAAATTATTGTGAATTCTCCCCTAGGATCAATCAAGTTATCTTATTGCATAATTGCAGCTAAATGTAGTTTTTGATTACATGAAGCTGAATCTACAAAGTATACAGTAGCAGAACATGCAAGTACTTAAGTACATTAAACCTGTACTCACGTTGAGTAAATCTACTTATTTACCTTCTACCTCTGGTTTAAGTGAGTGTCATCATACCTGAGCTGAACCTGGAGCGAGCACATCCTGTCTGATCTTTCCCTCCGTTCAGGAAGAAATCCACATGACCGACAGAAATGGAAATCCCAAAATCTGATGATGCAGATAGAAAAAGAAAATGATGATAATCGTTAAAGCAATACTTTATCTCTTTATTTACTTTGTCCATTACCATTGCTTTCCAAATGTAACCTCTAGGGCAGGGGTTCCCAACCTTTTTTCCCAAGAGCCCCCCCAAATGACTCCTGTTGGAAGTTGCGCCCCCACACACACAAAAAAAGGGGGGGGGCCGCAACAGTGTAATTCAAGTTTCAAAGTCTCAAAAATGCTACAACTACTGTCACAAACTAGATGAATGTGAAGTATCTTGNCGCATTGTTTTGGTAGGTGTTTTGTACGATCTAGCTGGTAGGTTAGAAGAAGAGGATAACACGGCAACGAACGCCATACCAACATGCGGCCGACATGATGGTTGATAGTGTTCGGAAAGTGACCCAGGGCGTCAGGATGTGCAGGCGCTTTGACTCGCTTCGCTATGATGGACGAGAGTGGGTAGGCGAAGCAGGAACGTGTGTGCGAGACAACACGATGGCACACACACTCACAATATAATAGGTTCTAAATGAGCTGTTTTGCTAGCATAGGCAAAGTCTGCTTGGGAATTCTATGATGTCAGTTTCTTTCAAAGGCAACAGTGTTAGCCTGTTCCCCGCACCTTTCCAAGCATGTTAATGTTGCCCATTCGTAGGCTGAAGCGGCATGTTAAGTAGGAGTATGTCAACAATACGTAAAAAAGGATCGGATAATAGAACTTACAACTCTTCACATTGCCACCCGAGAATCCACATGACGCGAACGGAATGGAAATTCCCAAAATCTTGATGATGCAGATTGAAAAAGAAATGATGATAACAGCGGGTAATTCAAGTTTAAAGTCTCAAAAAGGCTGCAACTACCGTCACAAACTGGATGAATGTGAAGTATTTTGTTAAAGGAGGATGAAAGCGTAATTAAGGAGCACTATTGGAGTGACTTTGACGGTTATTGGACTCAGGATGAATTCATTTGGATTCCCGCTGTATGAAGAAATTAAAGGACGGCGCAAGTGGAAACAATTCACAAAGGGATTAAACTGTTTAAAACACATGCTCAAAGTAAGCTGGATTTTGCCGATGTGTTTATGTGGATTCAAAAATTGTAAATAATCTACAAAATAGAGGAGACCGATCTGATCGGAGCAACTGTGACAAATAATCCAACTGAAACCGGCATGGACAATGACTATGTTTTAAAAATGCGCTTATCCAGAAAAGCATTATACACTTCTGTCTTTAATAGCTACTAACTTGAATTTTTATTACAACTAATTAATCAATTATTTTTTATATTTTATTGTAATGTAGAGACAAGGCTTTTAGTGACAATCATGTATTGCGTTACAATTATATGTAAAAAAAAAAAAAAGTCTAAATATGATATTTGGCCTCAAATCGTCTGAGGCCTGGCACCCCCCCTGTGGTCTTTGGCGCCCCCCAGGTTGGGAACCACTGCTCTAGGGAACAATAACGGCTTATCTTTCCTCTTATTCAAAATGTACTGCATTCAATATTTAAATAAAAGAGATGCACTAGTCTTTTTGTTCTGCTTTGTTTTTTAATGTTTTTGTGGCTTACAATAAATAGACCAGGCTCCAATGATCCCTGCGTTGCAAAATGACAATAATCTGAATCTCAAAAGTTGAACTGTATCCTGTTCACCTGTTGACCTTTTTGACATGGAGGAAACATATGCTTTCCTCCATTGTAAACACACTTGTAGACATGATGGTACACGTGTACTATAGTATTTTGGTTGGAGATTTAGCCTAATTCTATTTGGCTTTGTGTGATGTAAGTGAAAGTTGTCTCACAGTCAGAGTCGGTGTGGATGGCCTCGACGAACAGAGCGTCAGACGGGTCGAGGCGGTCGTAGGTGTCGGAGCCTTTAAACAAAGGACCAGCCACGTCCAGACCTGCAGGACCAGAGAAGGAGATTAGAAACTAAAACATCGCTGCATCTTCAGTTAACTTCATTTGCATTTCTAGTTTGAATTACCACACTCAAACTTACATATCGTTCATTTTTAATACAAAGTTAGAAACATGAGAACTTCAGCTTCATTTTTTCTCCATGAGCCTTTTTCTCTAAAATTGTTTGCACTTATAATAAAGTATTATGTTGCTGCTGACGTGCAGAAATACCTGGATGTGTTTTTATTACGTCACTTTGTGAGAATAAAGAGGTTTAATTGAAATAGAAATCTTTTATTCAAAATAAAGAAATTGGAGATATCTTATAGTGAATTATTTTGGATTCAGTCAGAAAACAATATAAAGGAAATTACAGTCAGACATTACTGAATAGACTCCCTTACAAAACATTGACTAATTTTTGCTAAATATATTTTCAGTGGAAGTCTTGCTGCATGTTGCATTCAGTAACGGTTCCCCTTTCCTGTCAATTCCTCTTCATGTACCCACTCTTCATGACAATCCCGGCAATAAACTAACAAAATGTTATTTAGAAACCACGCTTTACTCGTAGACAAGATGCATCATTATTTATTTTTTAACTTTTGTCTTATTAATATTATAATTATTTGTGTATGACTGGCCTCCAGGCAGCAGCTGTGTCTCTGAATTCCACCTTCATTCAAACCTCCTCACTCAGACAAAAAGACCTGTTATAAACCAGAGAACAGTGGAGTAGTGTGTGTGCTGGTGTTCGCTAGAGAGATGAGTCTGTACGCAGAGTCAGAGAGGCTCTTATCAAAGTGCTGTCCTTTGAAGAGCCCGGATTATCTTCCAAGGTCACAGTGAATCATATTCACAGCTGAGAGGCTCTGAGAGACTTGGTCTGCCCTGTTGTTCTGCAGCAGAGTGGCAGCTTTTAGTTTCAAATTCACAGACAATATTCAAGAAGTTTTTCTTCATGGTTTGGGTATTTATGTAACAAAGAAGGGTGCTTCTTCAAATTGAAGTGTACCAGGTCTCCAAAACCTTTAATTACGGCATCTCAAATTATTTTTTCAGATTCCAGTACTGAAATGGTCACAGAACACTAGTATGTTGGTTTTTGGATCAAACTGGTCAGCTAATAAGGGATATTATTTAGGTTTGTTTCTTTAAGAATAAAGTGGTTTCTCTACATTGTGGGAGAATAGTTATTGAGGCAATTTTGTATCATTCTTGGATCTTAGCTGTGACTCCTTAGGAAGCTGCTCAAGTGGCACCCAGATTGTTTTATGTATCTAAAGAATAATAACATGTTCCTTATGCACCAATTTGCGTCATGTATTTGGTGCAGACTCACCTGTGATTCGTCCTATCTTCCCATCGAAAAGGGTCCCCACAAAACCAGCGACGTGCGCCCCCAGACTGATGCCGATGAAGTGGAAGGACTGCAGTTTGCATCCATGTTCCTGCAGCTGGTTGATGAGCACGGAGATCTGCAGAGCCGCCTCCTTGTAGTTCTCCACCACCTGGTTGTAGGCGAAGGAGGCGCTGTAGACCCAGTCCACAACCAGCACGTTCACATCCTGGGCCTCCAGCAGCGTGCGGGCCAGGAGCCGCACCCAGGTGGGCCTACTGCCCGTAGTCCTGCAGGGGGGGAGGGGGGAGAGAGATGGTGGTATGGAGCAAGGAAGGAGGATGTGGGAAAGGGAAGAAGGGAAATAAAAACAATAAACCCAGCTGGTGCCCATCACATTTCAATTGTCATGGCTTGCATGAAGCATGAGGTTGACCAAAGATTTAAGATTCAAGGCTTTTATTGTCATTTGTACACAGCTACAGTGTAGATATATAAATGAACATCTAAGGCCACAGGCTCCTCCACCAGTGCAACACAATAAAACAGATACAAATAGTTAAAATAGTGCAAGTAAATACAAATAAAATAGACTAGAGATAGTGCAAGGAGAGTCTACAAGTAGTTGGAATATGATATATTAGATCAATAATTTGTAATTTGCAAACAGATGAATGTTATGGATGTTCTTTCAAAAGTTAATGTGTTTAACAGTCTTATAAAGATGTGCATGCCCAGTTGTTGTGTAGTGTTACTTTTACAGTGCTGTTTTTGTCCTGCACGCAATATTATATAATAGTTTGACAATTTTTGAAAGTCAGACTGAAGCTTGAATTCATGCTGTTAACTTTGGTCTGAACTTTTCCCACCCTAAAACCTCCTGTCATGTTTGTTTCCCACACCTTACTTTAGTGTTCCCGGTTAAATCTGACCAGTATGTTTTAAGTGCTCTTACATTAACACAAAAAACATTAAACCTCACTAATCGTATGTGTCCAAATGCCCACTGTGGAGGATATCACAAGGCCTTGAGGCAATCAAATGTAAAACACAATATTTATGATTGAGATTTTACCCGAACACGGCAGTAAGACCACAAACTAAACCTCAATATAGAAACACATCAAGAGAAATAATCCAACTATTGTAATCTAACCAAAAAGTTAAACCTGCATGTATTGTGATGGATGAGTGCTAAGGGTCTTTAAGGTTTCCTCTCCTCACCTGAAGCCGTGGATGATGACCTTAGTTGGGCGGGAGATGTTGAAGTTAGTCGGCGGTTGCTGTGTTTCAGAGAGAGACTCGTGTCTGAAGCGCTCTGCACAGTCCATGTTACTCCTGGTGAGCAGCAGGTACTGAACCTGCACCTTGCCTCTCTGCTGCCGGTACTCCAGCAAGGTGTAGTTGTTCAGGTCGGCACACTCATCGTCACTCTGAGCTTCATCTGTACCTGCTCAATGAAAAGCATATCATGTAGTTACTTTTTTATGTGCGAGTGTAGTACTGAGGGTTCCTTAATGTTGCATCACACAACAGCAAACTCAAGATTCGGACAATAAAACATACGATGATACTTTATTATGGTCATTATGGCCACTGGAGACATCATGTTCAAGACCCTTGACTTACATTTGATCTGAGATTTCACAACGTTTATTTATCACACGGCCTAGTTGAATACTCAAATCTGATTGGTCAATTTGGACATTGCAGAGGACAGATCATTTTTGCTAGCAGCCATTGTTTAGTTTTTTCTGCATTGGATACTTTTACATTAAATACTTGCAGATTATACGAACTTAGTTTTACTTAAGTATAATTTTCGTTACAAACTTGTATTTTTACAGTGTAGTATTAGTACTTTTATTTCTATAAATGATCCAAATACTTCCTGCGTCCAGATGAACTTAAAACATGCGCACACACAAAAATATTTTTATATGGTGAAAATAAAACGGTGGATATTGAGCAAACAATTGTATGAATTATTTTCATAGCGAAACCGATAAATGTACTATTCATTTATATGTTTATCCATGATTTATAGTTGTAAGCGTGATAGGAATTATGTAATGTCTGTCGATCGTTATGTGTTCCTACCAAGTACTAGGCCACAGTTGGGAATTAGCCAATAGCTACTCAATCAATCTTTTTTTGTTGAGAAACATGCTCTCTATGCATGATCTTTGTTTATTAAAGACTTATAATAATAACAGTGTGTATTTGACTTCAGATGACAACACATATGAAATGTTGTGTGAAGATATTCTTCCCATGTCTTATAATAAACAACACTACATTTAAATGCAGATGACAAAAACAGACAAATTATGTTTTTGTGAGGAAAACAATAGTTTTTAATGGTAATAAGGTGTGATATATTGGTATTCATTCTTACAAATAGCCAGTGTATCATCGTGTATTTGCAAATATAAGAACTCTTAACAAAACACTGCACTTAATGCATTTATTGTCCAGCATTTATTGGTGAGTTTATTCATAACGCTGTATTGTGGTAAATGCTCCTGCAGAGATACGTTTTTACACAGGCAATTACAAAGCTCAACCCGTTTCTCTACATGTATCCTTGAGCTATTGGATGAAAAAATACCAGATAAAGTGCTGAAGAAGGTAAACAAAGATGTCCATGACGAGCTTCTTCACTTACCCAGCACCAGAGATGTGATGCACACAGTGAGAACACAGAGGAGGACCGGTGTCCGTGTCCGAGACATTTTCTGCAGTGAGCGTGGAGAGAAGCTGCTGGGAGCTTTAGTCAGTGCTTAACGGTGCTCAGCTGCTCTCTTTAGCCGCAGATTGGTCGATAGAAATCAGCTTTTGGTTTGAGAAAATCCCGGCTCTGTGCAGTGTTGTAACTCTGGAACCACAACACAGCTTTTATCTGGCACCAAGCGAAGCAGGAATCCATATACAACTATCCAAATGTTTCTTAATATGGTTATTTTTCCTGTAAAGCTCCACTTATTTCATGAACGTCCTTTAGCTCGGTCATCACATTTGTCTGTGTATATTTTTCTTCCCCAGACTGGATTTGTACAGAGCTGTAAAGAAGTGGTGACCTCATTGGTGTTCAATGGACGTTTGTTTGAAATGCTGGACTCTGGCCTGACTGTGTGTGTTTGTGTTTGTGCGTGTGTGTGTGTGTGTGTGTGTTTGTTTGTGTGTGTCACAGTGAGTAAGGAGGGGTTGGGGGGGGGGGGGGGTGGCTGGGAAATCAATCATTAGCTGATTGATTGTTCAGCTTTTAATGCTCTTTGTAAATATGCTGCCAAATACTGGGAGTTCCAATGCTTGACAAGTAAAACTAGTAGACACTGTTTTTTTTACTACAATTGTGGAATTTAATCATTTTGTTTAATGGTAGTTTAATAGTGTTTCCCTGGTATTTAAGTATTTTTAAAGGTAAAGTAATTGTACAATAAAAATGTAATCATTTTAAGAGAAAATAAGTGAGAATTGCAGTTGCCAGTCATTTTGTGTCCATTTCTGTATTTAGTCAATTTTTTATTGCATGAAGTGAGACAAGAGTTTAGACAAGACATAAGTTATGCATTCATTGTCAGGACAGGATTTACAATAAAAGGGAAAAAACACAAAACACAACAACAAATATTATGGTGTCAGATGTGTGTATCAGCAATAGTGCAGGCAGTTTAATGTGTAGGTTGTGTGCAAGTGTGTTTAATGGAGGATTATTTTTTAAAAGACAGGACAAAAGAGAGAAAGGGAGAAATAAATAAAGTATTCCGGTCATTTCTTAGATTCTTACACAGTTATATTTTGCACTAAATTGCATATTCCTCCCAAACATTTGCAGTTAATCAAACTAGAGCTCATCCGAGGATGTAAAAAAGGTACATGAATAAAAGTTACAGTGCAGTGTGAGATATATCAATTAAAAGCAGCGGCAAAAAGAAAAGTCTTCAGCCTGGATTTAAAAGTAGTAAGAGTAGTTTCTGGTAGTTTGTTCCAGATATTTGGAGCATAATAAACATCTCCATGTTTAGTTCTGACTGGGGACATACAGTAAAGCAGAACAGGAGACCTGAGAGATCTGGATGGTTCATAATTTAGCAGTAGATCAGAAATGTATTTTGGGCCAAAACCATTCAGAAACCAGCAACAGTATTTTGAAATCAATGATTTGACAGATAGGAAGCCAGTGTAAAGACCTCAGAAATTGAGTAATGTGATCCAAGAAATAAACCAAACTTATTTTTCATAGATTACTTTGCCCTTATCCTCTCCCTCTCTCTGGGCAGCTCTGAGGCGAGCCACTCGACGGTGCGTTGGCGGGCCTCCTCCCACGTAAACCTGGGGGAGTATCCCAGGTTGTCCTTGGCCTTCTGGTAGGAGAAGCTGAAGGGCGTGTTCAACATGGTGACCAGCTGCCGGTTCAGCGGTGGCACGATGCGTACGACGGGTCGGACCATCAGGCACAGCATCTTCATCAGGAAGCACACCAGGTAGAGCAGGCGCAGCGGGTACATGAGCTTCTCCTGGATGTTGAAGCCCAGAGGCGACATCACAACATAGTTAAAATCCGAGTAACTCATGTGTGGTGTGTCGTCGGAAATGAAGTAAAACTTTCCTCCGATAGCGTTTCTCTTCTGTGGATCTTTGAGGCTGCGGGCTGCTTGGAGGTGGGCCGTAGCCACGTTACCGACGTACACCGGATTCACTTTAGCTTCTGGTTTGGACATGCGGTAAAGAACGTTTTTATTCTTTATGCCGTCGCCCATGTGGCCCAGCAGGAAGCGGCAGCCCTCCCCGTAGATGTACATGGGTCTGAGGGCGCAGGTGGCCAGGCGGCCCCCGTTGTGGAGCATCTCTCCGTGGGCCTGGAGCGTACGCTGCTCCGCCTCCTGCTTCGTCCTGCTATAGGCGAACTTCAGAGCGCAGGAGTACTCCATGTCCTCGCTGCCGTTGATTATTGGGTCACCTTTAGAGTTTGGTCCCATCACCTCGATGGTGCTCGTGTAGATGAAGGACACAACGTTCTCCTGAACACAAGCCTCCAGGAGCAGCTGCGTTCCTGCCAAACAAATAGTGCATACACGTTTAAAGAGATTTTAAATCACGGTGTTCAGAAGAGGGCATACGCAACCCAGTCTCACGGCATTTCATGTTATAGTCACGACATTTAATCTATTGATTCGTGTTCACCAACATTTTAAAAGCAATGTATTTCTATTGGTAGTAGGTTTCGTGCTTGCAGCACGTCTTTTTGTCCGTTCGGGTCTTGGAAGACCGGAAGCTGTGGGGTTCATAAAAACATGTTCTTACTCAATATCGAGCCAGGATTATTGTTTTTATTTTCT
>NW_011351701.1:1201579-1206880 GCF_000735185.1 Notothenia coriiceps | reverse complement strand
ACACACACCACACCACACACACACACACACACCACACACACCACACGGACATACACACACCACACACCACACGACGACACACACACCACCCACACCAACACGACGACCACACACACACACACCACACACACACACACGTCCCTCGAGGACCTGCGAGACCCAGTATTGCGACTTGTAGGCCCTCGAGGACTTGCGCGACGTAATGGTGTTAACCACCTGGCCCTCCGACTGGAGTCTCCTCGACTTCGTGCGCTCGGTAGCACAGAGGAGGTACGATGGTCCTGGACGGTGCAGGTGTAGGTCGTGATGTCGGTTGCCGCGCATGTGTGTGGTTAGTGTGTGTGTGTGTGTGTGTGTGTGTGTGTGTGTGTGTGTGTGTGTGTGTGTGTGTGTGTGTGTGTGTGTGGTGTGTGTTGTGGTGTGTTGTGTGTGTGTGTGTGTGTGTGTGTGTGTTGTGTGTGTGTGTCGTATCTTCAACGGAGGTCCATAGGTGTGACTTTGAGGAAGACCACGTTGTCGCGTTGTTTATCCTAAAGTGGTTTCAACACAATAAATCATTTCTCATATCGTAACATTTGTCTTAGAATAAAAAGTCGGACTTCCTGTCTACCTCAAAGTTTCTACGACTGGGGCAATGTTGTTCGTGAAACAAGTCCTTTTTCCTGCTTTACCAGAGTCGATCTTAACTGTAATGTTCACGAAAACTTTTCCAACCCGGTCCCTGAAACCTCTTTGAGCTTGTGTACGACTGCTATTTGGAATTCCAGTTCTCGCTGGGAACGACCAGACCTCTTGTAAAAATCATCAAATCACTTAAATTTTGACCAATCCTTTAGTGGGTGGGTTCTGTGGATATATGACACACATCATAATATAATCACGACAGTTTGGTAAATGTGTAAAATTTAGTCTAATTTGAGGGTCGGATTTTTATCCACTTAGACTATTAGTGGTAAGTCTTGATAACAGGTTTTATATGGTAAGCAATACATATAACCAACACCCCTTAACCCCCGTTTCTATTTACTTTCCTTCCGCCCATATAGGTAAATTGTGTGTCATAAAATAATATTGTAAGACACCCCACAGTTTTTACTTTGTTGTCCGGGTGTGTGGAATAGTTTGGAGGTAGTTTGGCACCCACCAGAATAAAGTAATGCACAATATAACTAAAGATAGTTGCCCCTCCGTGAAGTCGCTTTACAAGCTGCCGATGCCCCCCCCGATCGAACCCTGTAAGTCCTTTCAAGCTGCCCCCCCCCCACCCGAATTCCACGCGTCATGAAGGTCCTTTCAGCTGCGCCCCCCGCCCCGATCACCTCATAAAGGCGTCGCTTTCAGCTGCCCCCCCCCGATCACCCCTCGTGAAGCCTTTCAGCCTGCCCCCCCGGCCGATCACCTCGATGAGCAGTCCGTTTCAGCTGCTCCCGCATCAACCTCATGAAGTCCTTTCAGCTGACCCCCCGAACGATCACAAAAAGGCTCATGAAGTCTTTCGAGGTGCCCCCCCCCGAATCACCTCCGGATGAAGTCCTTTCAGCGGCCCCCCCCCCCGATCACCCTATGAAGTCGCTTTCAGATCCTGCCCCCCCCCTATCACCGTCATGAAGTCCGTTTCTAGCCCTGCCCCCCCCCGATCACGGCTCAATGAAAGTCCTTCTCAGCTGCCCCCCCCTCATCACGCTCGTGAAGTCCTTTCAGCTGTCCCCGCCCCGATCACTCATCGCAAGTCCTTTCAGCCTGCCACCGATCACTCATGTGAAGTCCGTTTCAGCTGCCCCCCCGAAATCATCTCATAAGTCCTTTCAGCTGACCCCTCCCCCCCCCCCGGATCACCTCATGAAGTCCTTTCAGCTGCCGTCGCCACGGATCAACCTCATGAAGTCCTTTCCAGCTGCCCCCGCGCACCGATCACCGTCATGATCCTCCCCATTCAGCTGCCCCCCCCGATCACCGTCATGAAGTCCGTTTCAGCTGCCCCCCCCCCCGACCCAGGGGGGCCCCCCCGGATCACCTCATGAGTCCCTTAAGCTGACCCCCCCCACAACCGATCATCATGAAGTCCTTTCAGCTTGCGATCACGCCGTACGGCTCATGAACGGCGTTTCAGCTCGGCAAACACAACCGGCAGCACCCTATTGTTGTCTTTTTGTGTGGGCTGCGGTTTGTTGTGTGGTTGTTGACGTGGTTTAGGTTGGTTTTTTTGGTTGGTGGGTTTGTGTAGGTTGTAGGTTTGTGGGGGGTGTGTTTTGGGTTTGGTTGGTTTTTGTTTTTGGGTGTTGTTGGGTTTGTTTTGTGGTTTGGTGTAGGGTGTGGTTGGTTTCTGTGTGTGTGGGTGTTTTCAAAATGGTGAGTATGCTGACGGGTTAGGTGCCCCACACACAACACCCTCCCTCGTATTCGACCCGTATGAAGGTCGCTTTTCAGCTGCCGCTCCGCGCCTGTATCACACTCATGAGAGCCTTCGCTGCCTTTTCGTTAGTGTCGTGTGGAATTCTGTGCTCCTCTTACCAACCACTTCACCGGTTTTATGAAGTGCTCTTTCATGCTGCCCCCCGCGCGCGACTCACCTTGGTTGGTCATGAAGCACTGGTGTCCCTCACACTTAGCAATTTTGGGGTTTTGTGTTGTTGGTTGGTGTGGTAGCTATTTCAGTCACAAAAAAATCGCGGGCGTAGAGGATGTTCACTTGCCCCCCCTTTCAGAGCGGAGGCGTCGCGGCAATGCCGATTCATTGGTCGTGGCGGCAGGAGCGCGAGCGAGACACGTGTGCCTCTGGCTGAGACAGGCAGGGTGTCTCATCTAGTATTGGCGGGAAGACCCTTTTCGGAGTGTCGGGCCAGCCATGCGTTTACGGGCGAAACACTGTTCGACTGCCATGCGTAAAGTCAATGCGTGTCATTGCGACTGCGATGGTCAATACATGTGGGGACGTGATGTCGTTTCGATAAGAAGGCTAGTTTCGGCCGCGATAGGACGTGTGTGGTGGTGCGGGCAGATGAGACGTAAGACTCAACCGGTCTTTGCTGGTTAATAGTTTGGCGTACATAGATTAAACTCTTTCTGTGGGGGCTTGTAGTGATGCACTGTGTTTTCAAAGAGTGGTTGCGTGCAAGGACGTCTAGTATAGGTGCCATAAAGGCTGTATCTTCTGATTGTTGGTTGACTTTTTAGTTAGTATGATTACGACAGAAGCACTAAATGGAGGCGCTCAACCTGTTTCTGAACATAAAATCGAATGATATGTTAGGTAAAGAGTACCTACCCCGATTCGGTGAAAGATATCCAAAATAACCCACACCGTGGATTGGGTTTCGGTTTTTGTGGATTTGGTGTGGGACTTCGCGGACGGTGATGCCACCCACGATATCCGCGGGACGCGGTAAAGACGTGTACGTTGCGTATTTTACGTTTTTGGTTTTTTGTTTTTTTTTTTTTAGGGTTGTGTTTTTGTGTGTTTTTTGCAATTTATATAATTTGCGAGTTAATTAAGTTTTTGTATATTAATTGGCCTGTAATTTGCGTCTTATAATAACGTCGTTAATTAGCTCTATTTTGGATTGTGTTTTTTATTTTTATATTTTTTATTAATAGTGTAGTACAACAACATCTTAGCATATTGTATCTCTGTTCCACCCCGGTTTGGCGGAGGAATCAAGTCGTCTGTCAGGTCAAACATCATCGGGTCGGCTGTTCTCTATTGTGTGGTTGTGACTACGGTAGCCACACTGGATTGTAAGATTGTCGGGCGGTAGACCAGGATAAGTCGCATTGCAATTGTAGTGGAGATTTCTTTGGACTTAAGCGCAGGAGTTCCCACCTGATTGAAGTGATGGATTGTCCGGTGACTAACTCGATGGAGTGGCTTAGGCCACGTGGACGTTGAGGGACGCGGCCGAGCTAATTGAGTTGTTTGTGTGGTTGTTGGTCCTGGTCGGTATCGTCCTTTTTTGGTTTATCTCCTTAGGTCATGTGTCAACTTACTCTGTTGTCTGTCTAGCGTAGAGTGGCGGTAGAGGTTGTTGTTGCAGTTGTGTGAGAACGACCTCTCTACTCGCCTTACTGGGCACACACACACACACACACACACACACACCCTGTAAGCCAGTGCTTCTCAAAGTGTGGTCCGTGAGTATATTGGTAACATTTCACATTTTAAATAAATACTTTTAAGTTTTCTGCACTCTCGTGGGAATATCTCCACAATGGAGCACCACACCTTCCTCACACGTGATGCCACTTGTTTGTACCATTTCCAGGCGATTTGTAATCTGTTCTAGAAAAACGATTTGGTTTTTTTAGATTTCAAGAAGCGTATAAAACAAACAATGGATATCTTTGATGAACATGTATCCTCACTGGATGTAGATGTTAGGAGTGGGATAGAGAGTCTGTTGATGATCAGAGGCTGTGGTTGGGGCAGAGCATGCAGGCCGGCCCGATGGTCACCAAGGTTCAGGCGAGCCTCACGTGTGACCAAAGGGCTCAGACCTCAGAGAGTTCCACTTGGGCCTGCGGACATAGTTCAACTGTATTTAGTTTAGAAAATCCACAGCGGAGGTCTGTGTCGTTCTACGTGTTTGCATTTCTCTCAGTAGCCAACGCTCTGAGAGTCTGTTGGACATAAAGTCTGTAATAAATGCAGTCTACATTTCATAAGAGGTGGAAAACCTGAGAGCATTTTAAATCTCATTTGAACGAAAGGCTGATATAATCTTTAGTTGTATTTGTAGTGTTGATTTAATGTGTGAACGAGGCGATGTAGAGAAGCTGTCATTATCAGGCTGCCATTTGTTATAAACTGTTGGAGTGGTGAGCAGGCCTTTTGTTTGGGGGTATTTGTGAGTCAGGTGGTCCGAGAGGGTTTTTATTGGTTAAGTGTCCTTGGTCTGAAAGAGTTTGAGAAACACTGCTGTAAGCAATGAGAGGGAGGCTGGAGGACGGATCCAGCTGGGTGTCCTCTGCATAGCAGTGGAAGTGAATGCTGGATACAGACACAGGGGCTGTAAAGGGACTCAGTCCCCGAGCCGAGGACCCTCTGTCTCCCCCGCTCAACACTGTCATCTCCAAAAGCCCAAAACATATTTTAGAAATGAAAGAAATACATAGATAGAGGAAGTGGATCGATGGTGAAGAGGAGAAGGCCCAGGACAGAGCCCGGTGAGAGAGTGAGTGTGTGTGTGTGTGTGTGTGTGTGTGTGTGTGTGTGTGTGTGTGTGTTTGTTTGTGTGTGTGTGTGTGTGTGTGTGTGTGTGTGTGTGTGTGTGTGTGTGTGTCACAGTACGTATACGTATACGTAGT
>NW_011351701.1:1190449-1201542 GCF_000735185.1 Notothenia coriiceps | reverse complement strand
AGTGTGTGTGTGTGTGTGTGTGTGTGTGTGTGTGTGTGTGTGTGTGTGTGTGTGTGTGTGTGTGTGTGTGTGTGTGTGTGTGTGTGTGTGTGTGTGTGTGTGTGTGTGTGTGTGTGTGTGTATTCCAACTCAATCTGGTCCGCCCAGTCGTCATGATGACATACAGCCTGCAGTCGTGGCGACAGGGGCTGTGTTTTATTAGCATGGTCAGCAGTTCGAGGAACTCTTTGTGTACACACACACGGTCACACACATGCACACACGCTTATATCACCTTTATGAGTTGCTGTGTGTGTGTGACCTTCAGATGAGATGACATGTAGTGTGTACGTGTGCGCCTGTATGGCCTGTATCGATGTGTGTGTGTGTTTTCAAGGTAAATGCTGTATTTGCGCTGAATTCTGTCTCTGTCAAATAAATCATGGTAACAGCCATCTGCTCTATATGCTGCTGTTGCGCTCGGTTGGGGAAGGGAAGTTTGCGTTTTATGTGAATCCATCCTGAGGAGCCAGCGTTTTTTAAATAATCAATCTTTAGTGTTTTTCTGTCTTTTGAATTTTGTAGCTGTATGCTGTGTTTCTTTAGCATTAGTAGTTTGTCCAGGAATGTATTCATTCCAATCTAAGATTATTATCCTTCACCTTTATCTAGTCGTACATAGAGATGCAAGGTAGGCTTGATCATTGAAGCAACATGTATTGCTGCAGACCTGGTACATATTGACTTCCTAAAATAGTTTCCATCTCTCCTGTTTTGATTTGTTTTGATGTCAGTGGTCTTTATGAGAAATATCCTAATATTTGATTTATAAGCTGATACAAAATGAAAGAAGTCTTAATGGAAATGACAGAGCAGATGTGTTTTCCAATGGGTTCAGAAGTTTCACAATTGTAATATGTAAAGAAGACTTAAATGTTCTGCAAAATGCAATGCAGATTGCAAATGCGTCAGACAGCTGTTTAACTTTTCTAATGTGAGAGGATTGCTTGTATTTTTGACTGTGGGTCGTGATTCCTTTTTTTTTAAAGGTATTTGTGTGGGTGTGTGGCACGAATACAACAACAGCGCTTAACTAGTTGGACTTGGTTGCGGTCCAACGAAAGACACGGTTTGTTAAATGACAGCTGCAGCAGATGCTGAGTAAACCATCAGCTATATGTTAACTTTAATATAACAGAGGCCATCTTGATCCTATGGTTGAAAACAATAAATATATATAATATGCTGTATGTTTGGGTGTCGTTACAGAGGTGTGTTCATCCATGCATTTGAAATTCAAGTATTGTAAATCCTGTTGACACATCAATAAACCTTCCTAATATTTGTGTTTTATCCCCAGATATCTGGAGTGAGCAGTCGTTCCAGACAGACCCCAACCTGCCTCCAGGATGGAAGAAGATCACAGACATGGCCGGTATCTACTACTGGCACATTCCTACAGGCACCACCCAGTGGGAGAGGCCGGCCACACACCCCGCACCCCCCGGACAGACGGAGCCCCCGGCCCTGGGCGACCACACCGTCTCCACGCCACGGAAACAGTCCCTGGGCTCACTCAGCCCCTCACCCACTCCTGACCTCGAGGTGAGAGACACAATATTGGTAATATCTAAATTGTCTGTGCTCCATGCTCAAGATGGTTTAAGTGATGGCAAACACTTTGTAAGTCATGTTGGACCGAAACTAAATGAATCTACACTGTAAAGAGAGGATGAGGAACAATGGGGGAAACTATTTCAGATTTCAAGTCAGAGATTCATATTAACAAATAATAATTAAGTGAAACTCTATATTTGTAGTACAATTGGCAACAAATAAATTAGTTTCTTGTGGCAACTGTTATTATGGTCATGATTAGTATAATTGGAAATGCAACACTTTTAAAATGTAAGTCTTTAGTTAAACCTCTGATAAAAGTGACTTTAATAACAAGTGTGACTATCGTACATTCAGTTGCGCCTTTTTAAGTACACCTACACGACAATATATATTAACCCAACAGGGTAGACATTTCTCTTCGGGGCACCAACCACAAAAAAACATCTAAATAAAAAAACATGAGCGGTAACAAAACAAAACACAAGGCCAGTACACATTAAAACTAGGACTGTGGCTTAGACTTACTTGGGAACACTGTCAGCACTTGGTCACCTAGCTAAACTAATGCTTGATATATGAGTTCTGCACTAGATCCTGCCTTTCTGAATCCATTTTGTGTCTGCATGTAGTCGAGCCAGGCGGAGATCTTCTTCAGGGGGTCGACTCGCTCCAGCAGCACCACCTCTGACAGCTCCGTGGAGCCTCTCTCCATTCTGGAGCCCACAGTCACCACATGTGGATTTGTCAACAGCTGCTACTTTGTAAGTAACTCACACAACGTTTTTTTTCTTCTGTTTTATTGTACTTTCGGTGGTAATCCTCACATTTTGTACAAATTCAGACAGCTGGTTATAGAGAGTGAGACGGAGAAAGGACCGTCAATACTGCAGTCGAGCAGCAGAACACTGAGACAATCAATCAGTCAATCATGCAGAATGATGGAGCCATACGGAGAGAGGAAAGGAGATTGATAGAGAGGAGCATGGTGTAGATAAAGTATTGATCCAGTGAGAAGGGACTGATGGTGATAGATGGATGTGCCAGAATGACCTGCAGACATCTTGACTGATAGCCAGTGACACAAGAGCCAAAATGGCAGACAGACTAACATGGTAGATGTCCTCTGAATCCTCACTATAAAGATGTTTGTCATTCCTAAGGCTTCATGTCTCTGTCTCTCCGTAGCCTCGTTCCTCCTCTCTACAGGGGATGCCTGATCCAGAGCTGCGCTCTCAGCATCTCGAAGATGAAGACAAGGTACGACCCTTTAGAAACATTTCCACTTTACCTTCTTTCCCCGTGTGAACTGCCACCACTCTTAAGGTTCCCTTTTAGCTCAATAGCCTTTAGTTATGCTTCAACGTCTTTCACACTGTCTGTAAATGTGTATTTGTGTGTGGCACAGATAGCAAGAAAACCTTTAGCCTCTGTATGTGTAAATGGCTTTATACGTGTCTACTTGTGTCACATACAGAGCAGTGCAGTCAGAAAGTATTTGGACAGTGACATTCTTTCTTTTGGTTTGGCTCTGTACTTCTGCACACACAGGACACCATCAAAAGACTTGGAACATCCAAACCGTTTGTGAGCCTTCATGGACAAAGAGAGTCTTGTTTTTCAACAAAGCAAACCCTGAGACTAAAGTGCAATATGTCCTCCTACATGTTTATCTTTAAAATGTTAACCTGATATACTATTGTGTTCTACTTTTGTATTTGTTGGATCATTATTGATATTTATTTGTAATGTTACTTCTCTTTTATTGTCTCTTTATCTTGTTTTAGTGGTACTCCTATTTTCCTTCACTTTTTGCTGTATGGCACAAACCACATTGGAATTTCGAAAATAATTACAAGATTAATGTTTTATCCATTATTATCAACATCAAGAAAAGTGTCACGGTCTAAATGACTACTTCTATGTCTTTATAGTTTATATTCTACTAATCAAGAATCAATAGATTCTCAGAAGTGAGGTGACTGTTCAATAGGAGCAGGAAACATTTGAGAAACATTTTGATTGAAAGCTTTTCATTACAGAAATGTTTTGCCAGGTCGCTCCTTATTGCACTTTACTCTGTGTGGAGTAAACTAGTTAGCTAACAGCCTTCTTCTGTCTTTCTTCCCTCCTACCTCTGACCCCCCCAATCTCTGCCCACCACTTTGTGTGTTTGTATTTTAACGATGTATGTAGAAACCGGTGTGGAGTGAATTTGGCGGAAAGATTGATAGTGAAATGTGGAAGGCAAGTATAATGCACTCACGTCAATGAGTCGTGTTCTTGCTCTATCCTCACACACTCTTTTGAGTGGTATATTTTTGCACTGCCTGGGCAGAAGCATGTGTGGCTGATGATTCAACATAATGTAACTGCACCAACCACAGCACTTTGTCATGCCTGATATGTTCAACTGTATGTGTTACTTGGCTGCAGCAACACACTCATAAGGTTGTTTTTTTCTTTACTCATGTGGCTAAAATGTTGTCATCTTCCCTTCCTACTGGCACCGATCTGAATGAGTTAACACACAGTTAACTTCCTTTCCTTTATGCAGCATGCCCCATTACACATAACACACCAACGCCATTTCTCCATCCAGCAAGGCCATCCCGCCCACACGTGGATGCATGCTGGCATACACGGTGTGGGGTCAAGAGATGTACAATTGTCTTCTGCCAGCTTGTGTCTCCATAGCCCCTCTCCCACATGCCCTGAATATTATTGCAGTCAGACATGTCAGTGTTAGTTTGGAACAGGAGCCAATCCTGTTTTTGTTTAAGATAGTCAGCAGTGCGGTGGTTAGATTTATGGACATGTGCCACACCACCACAGTACTGTATGTTGTCAATCCTACAAGGCAAACAGTGAAAATACAGATAGGATAATATGAATTTTGATAATAAAAGGTTATTTAAAAACATCTGGATAACTTTCCACTGCATCACCACGCAACTATAAAGAACCTATGAATACAATGACAGGTCTCCTATCTGTCTGGAGTTGTTATGTCATGTGGCATCAGACTTTAATAAAGTTTTCTTCATCTTAAAACCTGTGTGCAAAGGACAAACCTGCTGAACCCTGACAGTTTTAGCAGACAGTATTACAGGTCACATGTGTGAAAGGGGCTTAAAGGTGGTTGCCTTTTGGTCGAAGATGTGGGTTCTATTTTGGTGTCATTTTGCACTCTCTGATCATTTTCCCCTGTGTGCATCAGGACCTGCAGGCAGCCACGCTGAACTCTGACCCCAGCCTGAAGGAGTTTGAGGGTGCTACGCTTCGCTACGCATCACTAAAGCTAAGGTGGAATACCTGCACAGACACCCCCCCCCACACACACACACACACAGACACAAAAACCTCAGTTGCATTTAGTTGTCAAACTGTCTTTTCCTAGTCTTGCTACTCAATCACATCTTTCCTTCTACTGGTTTGGTCTAGTTATTTTTGTTCTAATCTTGTTCTAAATCAGTGTTAGAGTAAATGAGGTCAGACAAAGCAGGATGTTAGTTCTTCTACTCAGGAAATGGCTTGATGTTCTCTATTAGTGTAATGAGTGCCTGTAACCCCTACAAGCAGAACAGGGACCTTATTAGTTAAACAGCTAATGGTTACAATGGTACTAATAATAAAAGTGTTTATTATATACCTACATTATTTGTTTTTAAACCTTTTTTTCAGGAACCGTCCATCAGAGGAAGACGAGGAGTCCTGCAGGGTCAACATGATCAACTCAGAAACAAAGGTAAGGAGTATTTCCAGTGCAAAGCGTGCATAACGTATCATCCTAATCTGTGGTTTTATACAGGTTTGAATCATTATTCACATTGTTCTGTAGCTATTTTAATCTATCCGTTAAGAAAACATTTAGATACAGTACATTTTACATTTCTAAATGCATGATAAATGAGTTTGTAGTCTGTTGCATTGTGGTCTTATTGTGTTGTCTTTTAATGCTAACTGAAAACAAACAAAATCAAAAATTACATATATTTCTCAGGGTTTCCGTTAGTCGGTAATTACCGGGTTTTAGCTGGTAAAATTTAATAAAAACCGGTAAATTCAAAACCTGCCGGTCAAAATGCCCCGATCGATTGGCCGCCAATCATTATCGGCCGATATTCACTCTTAATAGTTTGATCTGTGCTCTCTATAAAGGCCGATCAGGAGAGCTGCATCTGATCGATAGGGACATAAACGCGAGTGAAATATAACCGGACGCGAGAGAGAGATCAGATCAGCTGCTGCATAATCACCTGAAGCCCCGCCCACTGTTTAGCATGAGAAACTGACGGGCTGTCAGGAGAGAGAGGGAGAGAGGAAAAGAGAGGATCCGTTTCTCCCGTGTTATTATTCAAAGTTAATTAAAACTTTTGAATAATGTACTTCATCTACTACAAGTAGTTTCTTTGAATGTAATAATTATGTTGTTTGTTGTTTGTGGAATCATTTATTGAAAAATGAATCTGAATTTTTCGATCTGTTACGATTATAAACTGAAGCAATATAAAAATGACTCCCATTAACTGAGTTTTAAACATCAGCATATCCGGTCCTAGTCCGGTAATTACCTGCTAACGGAAACTCTGCTACACAATTCTTCTTATTATTATTGAAACATGACCGGTAAGTTTCAAATGTGTCCGGTAAAATAAATTCCGTCCGGACGTTTGACCTGCGAGAAAAAATCCTAGCGGAAACCCTGATATTTCTGAGTTTTATAGTCCTACTTTCAACACTTTAGAATATCACCAAATTCCTAGCAAACATCGCTTTCTGCTTTAAAAAATAAATGAAAGTTTAGTCTTCTTATGTCCTAAGCATAGACTGTATATAGTCCTAAACCTGTTTATTTGCTGGTGCTTTTTACATTGGCTTTCTGTGCTCTCATCTGAGTGAAGAGAGCGCCTCCAAGTGGTGAGACGGAGAGAAACAGATCCATGCTGCACCTTGGTGCATTCATTATAGAGGCCTCTTAAACACTCACAGTTCAAATTCAAATGAGACATTTCAAGTTTTAATCAAGGAGTTATGCTCAATAAAACATCAGTCGGTAGAATGTCATTCCAATTAGGCAGACACCAGGAAATGTCAACACAAGGGATAAATACAACAGAAAAACAATGAAGCACTATTTATCTGATCTGATACGGTCATTGCATTCTGTCACAAAGTGCCGCAGATTGCAGGAAAGCAGACATACGTTCCAAGGTGTGTGTGGCATTCACATCGATGACTGAACAGATCAGAAGCTTTGCAGATTACAATGTGAAGCCAAAAATCAGCTCCATGACGTGCTGATTTGGCTGTCGATGGTTTTTTCCCTCTGTTTGTTTGTTTGTCCGGCAGAAACTCAAAAATCCTTAGCAACAGTGACATTATGATGAATACCAGACACAAACACAGTCAGGGCATCTGGACTATAACATACACACACACACACACACACACACACACGTTCAATTCAAGAGAAAATATCCCACTGCATTATCATCCTTGGAACTGCCCTTCGTCAGGGGCGGACTGGGGGGAAAAGTAGCCCGGGGATTAATTGACAGACAGGCCCACTTAATGCACGGCATGTATCGGCTGGCCGGCGACGAAAGTATGTTACTTAACGAAAAACCCTATGCATTTTATATTATTTTGGACAATTATTCATATAGTAATCACATTACCTGAGCCCTTGAGTTGCCTAGAGCAAAATAGTTACAGCATATATTTAGGGATTTTAATGTTAACAGATCATTGATGCAATAACATGTTGACCCAATTTGCCTTACTTGACACATGGAATAAAACATGGGCGTAGGAAGCATCCTCAATGTAGGTGAGACAATTTAACGGGGTGTGGGCAGGTGGTGGACCTCACCTCCTCTAGGGGGGTCCGGGGGCAAGCTCCCCCGGGAAGATTTTTTTTAAATGTTAAAGTTAAATGCATCAATCTTGTGCACTCTGAGAGCAAAATTAGGGACTAAATCTATGGCAGTCAGTAGGGGCTTGGACTGTGAGCCGTAGCGTCGCCGGTTCAAGTCCCCGAACAGACCTACATTTGGAGTGTGGACTTCTACTTGGAGAGGTCCCAGTTCACCTCCTGCCCTGCCGTGGTGCCCTTGGGAAAGGCACCGGACATCCCCCTTCCCCCCTCACTCCCATTGCTCCCCGGGCACTGTACAATAGCTGCCCACTGCTCCTAGTACTAGCTCCTGGTACTACGATGGGTTAAAAGCAGAGGACACATGTCACTGTGTGTGCTGTGTGCTCTGCATGTGTGACCATTAAAGAGGGTTTCATCCCTCCCAATTCTTCTTCAACAACACCCATATAAAACAGAACTGTAAACAGATTTACTTTTTCTTTCAACATTTATTTGAACAGCAAGTGGAGGCAAAAGTGACTGCACCCAAAACAATAAAAAAATAAGCTAGCTATAGCCTAAACTCAGTAACAGAATGTGGGCAACAAGTTCTTCTCCACAGTCGCGAGACCTCTGAGTCAGACGTCACTTCCTCCTTTTCTATCCTATGGGTACAGCCGTACAGCCACTCCCCCTGAACCCTGTTTCCCTGCCNTCACGATTTGAAATGATGCGATTATCAAATCGCAAAGCCTGCGATTCAATTTGTTCTTCTTGTGTGTCAGTCATCCACACCAATCAGAAGTGCTGTGCTCCACATGTACCAGTCATTTTTAACCAATCAGAAGTGGCCCATGATAGTAGGTGATAGACAGATTGATCCAATCACCTGGCCAAGTATTTTTGAAATACTTTTCGAAATGGCTTCCAATGGAGCTGTCCTATGGTTTGGTGAGGAATGGCTAAAATGCATGATCTGTTTGGTATTTTGAAAAATAAAAAGTATAAATATGCCTTATATAGGTATGGTCCTACACTATATTATTAAAATATAGCATGATAGGTCCACTTTCAATTGAGGATTCAGTACTGGTAATTTGGAAGTATGTCCTTGCAATAGTCGTGTGTGTGTGTGTGTGTGTGTGTGTGTGTGTGTGTGTGTGTGTGTGTGAGATATGTAGCTGCTACCACCTGCTGGTCTGGATCTGTGACAAAACTTTCACCAGACTCCTGAAAAACAGAGCGATGCACTGTGGGTATTACTGTGTGTGTGCATTCTGCAGATTAGAGAAGTCACCGGTGTGAACGTCCCCTCACTGAAGACACAAGGTGTTAGTATGTTTTGTCCCGCTGTATGGCACCAAACTGCCGACTTGTTTTATCTGAGCATTTGATCCACACTTGAATCAGTTTTTCCTACAACAAACCATGATGTCAGTGTGATGGGGCCTCACTTTGTTTTTCACTCTGACCTCTTTCATCTAGTACTTTCTGAATGGATGGCTGAAATGAAATGAATACTTGATGAGGACAGATGGATGTGTCTCTCTTCAATCTGTCTCATATTGACTCCAAACATGTTTTGCTATCCTCATCTGTTGATTTATGTTTTCGCCTTGGTGGAGTCCAAATAGTTCTGCTTTCCTTACAATCCTGCCAGTTCTAACACCCACGGTTTTAATCACCATGTTGTTAAAGTCAGGCAAACAAATACTTATATAAGCCTCATGAAACCCTAAAACTAAAACCTGCTACTCAGTGTGCAAACAGTTGTAATATGTCTGTAAGTGATGTACTGTATAAATAACAGTATCGTGGCCTGGTGTGTCTTTCAGTGCTTTGCAGTGCGATCTCTGGGATGGGTGGAAATGGCCGAGGAGGACTTGGCACCTGGAAAGAGCAGCGTTGCCGTTAACAACTGCATCAGACAGCTGTCCTACAGCAAGAATGACATCCGAGACACCGTCGGTATCTGGGGAGAGGTGAGGAAAATAGTTGTTGTTGTTATCTTTGCAGATTTATAAATAGTTACTTGTTTTTTTGAGAGGGATAGTACTTGTAGAAAACCAGTTAGATCAATTAAATGTAAAGGTGGAGCAGAGTTAAGAGCTAAAAAAGTTAGCCAGGCAACCGTCTCCTCAAATCTATCTCAAAAGATGGAGGAAGGAGCGGAGAATGAAGAGAGGAAAGTGGAGCGATGTTAGGAAGTCTTCCTCTCTCTCTGCTGTGGTTGGGTTTAATCTGAAGCAACAGAACAGAGAGCGGGAGGGAGCTTCTTCCTCCTTCAATAACCTTTCATCTCCCCCCCCTCTTTTTTTAAGGTTTCATTATTTATTTAGGCAGAGACACACACCGCACACCACACATGCACACACAGGCAAATATACTTTTTAAGATAAGTAAAAGAAAGCACTTGAACTTTTGAATAACCCTTTTTTCGCAATGTATTGAGCTGCAGGAAAAAAAGGATTGCATTTTTTCTGTGATGAGATCTAAAGTGTGTGTGTGTGTTTTATTTTTTTCAGGGGAAGGACATGTACCTGCTGCTGGAGAACAATATGTTGAACCTGGTCGACCCCATGGACCGCAGTGTGCTTCACTCTCAGCCAATCGCGAGTATCCGTGTCTGGGGCGTTGGCCGAGACAATGGCAGGTTAGTTTGCAACACTTATTTGTTTCTACTTTTAAATATTGAGTTATCCTCTTTTACTGTTTCTATATTAATCAGGAGTGTGTTGGATTGTGGTTTTCTCAGACTGCACACAGGCTCTAAATGAGCCTTAACATGACTTAGCTGTGAGTCATTTCAGCGTTATTAACCAAACATGACACCGTGAGGCTTTTGTGGCTCATGTTTACATTTTCAATAACTTGAATGTTAGATAGATTAGTCACTTATTTAAATGAAGCCGATGCTCAGTAAAAGGTCAGGGTAACAATTGAGGGCAGTAGGCGAGTGCTGTGGTGACAGGCAGGGGTTAATGATTGATGATGAAGGGAAGCTAATGAAAGATTAATTCATCTGTACAAAGGAGAGGATGAGAGGGAGAATGGCCTTTATCCTACCTCGCCACAAATCCCCGGCTCGCTGTCGGTACCTTGGCTTTCACCCATAGAGCTTTCACCTCAGCGTAGCTCATAGTGTGGTGCTGCTGCTCGGCCACCAGCAAAGGGCGCTCTGCACTGCTGCTGAACGCCCGAGAAGGAAGGGAAATGTAGGTTAACAGGCGCAGCTGGGTGGTGAGAACTGGAGAGGTCGGTAGCTGCTGTATTCATCATTTGAGCCGTATTCATAATTTGAGCCGGCACGCGCCTGCACATATATACACACACACACACACACACACACACACACACACACACACACACACACACACACACACACACACACACACACACACACAAAGAGGACTGCACTCACGCAACGAGGAAAGGCTGAAAGCTCTTGGCATATGCAAAACTGCAGAATTCTGTTGCCTCAGGGATCTCTGTCTTTCTCTCTCACACACACACACACACACACACACACACACACACACACACACACACACACACACACACACACACACACACACCAGTGTATGTTACAGTATCTTTATAGAATCACCCAGTCAGATCAAAGGAGCTCGTCCCCCCC
>NW_011351701.1:1173095-1190410 GCF_000735185.1 Notothenia coriiceps | reverse complement strand
CCCGAGTTGTTTTCCACCATCTACATATAGCAGGAGAGTTGTAACAGTGGGAATATGTGAGCTGCAGCAGAGGGAGGAGGAGAGATGGGAGGGAGGGCAGTCGAGGGGGTTTTGGCAGTGAAGAGGGAGAGGGGGATGAGGCTGCCAGAGGGGGAGGTATGGTTAGTGCTCACTGGGTGTGGAGCGGACAGGTTGAGGAGTGTGTATGCCTGCAGCATCACCAGGGATAGATGGTGTGAGGGTCTGAAGACGCTCCTATACGTACGATTACCTGCCAACATAGAAAAATAAACGGCTGTGAGTATATTTACATATCTTTATCTTACTTTGGAACCATCACTTCTGCTGTTTTGTTTTATTCATAGTAGAACAAGAGAAAGATTACAATGAGGCCTCAGTCTGTAGGGGAGGTTGATGTTTAGTTTCTTATCCAGGGTGAGGGGTGCATGTCACAATTTGACTTCACAGGTGGAATGGAAAATTCATATTGTGGTCTGTGTGTGGTGGTTTCCCCGGTGGTTAAATGTGAATAGATTACATGATAAAAGACTCGTATTCACCTGAATCAATTTTTTTCAAATATATATATCATTTTATTTTAATTTCTACAGAGAGATTTAGGGTTCGAATACACTCTAAAATATTTCAATGTGTTACATCATTTCCATTTGTTTAAAATAATATTTGTTTCCGAAATTCCTCCACAGTTTAACATTCAGATACTCAGGATGTGTATGTAGGAGTGCAACAAATAATAATAGCCATTTGCACTAATTTGTCGCATATCTGTGGCAATCTTTTTGGGGCTGTTTGGTTGAAATGTATGAGCAACTAAGGAATTTGGAGCCTGGTTGGAGTAAGGAGTTTCCCTCCATCGCTCTCCCCCTCTCGCTCTCTGTCACACACACTTCTACCCTTGGGACCCTTGGATTGGTTGTGTCAGGACAGAGCGGTACCCCGGTGCCTCCCCCTCTCCCTATGTGCCATGAAACTCATTATCGCCATAGAGACAGATTCCCACAGCAACCTTGACATTTTCAGGGGCGTCTGCATGATGATAAGATTATATTTGAAATGAAACCTCACCCCCTTCTCCCTCTCTCTTTCTCCAACTCTGTCTTTTATCTTCACTCTTCATCTGGGTCTTTTATCCTTCCCACATCTTTCCGCTTTTACATTTATCGTGTACAATGTTGCAGTTCAATACCAATTTCCTCTCCCAGTATTTCACTTTTCTTCTCTTATATGACTTACTCTAACTCACTTCTCTCAGTAACTTATTTTATGTGGCTTTGAGAAACTGCCAGTCTATTTCCTTTTATTTCTTTAAGGAAACACAAACCTTTGGCAGCCAATTAAAGCTAACGGCTCCCATCCACAACATCTCTCTGTCCTGCTGTTTTTCCATCATCTCTAATACCTTATTCAAATGCTGTCAGTAGCTTGAGATATTGTAAATATAATAAGTATGCATAACAAACTGCGTTGCTGCCTCCCTTCAACCCACTTGCATTATATCTTTTCTGCACTGCTTTGACGTTTTTAAATAAGTAATAAAAGGCACAGACAAAATATGTAAGTCATTGTGTTGGTGTGTGTAGGAGGGGCTAAAAGTGTCTTATCCCTACTAACTTGCTTCCTTTCCTCCCTTGCTTCCTTGGACACAGAGAGAGGTAAACACATTCCTTTCTTTCAGTATCTCTTCATCATCTCCGTCATTCCTTATTGTTTAATTTCCTCTGCGTCTCAGTTTTCTCCACTTCAAAGTGGATCATGATGTACTGAAGCTTTGTCTACGCACATTCACAGATGTAGGGAGAGTACGATGACCTCCTCTGTCCTTGTCTGTCTACAGGCATTTTTTGAAATATACACACACACACACACGCAAGAACAAACACACACAAATGGGAATCTTTTCAGGAGACTTTCCCCTGAGGATCTGGACTCAGAAATCTTGTTAACCCCTAGGCCTGTGTTTCCTATTGCGTGGCATATTGAAGCACAGAGCTTGAAGGAAGTCATTTCGATTTGTGTGCATTTCCTGCTGACATAAATCCACGTTTGTGTGTGTGCGTGTGTTTGAGTGTGCGTGCTTTACAGGTTTAATTTGTTGCAGCTTCATTCCACTTTCCCTCCGGCTCCCTTTCCTCTTTGTTTTCATTCCCTCTCTTCAGCGGGCTTAAATAGTTTTCGGCTCCACTGGGCCCAGGGGAAAGTTCTTCCCTGCTGTCACTCAGTCAACTCTCTCTTGCATCCCGCTGCTTTATTGATCTCTAGGGTCCATCGACCTGCATGTGTGTGTGTGTGTGTATGTGTGTGTCCTGTATTCATCAGACTGATAAAGGTCAGTTCATTGCTCATCTGTCTCCAAATGCTGTCAGTCTTGAAACTGGACACACAAACCCAATGACACGCATACGATTGTCTTGTCTCTGAGTAGAACTGAAACTAGTCCAACCGCCTCTTGTGTCATCTTCATCCCCCTGGTGTTTTTTCCTCTCCCTGTTGTTCCTTTTTGACACTCTGTTTTTCTCTTTCCCAGGGACTTTGCATATGTGGCGCGGGATAAAAACACCAGGATCCTGAAATGTCATGTGTTCCGCTGTGACACGCCAGCCAAAGCCATCGCCACCAGCCTGCATGAGATCTGCTCCCGGGTGAGTGCTTCAGACCGGGTTTGGATTTGGCAAATAGATTCAGATTGAAATAGATTTTCCACTGATCAGGAACGTCGACGATCAAACTAAAACCCAACAAACGGAACTGACAGCCATTATATTTCATAACATTTACTCAATCACAAGTAGATGTTGTACCTTTATAATATAATATTCAAATTGTCCACCCTCAAGATGATTTATTTTATCATGTTATTTTTTTAATGTTTTTTATGTACTATTCCACAACCGAAGCAAACATTATAATATCTGCAGAGAGTATCTGCAGTCCTCAAAAGTCTAAAAACTCTACATTTCACCTAAATCACAGTTATCAGAGAGCTCTCTTTCTGCACTGCAAATGTATTCGTGGATAAATACAGAAGAATGCAGACGGGTCTCAAGGAACCGTATTCAAACCATGTTTCTTATTGTGTCTGCTTCATTCAGCGAACTCGCTCAGAATTGATGGACTTTCCTTTTGTTCCCAGTAAAACACATTTATAGCTTTGGAAGTCCAATTCCGTGTCCTAGAAGATCTTTAAATCCCCTCTTTATTCATGTAGACTCATAATTTGGTGTCGAAATCAATTCCGTGTAGCATTAAAAAGGGTTTTTAATAACTTCAGCTTCCCACAGACACTTTGTGATTACCATTGACTTGAACAGTGTGTCCCTGAAGTGTCTTTAGTTAGAGGAAAAAGGTGGAGTTAGACGCATTTGTCGCCCTTCTCATCGGTCATGCTAACACCGAATTTCTCACATTTGACTTTCAACACAGTATGTGGTAGAACCTGTGGAAAAGTCTCTCTAAAAGGATGAACAAAGAAAGTGGCGAATTGTTCACAGCAGGGTTTGTTGAGCTGTTGATTCGCTGTGATAAACTCTCTGATTAACGACATGTTTTATTTATGTGTGGTATTTCCAGCAGTATGTGTGATTGATTTTGTCTGGTTTGAGTTTATGAGATGCATTTCTCCCTGTGAGTTGCACTGCACGAAACGCTCATACCAAGCTGTAGAAAGAGGTGTGTGTGTGTGTGTGTGTGTGTGTCCCAGGTGAAATCGGTGTTTCTCGTGAGGGTTTTCCCCGGGGGGGGGAGAATTACTTGAGGTTTTCTTGAGCTCTTTTGACTTTTTCATCTTTTTTTTCCCTCCCTCATCCTATTTTACTATCACACACACTTTTTTGTCTCCTCCCCTGTGTCTCTGCCAAGGAATACTAAGCCGCTCGTTTTTTTTCCACGCCATTTCCTGATATTT
Source organism: Notothenia coriiceps (assembly GCF_000735185.1). Taxonomy (NCBI): domain Eukaryota; kingdom Metazoa; phylum Chordata; class Actinopteri; order Perciformes; family Nototheniidae; genus Notothenia; species Notothenia coriiceps. Next base: position 1,186,488 of record NW_011351701.1, on the reverse strand, counting down.
CTGCTTATTGCCCCGTCTCTCTCCGTCTCTCTCCCTCCTCCAGATAATGACAGAGCGAAAGAATGCCAAAGCGATGGCAGGCTCTCTCCACGACAGGATCCAGGCAGGACTAGATCTCCCTCTACAAGGTAGGCATCAAACTGTACCTCTGTCAGCCTGTGTGTGAGAGAGAGAGAGAGAGATGTGACACGTGACGTACATCAATAGACGCAGAGAAGACATCACCTCTTTGGCACACTGCATGCATTTAAACTGGTCATTAGTCTGAGCTGAAAGGGTTGTCATCCCAATGTCCTCTGTTAATGCTTCAGAGTCAAGACAGGTTCCAAACATCTGCATTTAGAGGTTTGATTCATAAATAATTCATTTTAGAGTCTTCAGTTTGGGCCTTAAAGGCACCCTGTGGAGTTTTCTTGTGAACAGAGAAAGGTTGACGTCTGCTGTTACCGACCAAAACACACTGTTTTTGAAGCCTGATCATTCTGTTGAGTGCACATCCTTCCCCTGTCTTTTTATTGAATCCTCTAATTCTAATCATCCATATTCAGTCGCTTCTTGTTTCTTGGCTTCGACTCTTTGCATCTTATATTAGTGCCAGCTGGCGATCAGCAGAATAACGTGAAATGAAGCAGGCACCCTCTCTTAACCTGTTGAACCCCATCGACCCGCCCCTGGGGGGAAAAACGCGTCATCTGCAGGAAACAGCGTCTGAGGACTTCTTAATATTTAATAAACTATGAATGTTTTATATCCATGTAACGGGAAGAAACTCAGCTAACTTATCCTTTTTTTTTCTTTTTTTTTTTAAACCCACAAAGCTAGTGCTGAGCCTATGAATTAGCCACGATCGAAAAATGCTAACGGCGTATTGCACAGAAACTCACTCATAATACCCTTATTACTTATCGTAGCTGCACGTCCATCCCATCGATCTGATCGTGAGAAGACACATAATCGATCGGTACATACAGTGGGGCAAAAAAGTATTTAGTCAGCCACCAATTGTGCAAGTTCTCCCACTTAAATAGATGAGAGAGGCCTGTAATTTTCATCCTAGGTATACCTCAACTATGAGAGACAAAATGAGAAAAAAAAAATCCAGAAAATCACATTGTCTGATTTTTAAAGACTTTATTTGCAAATTATGGTGGAAAATAAGTATTTGGTCACCTACAAACAAACAAGATTTCTGGCTCTCACAGACTTGTAACTTCTTCTTTAAGAGCCTCCTCTGTCCTCCACTTGTTAACTGTATTAATGGCACCTGTTTTAACTCGTTATCAGTATGAAAGACACCTGTCCACAACCTCAAACAGTCACACTCCAAACTCCACTATGGCCAAGACCAAAGAGCTGTCAAAGGACACCAGAAACAAAATTGTAGACTTGCACCAGGCTGGGAAGACAGAATCTTCAATAGGTAAGCAGCTTGGTGTGAAGAAATCAACTGTGGGAGCAATTATTAGAAAATGGAAGACATACAAGACCACTNAATTGGTGGCTGACTAAATATTTGTTTGCCCCACTGAACATCTTCACTCCATGATAAGAACTCACAAAGATGCAAACCTGCATGCGCAAAACCCCCACCTTTTTTTGTTAACATGTGTGTGTATGTGGAAATTCCCCTTCGATTCTATTGGCTCTAACGGCCAAAAAGAGATGTCAATCACCAAAATCGACCAATGGGTTCCAGAGAAACGGTAAAAATGCCAATTTCCACCCAAATCACCTCAGAGGTGGATTTTTTATTCTAAACCTCTCTAAAAAAAAAAGGTCAAATGTCACTTGTTTTGCATCAATCTTGATACAGGGTACTTATTGTATGTTGTGCTTTGGATTCCTAAAGCTTTTGGTCTACCTTACCATCATCCAAGGGTAGTTTTCACTATAAGTAAAAAATTTTTTTTGGACGGACACTATAATTTACAGTTTTGTACTATGTTCAATCTGAATTTTCTTTAAAATAAAAAACATCTATATTGATTCTGACTGTTCTACATCCAACTCACAGGTTTATCATTACTTTGAGAAAAAAGATTATTAATGTTCCACTTTTTAGAAGTCTAGTTATGGTCATTTGTTCTGGAATTGTCATTTTCGAGCCTGAGACCTGAAAAACAGGCTTGGGGTCTAACAGGAAAACTTCTGAGAGTTTCTGCAGTTTACCGATGTCGGGCTTGATGGTCCAGTGTCCCAGCATAATGTGCAAGGATTCATTATGTCACATTTTGAAGAGTCGGACAGATGGGACAAGTAGCAAGTCAACAGATGCTGGGGGCAGAAAGTTAAACTTTGGTGGCAGGAAATAATGCTGGAGAGCAATGTTGAAGAGATAGGTATGCTTAAACATATACTGTGTGTATATATATATATATATATATATCACATAATATACAGTAGAAAGTAGACTCTTTTTTTGGTATCTGGGCCCTTTTTCTATTTCATTTCCCCTGCAGATAGAAACCCCTCAGTGTAGACAGGTTCTCAGCTGCGGGGACCCCACATGAAACTGCCATTACATCATCTTATGCGTGACGCTCACTAAATCCTTTGCTACCAAACAGATGAATATCTACACTTCATATTTGTACTGCGTGGTCTTGTAGGCTGCCTTCAAAAAACATTTAGGAAAAAAATAGCTGTCACTATTGTCAGCTTAAATATCATGCTGGTTGAGCTGCCGACAATTCTCTCTGACCAATCAGTGGTCAGTATTTTAACTCCACTACTGTTATCGAATCAGTCGCTTGTGGTACCAAACAAATTAACAAGGTACTATCCACAACTGTAAATGTATATAAAAAAAAGAGCCAGTTAAGTAGAGCACTGCACAATAATGCAGTGTAAATGCGGCATTAGACTGGTTTTCTAATTTGGTAATTTTGGACAACAAGCTTCTTGCTATCATAACTCACTGTTTTCTCTCCCGTCGGCTCTCTGTCACTCTGTCAGAGAGAAAAGGGATTGTCTGTGCTGCACTTTATCATTTATATTTACTGGTGCTTGAAAAAGACGCAGCACCAGTCCAGCAGACCGAACAACGGCCCAGCCCGCTGCCGACAGCTCCTCAAATCAAACGCTGCAGTGCCGGCCTTAAAATGCCTTCAAAAACTGCAACTAATCCAGAACGCTGCTGCCAGAGTCCTGACCAAAACAAAAAGAGTAGAACACATCACCCCAGTTCTTAGATCTCTGGACTGGCGTTTTTTTACAATTGTATTGCTAACTTATAAAGCAATAAATGGTTTGGGACCCCAATATATGTTGGACATTCTGCTCTGTTACGAGACACACAGAGCTCTGAGATCATCGGGGGCGGGCTTACTCATTGTTCCTCGGCTCAGAACCAATCACGCCGAAGCTGCTTTTAGTTTGGACAAATGGAACAAACTTCCAGAAACCCTGAGGTCTGCACCAACGCTGAGTTCTTTTAAGTCCAGGCTAAAAACCTTATTTTTTCAGCTGCTTACCCAGAAGTATTTTACCTTGTTTTAGCACCTACTGTATTTACAATGTTGTTTTGAAACTATTCTGTATCTCTTTTATGCATGTTTTTTTTAAATTTATTATTCCATTGTGTTTATTCACTGTGTTCCTTTCTTCTGTCTTCTTATTATGTGTTAATGTTGATGCAAAGCACTTTGAATTGTGCTATATAAATAAACGTACCTTACGTTTAACTTGCCATGAGGATGGTAGTATCCAGGTATTTTCTCTGAAGGCCACATGTAGGAACCTTCTGTAAATGTGTATTGTTGCTTACGTGAAGTTAAATATTTGTTCTTGGAAACACTTATGTGTGTGTGGCTTCTCCCCAGCAGAGTTCCCCACCCCAAAGACGGAGCTGGTTCAGAGGTTCCAGGTGCTCTACCTGGGGATGGTGCCTGTGGCCCGGCCAATAGGTGAGTCTGATCCGCAGTACTCCTGCAGACTGGAAGGAGAGGCTCAGCACATGGTTGGTGGTAACGTTGATGTTAATGGTCCAGCTTAAGGAAGGGTTTTAATGGTTGTTGTTTGTTTGTTTCTAACATGCTCTGCTGCAGGCATGGACATACTTAACGGAGCTATAGACAGCCTGATGGGATCTTCAAACAGAGAGGACTGGACCCCGGTGGACCTCAATGTAGCAGATGCTACTGTCACCATCAGCAAAGAGAAGGTGAGACACATCTGCTGTAGCCAAACTGCTTTAAATACTATGTGCCAAATAGATTTGAGAAAAGAAGGGCTTCAAATACAGACTGTGATTTCATTACTTTTATGTTTCAATCCAACAAGCAATTTGTTGTATTATAGCAGTATGTTGAAAGCATCAGACAGGCAGAACTGAGTACATTATAGATATGTTCTTAATTTCTATGATATCCATTAATCAAACACATGTTTTCGACCAGGACGAAGGAGAAGTGCTGGTGGAGTGTCGTGTTCGTTTCCTCTCTTTCATGGGCGTTGGGCGAAACGTGCACACGTTTGCCTTCATCATGGACGCTGGCAGCCATCGTTTCGACTGTCACGTCTTCTGGTGTGAACCCAACGCTGGACACGTGTCAGAGGCCGTACAGGCCGCTTGTATGGTGAGTCACTGAGCGAGAAAACACAGAGCTGACAAAACGTCTTTTATACATTAAGCTAACTCTCGTTTTAGTTAAGGAGTAAATGTGTTTTTAATTGTGCAGAATTAGATTGTAGGAAATGTAGATTGTGCATATTTTTAATATTATTATGAATGTCTGTCACTTTGGCCTTACCTTATACTACATGCATAACATCGTATTAACAACAGCTAACCTTATAAGAAGGTTTTCACTCCTAATTGATCAAATGCAAAATGCATTATGTTGCGAATGCTATATAAACTAAGATCAACAGTTACAATAAGTACAGAGAGTCAAAGACATTTAAAGAGTGAATGTCTTTGCCTGTAGCTCAGTTTAAGCTGTGTTTCTACAGATGTGTTTTTTACCGTCCAACCTATATGGTCCATTCAGGTTGTAATGGGGCCCTGTGTTATAAAAATGCATTTAAATCAAAAGAAGCCATCTTAAGGTAAATAAGTGTGTGTTCAGCATCAGTTGGAAGGAGAATGTCCTTGCAAGTACAGGTTTTTAGTTTTTTTAAATATATTACACATTGTTTCCTGCTTTACAAGAAAACATTTTAAAAATGAATTAGTACATTGAATACATTACCAGTGTAATATACTCATATATACCTCTCAAAATGTTTTTATTTTATCATTATAATGTCAGTGATTGCAACCCAGAATGCCCTGGGTGATGTTTCTGCTCAAGTGCAGCCCATTAGTGGAGATAACTCCTCTCCCTGCCTCCCTGCTGCGGCTGAGTCACAAGATTAGTCGACTGCTGGCCGGGCTATTGATCACACATCAACTCTGGAAATATGGACACACACACACACACACACACACACACACACACACACACACACACACACACACACACACACACACACACACACACTCTCACGCACACACTAAAACTGATTCACGTTGACAAGACTCATCAGTCATTACTATTGATCACAGCTAGCGGCCGGCGGTCCCTGCTCTCTCACCTTCACAGCCGTATACTCAGCAGCTGTAACTCTCTCTTATTTACAACGTCCCTCTCTCTCCTCTCTCTCTCCCTCAGCTGCGGTATCAGAAGTGTTTGGTGGCCCGCCCCCCCTCCCAGAGGGCATGCAGCTCGTCGCCCCCCGGAGACTCGGTGTCCCGCCGGGTCTCGACCAGCGTGAAGAGAGGCATGCTGTCTCTCATCGACACCCTCAAACAAAAGAGACCCGTCACAGAGTTGCCGCAGTAACCAACTGTTAAGCGCTACCGACTCCCTACCACAATCCCAAGTCACCATGGTAACTAGTCGCATTGCTGCCAAATACCTGTCGCCACCACAGACCCCTGTAACCATGGAAACCCAGTAAACCCAAGGGTTTGGGGAAGCCCTGTCACAATTCCTTCACTTCTTCAGACTGAAACAGGAATTTCACCTCAAGAGTTTTTCAAGCTCTTGTGAGGAAATTCAAATCTGTTTGCTCGTAAAAAAGGAGATGAACAAAGACTTATGGAGAAGAAACAAACCACAGAGAAACATCCGAGTGGAGATCTTTGGTGGTGATGGTGTACATAGGAGTAACTCTCACCCCCCCCCCCACAGAGGAGCGAGGAGAAACAAAAACTGAAGAAGTAGGAAGAGCTCCTTCCAGCACGTGTGATGCTGCAAACTGCTGACCTCTCCATGCTCTAACTGTATCCGTGTCTGTGCAGCCAGCATGACCCCCCTCCCATCATGCACCTGGTTGTCCTGTTAGTCTGTAGTGGCGTGTCCCCCTCTGTCCCTCTTCCTCGTTATCCTCAGTAGACTGAAATGGAAAGAGAATCCTGAAAGCCATCGTGTCTGCACTCAAATGAAAGAAGCAAGTACAGACTAAAGAGAAATGTCAGTCTACACACTCATACCTATTCAACTAACCTGCATGAACTTGTAATAGAAACAATATCAATACACTGCTGCTGCTTACAGAAGGGGTGATCGAATCCGAAGCCACTTCCTGTCTTCTTCCTTTGTTCCTCATAGACAAGATGTGCAAGAATCGGCCGAGAGGGTCTAAAACGAGCGGTGGCCTTTCACCCGAAACATCCTTCGCATACTTCCTGTTTACCTGTTTTTATTATGTCGTTATCCCTTGGAAAGCAACAGACGACAGCCATAATGAAGGAAGAGACAGGGACGGGCTAAGTGTTACTCTCTGCTGCTCCAAACACAGGAAGTATCGGCATGCTGCTGCTCATAGAAACACATGCTGGAGGAAATTTGACAGAATATTTCTCTAAATCCCACCTCAGTTCCATTCCTCAGAGACTTCATGTCCACTAATACAAAAAAAAAGAAAAGGGGTTGGCAACACAAGAAAGGCTTAATCCTAAAAAGATGAGGACTGGAGGAATGTGTTTTGAACCTGGGTCTAGTGCCAGCTGAGAGGCGGGTTTCATCTCCAGCTGTTTTTGGAGAGGAAAGTCAACAGAGAGACATGTGGACTCGGACTAACAGGATCTCCTGGGCTGCCATCTGTCTGTCTCCAGGGTTACGCTCACTTGAATGCGCCTGCTCTGTTTTCTCAAGATCACTTGCGTTTGGTTTGTATTCTGACATGTTTCCCACACAAATCTCAATTCAACACTGCTAGCTCCTTATTAGCACGTATCTGATTAGCTTGGATGTAAGGTAATCAGTGTGGACGTTTATTGCAAATAAAAAACACATTAAGCTGTAGATTAGAGTATTTAAAGAGTGAGTGCCATCCTTATTCCAATGGGTTCCTATGATGAGGGAAAATGTACAAAAACACCACTCGTTAAAAATCTCTGAAAATGTGTTGTCAAGATAATGCTGTCATAGAAACAACACCTATACACAGTGGTTGTCATTTGGAGGTAGGATGAAGTTTCCCAGTGCCCCACTGATGGTTTTTGTAAGAGAAAGAAACTGTGGACACATCTTATTACTGAACTTCTATAATTGACCATCTGCCAAACCCCTCCTTTTTTTGTAAACGGCACCATTAACAGGTGGCAACAGTATCTAAAGGGGACATCTGTAAAGTGTCTTGTCGTCTCCTTTTCTTGCCCCAGGTTTTAAAACTCCACGGTTAACCTACATGTGTTGAAGGAAGCAGGAGTGTACTTGAGATTGTGAGGAGAAAACACAGCCACTTCAACTTTATTTTGTCACAAGGATGTTGAAATGTGAATGAGATGACAAAATGAGCGTGTACATAATATCAGTTTAATGTAACATTCGGCATTAATCATTGTGATAAGCTATCTTTTTTTTCTTTTAAATATCTGTAGTTTTCTATTATTTTCTTTTAATGAAATGCCTTTTTTTGAGAGCTCACCAAATGGCCAAAGTGTAAAATACTGATATACATTGTTGTAGATAAGAAAATTACGAGAGCTAATAATGAAACGAGGAGAGGCGATTGGACATTTTCACAGTTGTCAATTACGTTGATACTGAATTTAACTGAGCAATTATCTATGCATTCTTTTGATCTTCTCGAGAAATGGAAAGTTGTGAAAAGCCTTGCATGCCCTTGGACGGTTGAAAGAACGACTGTATGTACTGAACAGAAATATTTTTTATTTTATTTATTCTATTTTATAAAGGTATATACTGATTTTATTAGTTGGGGCGAGTAAAGTCTCTTGACTCGGTGTCATTGTCATAGTCCCTGGTTAAATCACAATGCAACAAGCAAGCTTCGCAGAAAAATAAATATATCTTCACCTTGTACAGCGCACTGAGAGCTGGGAGTGATGGGGATGATGTTAGTAACGTGTGCACTCCCAGTGTCTCTGTCAGGCTCACACACATGAACAACACACACACACCTTTCCCTCAGATGGATGTGTTGCTTCCTTTGCTGCTCACTGATTTGTACACTTTATCGATGTAATCAATTGTGAGAATAAACAGCATTATAAAACAGAACTGGTGGCTTCCTTTTTGATTATTACTCGTACTTCCCACCCCTTATACATGTTATAAAGTCACTAGATGTTAGAAAATATAAATGGGGTTAAATTAAGATTGATACATATGTAAGCTGATCATTGGTATTTTAATGACGTCATTTTACCTACTATACTTTCATAATTACAATTCAATGTTTTTTTTGTTATATCGTGAATGATCACTTCAGCAGCAGTATGTACATTTCTTTAGTTTTAAGAAATACCAATAGAGATGTCAATATGAGTAAAACTTCTTTAAAACATATTTTTCATACATTTTTATTTTTCATAGTTAACTAACAATACAATAATATTTTTCTTGGTTTTAAATCATTTCAAATAATTAACTTGGGAGTCCATTATGATTGACTGTAGTGTCAGAACATGCCATTATTGTTATTAACCACACCATCAGTGTTCATGATCTCTCTTCTATAATCCAGGCAGATAGATGGAGGAAGAGGATGCACATATTTGGGCGCGCTGAGAGTGGGGGGTCCTGGTGGGACGCTGACTGAGGGAACTACCACTCTTGCTGCCAACAGAGCTGCAGGAAGGAGAGGAAATGGGTGGCAGGACAAAATCTGCATGCGTCAACACTTCCTCTGTCGCCTCCTCTTCCTTAGGTCTGACCTTTCCTTCCACCTTTCCTCTGACCTTAAACAGGCTTTCTGCTCTCACTGTATGCTTCAGTGTTTTCTCTGCTCTTTCAGGCTCAGGGTTGAGTCTCTGCACCTGCTTGGAGGCTGCAGGTGGAGCAGAAGGCGGGGGGCTGAAGACATTCTGCTGTGGTTGGATCGTTGCATTTTTACTCAGCTTGTTTGCGAGGGCTGTGATTGGAGACAAGTGTCTGGAGGGTTTAGCAGAGGATATTAACGTCAGGGTGAGACGAGGTATTCTTCTCCGTTTGGTCTTCGTAGGGCGCCTCTTGTGATGTGATTGGCTGACTTTTACCTTATCTGATTTCTTCTTGTTGCTGTTGGTTTGTTTTGTTCGCCCTTTGACCTTACGCTTACTGCTTTTAAGCCCTTTCTTCCTCTTTCCTCCCTCTTCTTCTCCTTTTTCCTCCTCTACATCCTCACCTTTCTTCTCTTCATTTTGTGAAGGTGCGACAGGCTTTTCTCCCTCCCCCAGCTGACCCTCTCGGCCCGAGGGGGAGGAAGGTTTGCTGCTGGCTGACGCGGCTCGATTCTTCTTGCTTTTCCCCTTTTTATTAGTCTTTGATAGTTCAGGAATGATTCCACCCAGGAGGCCTTTAGCCGCTGCCCTTGCCAGCACATCGTGGACTGTTTCTACCTTAGTGGGATCCGCCTGAAAAAACAAGGGCAGCTTAAGATTTGATGTGAAGACACAACCCATTAAAACAACAGGTCTCTAGGGTGGCACCAAGGAGATCTATACCACAAAACACGACGCTGTAGAAATGACTAATGAGCCACGGCCGTAAAATGTTAACCGGAGGAGGAGGAGGAGAGATAGCAGGATTTATATCCTGAGAGCAGCCGCTTATCTTTTCTCCCCCTCTGCCTCTGCCTGTGACTTTGAGCCAAATGCTAACAGCATTGTCAGCAAGCTAACATGCTGATGTTCAGAGGGTGTATTTCTTAACATTTTCTCCATTTGACTTAAGCATGCTAACATTTGCAAATGAGCACTAAGTATAAAAGTAAAACTAAGGCTGATGGGAATGTCCTTTACTTTGAACATATTTAGTCATAAATTATTGGAGAAATTAATCCTTTGATCTGACGATGGCGCTACAGAGACAGTCAGGGGATCCCCCACATCAGTAGTCCTTATTCTTATGGGGTCAAATAAATCCATTAAATAGATGTTAACACATTTAAGTCATTCCCATTGGATGGATCCACTGACATTTTCACATCTCTAGTCATGTGGCTAATGTGGTTTGAACACATACTGTTTACTGTGGCTGATGATCATTGTTCTGTGGTCATGTTGTATAATCTTATGTTTCAATCTAGACCAGATTCCTTAAAAAAACAACAATGCCATTTTCCATTTGATTTTGGATTACATCAGAAATGCAGAAAATCTCGCAATGTTAAGGAAAAGAGAAACTATGTGTATTCGCCCCCTGGTGAATGGGTTCTTGCTTGGTCCATGCCACAGCGGTCCACCAAGTTTCATGAAAATCAAATCAGCAGTTATTCTGTAATCCTGCTAACAGACACACACAATGAAGCTGGACACAACTTGCTGGGCAGCTTTAACCAGCAGGTCCTTTAACAACAAAATGCACACATTTTGCTCAATGTTTCGATACTTTAAATGTGCACTGGTAAAATACTGTCTTCTGGGCTTGGTCCCAAAGACTCAAGTTTGAATCCGGCCCAGGTCCATGTACCGCGTGTCAACCCCCTCTGTCTCCCCCTTTCATAGCTGTCACTCCAATAAAGGCACTGGTTGCCCAACAAAAATCTTATAAAAAACAAAACACTGTCTTCATCTGTAGTAACATTCAGAGTATAAATCTGTCTTAATCTCTTCCCCGTCCATCCATCTCTGCCCGTCTGAAAAATAATGCAGAATATTGCATTCCCTCAAGTGTTAAATCTGATTTACCAATTTTATTCTCTTTTTTTGCTTGGACAGCATTTTATGCTCATCATTTATAAGCCTCAAAACTTTAATTATGCTGCAAAATTAGAGTTTGTAATAAAACTGAAATGCCTAACGTTTAAACGAGAGAAGCATGAATAATATCAGCCTGTCAGATGTGTGTTTTACAGACAAGTCAGATTTTTCATGTTTTGCAGCAAATTTGGACACAAGTATGATTTTAAGGAGAGTTGTTGTTGCCTTACCGCTTCTCTCTATCTGTCTCTATGACGACATGTTGTGTATTTCAGATCTAAATCACAGCCCAGTTTGACAGGAGCGATTCATTATCTGAGCAGCAGAGAAACACCTCTGAATTGTCAGTGTAACTAAATCTGCCGACGCAGCTGGGCTGTCGATTAAATTAGACAAGATGATCATTAGATTTAAAATGCCTGACTTTTCACTGAGAAGGTGCACAAGACCTGACCATGTGTGTTTTATTGGGAAAATAAAATACGCACACATACTTGCACGGTCCCCTCCCTGCACCACTTTTTCAAGCTGCAGGGGATCAAGGGAGCAGCATCTAATTTCCTTGTGTATGTACTTTTTATGAGTGGAGCAAGGGGGAGGAAAGAGGGGAGGGGGGCAAATAGACGGAGCAACGAGGTGATGCAACAGGATCAGAGCGCTGGAAAAAAAAGATACAGAGAATTATCCATTCATCTTCGCCGTAAAGTACTGAAATGATTCAGCCACCGGTCCGTATTTCATCTCTAACTTGTCTCTTTTGAATGCAGTATTGGAATAATGCTGCAGTGTTTCAGGGAGAGTGTGTGTGTGTGTGTGTGTGTGTGTGTGTGTGTGTGTGTGTGTGTGTGTGTGTGTGTGTGTGTGTGCAGAACTCCGACATAGCTGGAACAGAATAACAAACACTCCTGCCTCCAGTAAATCTCCCAGAATCCCTCTGGGACAGGAAGTGCCCTTGTAACCTCATGGGTGGTTAGCTGGGTAGATCAGCTGCGTCCTGTTTCATGCTGTGTCCTGGGCGTGTGTGTGTGCCAGGGAAGAGTAAATCAAAATCTGTGGATGCCATTATGTCTCTATCTTCTTTGTCTTCTTGTAGAGGTGATACTCAAATGAAAACAAAGTACTTTAGCTCCCTTTAATCTTACCTTTCATCATTCAATCTTACTTTTTGTGATATGCAGGAAGCAGAGAAAGCTGGAATGATAACATTTGACATTTTGTAGGAAAACAGTTAATCAATCAGCAAATTAGCAATTGATTATTTCTCTAACATAGTGTTTTATTTGGTGTTTTACCTTTATGTTAAATTAGGTTATTGTCATTAGGAATCCGTTTTATCATTTTTGAGAATTCAAATGCTTTAACTTCATTACATTTCTAAATGTTTATGCGTCATCCCCTTGAAAATCATTTTTTCCTTATGTTTGGCGTTACCCTACACACAGCAAGGCAGAACTTTGGGATGAGTTATGTACCTCATGTTTACTTCCTCAGTCATCACCGACTTTTGTGGGCCTTAAACTTGCCTACCTCTGCAGAAGGTCTGTTAAACCTATTGTATTCCTTTGTCAGCATTATGTAAATATCTCGATGTTCAGTTTAATTGGGCACTTAAAACTCTCTGCCTTGTGCTTTCTTGTTAGACATATGAAACACATCCCTCTTCCCCAAAGTAACAGCCCGACCTCTGAGCTGTAAACCATGCAGTGATCCGAGCCGCTGAGCCTCTTCACTTTTTTCTGCTCGCTCTCTGATGACTCACTGTCCCTATTGAATGTAAGGCTCCGTCTGAACATCTGTGCATTTCATTTCTCTGCAAGAATGGTGACGAGCAGCATTTCCAGAATTGACTTTCCATGTGTTCTTTTGTCCTGATTTCCTCTTGTGCGTTTGCGTCTAAAATTGTATCATAACTTGTTTTTAAAGTTAGTGCAGTGTCTGGTTAAGACATATTATCCTCTGAAGCAGCGTTAAACATGATTCTGGCGTCATTCATTTTGAGCTTATCAATATCTAAGACATAGTCGTCCATACTGCTGCAACCTCCCGTCTCTCTCACATTGACAAAGCGGTGTTGTTTTCCCAGGTGTGTGTCAGATTCCTCTGTGGATGTTGCGGGTTACAGATCCAATACGACACTGCTTTCACACAGAGGAGCTAAAACACACGCACACGCACACGCACACGCACACACACACACACACACACACACACACACACACACACACACACACACTGCAGGAAGGATATTTAAAGATGTCT
>NW_011351701.1:1154128-1173055 GCF_000735185.1 Notothenia coriiceps | reverse complement strand
GGGTAGCCTACGGAGGAAAAGAGAGAGGGTTTTATTTTCTGACGCTGCGTCCGACGCACCGCGGACACATATTTATGTATAAAAGACATCACAAAGTGCATTTTGCATGATAGGTCCTCTTTAAATATTGTAGGCAAAGTGTATCTGCAAAAAACACACTTCTTATATATTTTTTTTAAGAAACTGTTCATTCACTGCTCCCTGGGTGTAGGTAGACATCTCAAATCATATGTTCGTAATTTGGGTGAATTGGTTTCAATTCGATTGCTTTAGTTTGTCTTATATGTCTTAATATTATATTCTATAAACAACTTTTCTTCTTCTGGTAGACCGAGATTTACTGGAGGACATCATTGCTGACAGCTGCTTCCACACTTCTCAGCATATTGTGAGTCCCAGCAGATTTGGAATTAAGTTATTAAATCACATCAGCACTTACTTACTGACTGTTCTTCTGTCTTTTAAAGAGCAGCCATGTTATCTATTTCCATATGATTGTGTATCAGTAGGCTATATGGTGAAATGAGTAAGGGCAACTGGGATGCAGTTAAAGTCCATTTGTATTCAGATCTGTACACAGTCTGGATGGTTATAGGTGGCAAATGATGCACGCAGGAGAGAGGCAGACGCACTCTCCAACTGGGAGACTATAAATGACGCTATAAAACACTATGCGATGACACATACATGGGCAACGAGACACAACTAGCCTGAGTGTGTGTGTGTGTGTGTGTGTGTGTGTGTGTGTGTGTGTGTGTGTGTGTGTGTGTGTGTGTGTGTGTGTGTGTGTGTGTGTGTGTGTGTAAAGGAGTACTTTATTGAGGGATGGGTAAAACATGCAGAACAGGCTGACAGATCATTAGCTTGACTATAAAGCTGCCACACAGCTCTTTGTGATTCCTCACACCTCTGTACTGCAGTATACTTATACCTCCCCACACACACACACACACACACACACACACACACACACACACACACACACACACACACACACACACACACACACACACACACACACACACAAAAGAGTTGAGCACAAGGTGTGTTCGTGGCATAGCCTGTATAAAGATAGAGATCTTTATATACAGTCTATGGTTAGTGGCCATAAAAGAAAAAAAGAGAGGTGTGAGAAAATATCTGCTTATCATTTTCCTTAGGGCTGTTATAATCAATATTTTTATATTAACAATAAACCACATGACCACATCTAGTGGGAAAAGGTAGGTTCGCTGGAAAAAACAGTAGGGAGCTGTTTTTATTTTATTTTAGCAAAGCTGCTAAAACCCACTGTACTGCTCTGCGCCAAACAGCAGATAGACACAGTTGGCTAAATGCTCATGAAGATAGTTAAGCATTTACATGCCAAAGAGCAAGATATTGAAGTCAGTCGGAGGAGGAGACCAAAAGAGCAAAAATAGAGAAAAAAATGTGCTTTATATTTGCAAAGTGATCATAAACTTTACTAAAAAGACATGTTGCTCAATATCTGCCAGATTGGTATTCAAGCAATTGTTGTTATTGAGTATTTCTATGTTTTTGCAGTCCAGCGACTTGTTGCCACTGGCGATGGTGATGCTGTTTGACTTCCAGGACCGAAGGTTTCTGTCACGTGAACGTCTAACAAAGGAAGAGAAGGGGCCTTTTCAGGAAGTCAGGGACCTGGAGACCAGTCTACACAAGTGTGTGTGTGTGTGTGTGTGTGTGTGTGTGTGTGTGTGTGTGTGTGTGNTTAGAATCTATTAGACCCACATCTTTCTCTCTCTCTCTCTCTCCCTCTCTTTTGTGTGTGTGTGTGTGTGTGTGTGTGTGTGTGAGAGAGAGAGAGAGAGAGAGAGGGAGAGAGAGAGAGAGAGAAAGATGTGGGTCTAATAGATTCTAATTAGGTCTTGATGAGTGAGAGATATCAAACCCAAACTTATGTAAAATCACACACAACTACATGTATACACACACACACACACACACACACACACACACACACACACACACACACACACACACACACACACACACACACACACAGTGAGTGTGTGTGTGTGTGTGGTATGTGGATAGTCCATTTTTGCAAGGTTCCCAACCCTGGTTTGAATCGTTTTCATCAATCCTGCAAAGGTACGAGTAGTTTCAACTTCCAACACTATACATTTTATTCATAAGAAATTAAGTATTTTGCTAAACATGAAAAACATGTTGTAATCTCAAATGACCCAACGTGTTGGCTGAAACAGCACATTTCCCTTTTGACGTTGAGTAGTGCCTTCTTATATTTATAAATCTTCTGCAAAAACTAAACCAAATCAACTACTCAGGACTTCAAACTTTGACCCACAAACATCACACTCAAGTTTATTTCCATGAAGTGAAGAAAAAGTCCAACTTTCATTCTGAACTTTCAACACAAATAAACTATCAGTTTCAGTGTGGAGTCGTAATTGTCAATTGTTTATTATCAAGTTATTAGTTATGTGGTATGCCTCTTAACCTACATGACACCCTACAACCCTATTTTGGACAATGAAGTGTCTCGAACTTCAGAAAGGACCTTTCCTGTTTCAACGCAAAGTCCATAAAGAAAATGGTTTTCCCAGTTTGGTGTACAGGAGCTCCACTGCAGAGAGACATTTTTCAGATGAACTGAACACCTTCTACAAGCCAGAAATCTGCTATCAAAATCTTGTGGAACCTGTGGTTGAGTGGAAGCTGTTATGAAATTATCAAAAATCACATGACGTGTCACATAATGCTTGAATGTCTCGAAACTTTGGGCCAGATATTGTAACTGGCACTTGTACTGTGAGTAGATCCACTAAAGTTCACTTAAAAAGTACATAACAGAAAAGTGTAAATACTGCATTTGATTGAACAACATTTCTTTGAGAGGTAGGACGTAAACTTGATTAAAGAGAGGCTGAACAGCTTCCCGTAAAGATTAGACCTTTATTGAGAAAATTCCAGGTCGGCTTATGGCCGCACGACCCGCCATCTCCAACCGGGCCGATTATTGAATACGCCGCTACACACACGAACACACACACACAGAGCAACTGGAGGCCTGTTGTGAGGCGACATTGATGACGCGTGTTGGATGGGATAATCCCCCCAGCTGTACTCTCACCCACAGAGAAGTGAGGCTCATTGGCCCGAAAAAGAGCCCACTGAGGTTTTTCCACACACTGATGAACCCCCTCCTGCTTTTCTGTAGCTGACCAAGCACTAGTAAACTTATAAGCAGTAGTAAACGTACAAGGACTAGTAGACTAACAAGCACTAACTACCCACATTAACTTGTTTTCATTCTCTGCTGATTTATATACTGTATTCCTCTCCTGGGTTCATCCTGTTCATGCATTAGAAAGACAGGTACAAAGAGTTAGCTACATTCTTAATGGTAAAGTAGTCTAATTCAATAAAGGCTAGAAAGTGGGTTTAGGGTCATACACTGCAGGAAAAACTATATCTCTGGCATACTCTGACATAAAATGTCTCCCCCTGTTGGTTTGATAGAGACATCGCTTTGATTTATGACATGCATTTTAAAGGAAGACTTCCTTTAGTGCTTTTCTTACAACCAGGGCAGGATGGTACGTTTTTATCACCATGAACAGCTCTTCCAAAAGCTAGAAAAACACTCACAACAATATCATTGATTTTCCCTAATAATGATAAGCACATTTCTATGTCAGAATGGGAAATATGGAGAACAAACAGAACTGGATAGAGATACGTACAACACACTTCATGTCTGTGTCCTACACATGATTTCTGTCCTGCTCTTTGTAGACAACAGTACTGTTATTTTTTATACACAATCGTATTCTCATATAATGTTATTTTGTATTTGTGGGTCATCCCATCTTAATTCTCTTGTATGACTTACAACAGTTATTGCAATTAGTGTTTTTTGTATTATTATTGCTGAGATTAACCTTATCTTGTGGTTTACATTTCATTGTAATTAATAAAGTAAAAACTGAACAAGACTGTTTTTTGTTCCAGCCTAGGGTTAAGCTGTTGTTTCCCAGATGCAGGGCCGCCACTTGCGAACAGGCAAGGCAGACAACTGCTTGGGGCCCCGGACCAGAAGGGGGGCCCCAAAGAAGGTAGATTAAGAAGGTCCACAGCAACGACAACATGAAACACCCTGTAATGTAACGACTTGTCGGGAAACCCTGCAAACCATGCATAGCGCGCCGTCAAATGCTGCTTCTTATCTTACATTTCGTTGCCGGTTCGAGGGGCCCCCAGTGAATGTTTGCCTAGGGCCCCCACACAAATCGAATCGCCACTGCCCAGATGGATGAGTAAAAACTTTATTCAGAGAGTATAATTTTGATTAAATGTAGAGTACACAACAACCATTGAACTATTTTTGGACACTGTCAAAAGGAACCTTTCTTACAGCTGCAATAATAAGTAACAAGTTAAACATTTTCTAACCCATCGAACCGTCAGAGTCTTGTGCTCAGTGGTTCCCAACCTTGGGGTCGGGACCTCCAGTGGGGGTCTTGAGGCTTCACAGGAGGCGTCAAAGCCTTCTTGTTTTAAACTAATCGAAGTCAACTTCTTTATATGTACAGCTGGCTTTTATCTCATTTGGATGATTCCAGTTGTTAAATCTAAAATAAAGTTTATTATTTGTATCTTTTAATTTCAAATAAAATAGGGCATGTGAAGAATACAAGCATGATTTGACTTTGCATAGCGCAACAGTAAAAAGTAGTGCAAAAAGTAGTGCAAGTTCTCACATGCCAATCTTGGCTAAAATAAATATTGTGTAGGCGGGATTTGAAAACATGGTGCCAATGTCAATCACTTTCTTTATCTCTCTAGTGCAGGGATGCTCAAGGTAAGCTCGATTTGTCCCACGAGACAATCGAAAAACAAACATTTAAAATTCAACACATCATTTTTAAATAACATGGCTCTTATTTTATTTTTCTTGTGATACGGTTTTTTTAATAGGATCCCTAATTATAAATCTTTTTCATAATCTTAGCACCCTGTGCACAGGAACTCAGTTTGCACAGAGGCAGAGAATCCCAGACAAAGTGTATTTCAAATAAGGCAACTTTTGAATCTTTACAATAAAGTGCAAATGTTTGCTTTTGGCTCATCATTGGCCCTCCGAGAGAAAACGTTAGGACCCCCGCTCTGGTGAATGAATGAACCCCCCTGCTTGAGGTGTGAAGCACTGCAGGGCCAGTAGGGGGCAGTATAACCTGGTCAGCCTGCCTGATGCCTCCCTGCTGTCATTCAGTAGAAAGTGCAGTATGAATAAAGTTTACAACAGGTCAGACGGTGCTCTCTGTGTAAGCTCTTACAGAAGAGGGGTGGAAAATGTGATTCTTATGTTGTGTGTCATTTGATTTGAGTCGAAAATAAGATGAGTCTCCCTCCTGTACTGGTGTCTGCTTGCTAGAGGTTATAAACAAAATTAAAATGAAAAGAGGAAAAAAGAAGGGTAAGGCTTCTTGGATGCTAAAATTATGTTGTTCAATGGAAAAACCAGTGGGTCAAAATGCTTTTTTTTTTACAAGAAACATGGTTTCTTCTATTCTCTTTTATTTTTTTAAAATTAGATTTGTGTGTACCAAATCGCTGACATTGTCAGACAGGGACTCTAATAATATTGTGGAATATACAGTAGGGGCATATGTTTGGAATCCCTTTCAGTCCGGCATACCTGAAGATAATACAGACTGATACCGAGCAGTCCTTTGTGAGTAAAGTGTACAACCTTTCCTCTGTACAGATCAAATACACTCTATCAAAATGACATGAATGATTCATTGTGAGACTTTGAATGGTATACCCCCCTCCTATGTTATGCTGTTGTATAAAGTTTCATTGCCCCGCTCGCTACCTTTTGTTGGGGTAAATTATTTGTTTAATTCCTTTTGTATGCAAGTAAGAATAAATACTTTTTTATGCAACTTAGGATACCATTTAAGACAATTCTCACACAATTTCTCTGCTTTCCAGATTTGAAGAAAGTAATGATCGAGACATTTGGTAAATTATTTAAAAAGTAAATGCCAATGTCCATTATTCTGAGATTTTACAATCTAACGCCAGAAAAAAAACTGTTCATTAAATCGTACTTCCCACATCTTAGAACATTGTTAGACTTTTTAAAGATTAATTTAAGAAATTGTATTACAATTTAAGTCCTTATTTTAGATTTAATTAATTAAATGCCTTAGTAACAATTTAAATAAATGTTCAAGTATAAATACTAGAAAAAATAAACCTTAAAACTGATTACACACAACGGTGACCTATAAAGTCACAGTAAATCTGTCATAGAGATGCCTCCTTCATTATCATATTGTTGCCATGGTATATCAAACTCAGGACAGAACTGAGCCAGGCATGACGGGCAGGTGACGAGTGTATGAAGGGCTCTAGTTGATCGGGACAGCGATAACCGATGTGTATCATACACTGTGGTCAGAGTTGGAATATTTGTTCAGGCTGCATTTCTCTGTGAAGATGAGCTGCGTTGCTCCTGTGAGGACAATTCTGAATGACAAAGGTAAGCCCGGCTATGCAATTTTAAACAGCCCATCATCCTCTACGCAGATTACACTAAGCTGCTGTAGCCCTTTCTTCCAGTCCTGCTCCTCTAAAGTGGACTTTAGGAGAAGAAACTGCTTCACACTCATTAAATCACTGCTGATATTCCTTAATTTATTCCATTTGCTCCGACATGGCCTTATTGGACAGGCTGCGCATTTCTGGTCAACTCCAACTTTGTGCTTAAAAATTGATGAGTGCTGTGAAAGCTGATTACACTCTGTCTGTATTCCCTATATCTGCTTTAATTAGAGACTACTGGTCCCTGCAACTTCTGGATGTTAATCATCATGTGCCAATTCAAATGGTCAAGTCAAGTGGTGTCATCCGAACACACATCATTGGTGCAAACAACAGACTGTTACTTCATAATTGTGTGTGTGTGTGTGTGTGTGTGTGTGTGTGTGTGTGTGTGTGTGTGTGTGTGTGTGTGTGTGTGTGTGTGGTGTGTGTGTGTTGAATGAAGCAGGTCAGTGTGAGGTGGACCTTTGTCCAGGGTCGGGCAGCGGCTCATTATTTATTAATGCAGATGTATCTGACCGGCCGCCTAATTGCACCAGTAGCGTCCTGAACAGCCGCGGAGTCTCACATTCACAGAAAGTAGAAGGTGGATCACATGTCAGCCATGACTAACGCTATGCGTCTTATTTACATCTGCCCAGCTCAGATTCAACTCTGTACGCAAACTTGTGATTGGTAGATGATAGCTGGTTCGACAGTGTCTGGAGTTCAAAAGAGTACAAATGTTGAGAGGAAGATAGAAAAATGTTTAGAGGTGCCTGACAATGGTTTGGTTGTATTGCTGTGAACATGACAGACAAAGGTAAGGTCTTTATGATTTCTGTTTTGTATGGTTTTCTTTGTGTGTGTGTCTAAGATGAACTGTTTGTTACAGTGGGCTCCAGCGTGGATGTGACAGAGGAGATCTTTTTCCCACCTCAAGACCACAAGGAGCCCATTTCATTTCTACTTCCTCATCTTCCTTCATTGTTACCTATACCAGGTAAGATATGATTCAGATATTTAAATATCTTAAAGTAGTATTCTATTCTATTTAAGAATTGTTAAATTCAAACATTTATCCATCAGGGCGTAAGATGAGTATGGATGTACACCAATCAAACATATTATGATGATAGCAGCACTGGACTGGGGGCTAGGGCTTTTATCGTGCAAAGAAAGACAACGCTCAAATATATCTGTCAGGCTTCAGGTTGCAGCCACATATCGCTGATCTGTATGCAGCTGTGTGAATATTGAAACTTTATCCTAAAGTCAGAGTCCATGATCAAACGTCTGTTATCATATAAACCAATCCAGATGACCGATATCTGAACCTAATGCGGTTTTGGAAAGAGCAACTACAGAAACAATAACATACTTTAAAGGGCATGAAGTGTAACTCCAATCATGTCTATTCCTTTATTTCCTTTTCATGACATTATCCTGTTCGCAATTAGCAAAACCAATCTACTTCAACATCCCCAAAAATCTCAATTGTTATCCCTGTTTCCCTTTCAAACATCAATACTTTCCTTCTCTCCGCAGACCCTCTTCCATCAGATCAGGTCTACCTGCAAGCAGCAGCCATTTTCCAGCAGCTGCGCACAGAGAAGCCTGTCACACAACAGGCTCTGCGTTATGGGAAGAAGATGGACACACCACTGCCAGACAGTGGAGGAAAAAACAGTCAAAGACAGTCCTACCAACTCGCCTTCAACACACTCAAATGTATGAATTACTCAAGTTATTAGCTTCAAGGTTTAAGTAGAACCACACACACTGCCTGCAGGACACAGACTTATGGGTTAACATAAAGTCAGGAAGAAATTAATGTGATCTGCATAGTGTACTCTCCTGCTATCACTGCGGACTTTACCCACCTCCTATAAGGAAGCCTTATCTCTATAATGAATAGCAGTGGAGCCGCAGCACGTGTCAACTCCAATATTGACTTTTGAATAGCGGCTTTAACTGCAGCCTGTAGATTAAATAGTATACTTTAGTGTAGTCATACATTTCATTTCGCCATGTGAGTGCAAATTACTAGAGCTGGAAGTACAGCAGATGTCTGTATCTGAGGTGATAAAAGGATGCATGCCACGGACTTTCACACACACAGACACACAAAGGCACTAAAAGAGCAAGCACCCACACTTCTGCATACAGTATTTTACTGCACATGTAGGGAGGCTGGTGTAATTGTATCTGGTCAGGTTTGGAGATATTGCTTTCTGAGATGTATGTTGCCGACTCAGCACACTGGATTT
This sequence comes from Notothenia coriiceps, assembly GCF_000735185.1. Taxonomy (NCBI): domain Eukaryota; kingdom Metazoa; phylum Chordata; class Actinopteri; order Perciformes; family Nototheniidae; genus Notothenia; species Notothenia coriiceps. The sequence continues at coordinate 1,164,206 of NW_011351701.1, read as the reverse complement.
GAATAGAGTTGTAGGTTATTGTTGCTGGAGGCAGAGGAAATTACATTTAAACCTGATAGGCTATACATATTTATGTTAAAATGGGTTAGATCACATACAGTGATATAGTGATGATTTCACAGACAAGTATCACTATGCAGTTACCTTTATGTAGCCTTTATAGATATTTCGACCGTTTTGATTCACTTTCATCTTTCGCACCAACATCGCCTCCAGCAGCAGCAGGTAGCTTGTTTAAGCCGAACACTACAATTAAATGACTCGCTTGTGGTTGTGAAAACAGTGCAGCATTTAGCAGCTCAAGAGCCAGCTATTTTATTTGACAGGAGTTGGTGGAGACTTAAATGTTCTCAATTAGACATTCAAAGCACATAGAGTGGAGAAGCATAAAAGTTACCTGCACAGAGTGAAGTCACACTCTCTGTGTGTTGTGCATGTGAGCCCCTTTATGTGTCCCAATCACAGGTCGAAGAAGTACTCAGATGATTTACTAGTAAAAGTGGCAATAATACAGTGTTAAAATACTCAGTTAAAAGTGAAAGTTCTGCATTCAAGATTGTACTTAAGTAACAGTTAAAAAGTATGAGCAAAAAATACTTTAAGTACCAAAGTAAAAGTAGCCCACTTGTTATGCCTAAAGGTACATTAAAACACCAGATATGTTTTATTAATGATGCATTTATGTGTTCATTACTTCCATTATGTAGTACTTGGTAATGAAGGGGTTTATTTTGCTTAATTCGTTGCTTTGTAGGCTAAACACTATTGTATAGCTTAACCAATAATAATATACTATCATGTTTGTGTAGATGTATATTTTTGATGTACCTAAATCTGCAAATAACTAGTAACTAAATATCTCATAAATATTGTGAAGTAGAAAATACAACATGTTGCCAACAAAATGTAGTGAAGTAAAAGTAGCACAATGTGAAAATACCTAGCTCAATTGTTTCCTTAAGTACAGTTCTTGAGTACATACTTAGTTACATTATTACACCACTGGTGCCACTGACTAGCTAATGGTCAACTCTCCGCAATGCGTTAATATTTCGGTTAACTTACCTCTCACAACAACGTCAAGCAACCACTGGTTCACCCTCAGGCTAAGACTGTTAGCTGTGTTAGCTGTGTTAGTTCTGTTAGCTCTTTTAGCTCTGTTAGCTCTGTTAGCTCTGAGCTCAGCTGCTCTTGTTCGCGCTTTTAGCATTGTTAGCTGCTAGCCGGCCATGTTGAGAGCGGTGTGGAGACAATCTAACTGCTCTGAATTTCGTATTGAAAAATATGGCATAGCAAACACAAAGGAATATTGTCCTTACCTTAGTCCAGAGACCAGAAATACGAGGCTGAAAGAGAGATAATGTTACTGCTTCATGAGCAGCTATGCAACTTTTTGCTAACATGTTTTCCCTAACATAACTGTTAATGTATACCCAAATTGGCTAAACAAATAAGACAATGCCGTCCATAAAAGGTCAGCTACACATCTTTATAAAACTTTGCCCTTGTTGCTCTGAGAAATCTACAGAAACAGACCTTAAAGTGGACCTATTATGCTATATTGGAAACATATATTGTAGGGCCATACCTATACAAAACATGTCTGTGAATTTTTTTGCTTAAAATACCAAACAGTTCACCCATTGTTACCATGCCTCATACTGCTCCCCCTCTTTTGCAGCCCTGTTAGAGAAACGCGGATTTTGGGTACTAAGCTTTAAAAAAAAAAAAAAAAAAGAGAAGGCGGAGCTAATGCCTGATCAGAATTCTACCGGAGATTAAAGCAGTTAAATTCTGCTGTGATAAAACGCCATCCTGTTTAAACCGCGTCAAGGATTATTTCTGAAACAGAATGGAGCTCAAATGCTTTTTCTCTTGCGGGTTTATCACAAGCTGAGGTCCTTTTTTTATTTCCTGCTTTTTAAACACATGTGCTCTACAGTACAGGTTAGCTCTGAGTGTTAGCGAGGCTTGCTAATGTAAACAAAGACGAGGTTACGTCATAGGCGGATTTTGCGGGAGGGGGGGGCTGGGGCAATGCCCCCCCTAGTGGCTGAAATATGTTACAGCATTACTACGTCTAAAACTGTTCCAATACAAATATTTCGTATATCAATATTTTAATAGATGTAATAAAATGATTGTTACAATACCAATCTGAATAATATCATGTTTCGTGTTCAAGTAACCAAGGTAATTATCAAATAAGTATAAGATGTACACAGTTATGATAAGTTCTACAGTTATGTAATGCTCTAATGTTGGGGGGAGAGACCTCCCCTTCCATATGAGTGTGTGTGTACGGCGGGCATGAGGCGTGCATGACTGGAGTAGTTGTGTTCGCATATGGAAAAGTCATACTCAGTGCGGTGAACGCTGGCTTTATTGCTACTGTATCCGTAGCACCCCACGCAATAGTTGGGACTGTGTACTGATGTCAGTAAAAAAGGTTTGCCCCCCCAAAGCGCAAATGTCAAACTCCGCCTATGGGTTACGTCCAAAACACGTCAGGCATTGTTTCTGATAGCAACTTTCTGTGGGTCCGCTGCCGATTTGACGTGATATCGGCAGCAAATCTATATCCGCTTGTTGTACACCCGTTTTTAAAAGATTTGGGTAGCCTACGGAGGAAAAGAGAGAGGGTTNTTGCCACTATAGTTAAAGCATAACCTTGAGTGTGTGTGTGTGTGTGTATGTGGATAGTCCATTTTTGCAAGGTTTGAAAACGATTCAAACCAGGGTTGGGAACCTTGCAAAAATGGACTATCCACATACACACACACACACACACTCAAGGTTATGCTTTAACTATAGTGGCAACGTGGAGAATGATGCTATTGTTGTACAAGGACAGATTCTAACAAGAAACGTTGTTGCTTTATCACAGCCAAGTGGTCTTATTTGTGTGCCATGAGAGACAGAGACAACTGGCAACACTCCACAGCAACGCCACAAACAGTGATTACCAGCCGACACACAAAAACAAACATGTCATTTGATGCAATTTGGCATGATAAATCCAGTCCACCAGCAGATACAATAGTAATATGATCCAAGTTTTCCTCCTTTCTCATATTTCTCCAGCAGTGTGGGTGAAGGCTTGATCGGTTCCACTTGTTGCAGGTGAATAGATACACTTTGCCCCGTCCCTTTGTATCTCATTGTCGAGCACCGCAGAGTGAGAGAGAGAGAGTTTTCCTGGGAGTTTCTGTGCTCCATGTCTCAGGTCTCTTCTGTCTATTGTGTAGCAACCAGGGCAGGGTCTGAGCTGCTTATTATGGGAAGAGTTTGCTTTTGTTTACAGCCTGTGAAAAGACTGCATGTTCCCGTCTACAAGTCTCTCTCTGTGTGTGTGTATGTAAACTAAAGGTTTATGATGCCATTATTAAAGGATAACTTTAGTTTTTTACAATTTGGGACTTATTTTAGTCGTTTTTAACCTTGATTTCTTGAATCAAATGAAAAGTTCAATATTTTCTGAAATATTTCACATCTTTTGCTTTGATTGATTTATAGTAGTATAAAGTATTTTTGTCACAGAGTGAAGGTACCGCACCAGTTCCAGAAGAAGTCACATAACATCCACTAAAAACTACAACATGTCGCTTTTATACTCCCGTTTTAGTTTCTTTTTTCTTTGCGTTGGATAGAGCCAAGCTAGTTGATTCAACTCTATATGCTTTATGATAAGCTAGTTATCTCCTGGCTGTAACTTCATTTTTTCATGAGAGTGTTATTGATCTTCTTATAAAACAAAAAATTGGCAAGAAGGTAAATAAATGTATTTTTTGAGATCTGATAGAACCAGCCAGCAGAACAATTATTACCTCCATTCTGGTTATAAACCTCTTTTACAGGTTTACAGAGGTCAAAGTTTAACCACAGAGTGTATCGTACTCTCAAAAGCTGTCTCACACATAGTTCTCTTCTGCAGTCAGGGATTATAATTGATATTCCAGGTGCCCTCGTTTTCTTGTTTACCAACAAATAAAGCTTCTTGGATAATCTGTCATGGCGATGGTGCCATGTTTCCAGACCTGTGTGGAGGTTACTTTGGTGGTTCCAATGTTATCTCGACAATAAAAGAAATGGCCTCTACTGCAGAGGACGTGTTATAAACCAGAATAATCGTTCTCTCTTGTTCACGGATTCAACGCATAGATAGTATAATGTCATGTCAAACAGCTGAGCTATTTTTAATGTTGTATTTACTTAAAAATAGTGTTCTCAACAACTTTGTGTACAAATCTCAACACTTTTACCTCCTTGTAAACTCTGTATCTTTATTGGTGCTCATACATGGTCAGGAGGTGTATATACTGTAAAACTTTAACCAATAAAACAATTATACATTTACTTACAATCCTACCCCTCCCATCAAATATAATCATCTTAATCTCTGCAAAATGAATGATCACACCCTGGATTATCCCATTGCCCAACATAGTGTTTCAACAGATTAAAGAAAATATTCTCTTATGAAGTTACAAAGAAAGGTGTATGTGTCAAAATGATCTTAAATACATGCAAGCTGTGGACAAAGGACTTTTAACAGCATATCATTTTCCAGTGTCCAAACAGCCTCTGTAATGTGAGCACACATTCACTGCAGCCCTATCTTATATTACACTGAACATACAACACAGACTCACCACATATCCAACAAACATCTTACATTACTGCATAAATGTTTTCAGTGAACCATTGCACCAGATGTTAGGACCACACGGGGGTTCGTGAAATCCCTTTATTTTAAATTGCTAATACTGATGCTGTACTCTTAGAGATGCTTCCATTCATCACATGTTTAAGTTATTATACTGTCAGTGGCATTTTAGCAGTTAATACAGACGACTCTCAATAGCCTGCACTGTATAAACATGCAACAATAATAAGACCTAAAGTCATGGTCTTTACCGTGATGGATTACCTTACTGGAGCAAGTCTATGAAAGTGGATCATCATACTGTGCTCGTAAAAAACAGGAGATATACATTTTGGAGAACAACTTGGTGTACTAATTGTCAGAAGTAGCTATGAGTGATTTGTTGAAAATACGTTAAAATAAAAAAAAAATATTGTTGTTCTTGATGTAAATAGGCTCTATCTGCCTATACACTGTTACTCAATGGTTACAATGACTAACACCCATAATCCACTGCTTCAACATGTGATTCTAAAGAAAGGAGAGATATGTCAAACTTTTTCCAATGTCAGCTGTGAATTATTATTGTTATTTAGTTGTCTTATGTCCTTTATATAATATGTTGCATTGTTGAAGGAGCTAGGGACCTAATATTTTCATTGCCATAACTACATTTATAATAAAACCCTTGAATCCTTGAATCCTGAACTCTGCATCTAAGTTGTAATATTTAAGATATTCAAATTGTACTTGGTATTTGAAATGCTTCTGTATTTGCACACTTTATCCAAGGCCTGTTAAGTAAGCATTAAAGTGAAACGTATTGAGCAACACGTCCAACGGCTCCGGCCTCCTCCCAGCCCGGAGTTTAGCCGCTGTGTTGAAACGTTATTTCTCTGTGTGAGCACGTATGACTCAATCTCAGTTTCCTACACACACACACTCGCTAGTTCCCTACTGTGTGTGTCTGTGTGTGTGTGAAAATACTTTATCTGAATGTATGCCTGTGTGTGTTTCACTCTAAACAGAGATCCAGCTTCCTCACTTCTCTCTTCAGTCCTCGGTGTTTCAGTTGGCTCGTCGTTACAGTTCAGTACAGCTCTCTCTCCCTCATGCTCTCTGTCTCCATGACAACCAGATGTCACAAAGACGTCACACTCACCAGGCACCTGAGATCAGGAACAAGGAAGTGTCTTGCCCCTCCCACGCCGAAGTCTGCAATAACTCCAGGTAGGCAAACACACACAGACAAGAACGCACACACTGTTGGATGAATGTTGGAGGTCTGGTAGTGTTGAAACGTCTCTACATGATCAAACAAGCAGAATATTGTCAGAAATGAAAGAGAATAAAGAGTCTTTGGAGAGAAAATAATGCCAAAGGATGAGCATAAGAAACAATAGTTGAACCGGTGATGTTTGGATTATCCATCATTGTTTTAATGTAGGTTAAAGTTTCAAATGGCAGTCTATCTCACCTTCCTTCTGACTCAAAATGAATCCACGTGTGAGTGAGGTGTTATTACTGAAAGTGGTTATTACAGAGGTATCTACGTGCTTCCTAGGAGTGGACATAAGGACCGCATGACACCACGATGACGGGGGTGCTTGCATTTGTGAATGAGCAAAATGTTGGTTAGTGTTTGAGCATCAGTAATAAGCATGTGGTGGTGGATGGGAAGGATCATGTGATGTGTGATGTTTCCAACTAGGTGTGCGGGAAGTTCTTTTATTAAGAGGAATGCTGCCCTGACTGAAATGATTCAGGTTTGCAACACACACACACACACACACACACTCGCACACACTGCAGGAGGAGGATAGCATTTCCTATCCGGAATGATAGGAGGGAAGGAGGGGGCTTGGGCAGTCAGATTCAGGTTTGGTGAGTTTGAGCAGGAGGCAGTGTGTACACCATACACATAATCGAAAGAGAGAGTGTGAGAGAAAGAGAGCAGGACGGACAGAGAGCAAGCTTTCTGAGGGTAAAAGCGACCTAAGAGAACACTTTGCGAGGGAGAGTTTAGGTGACAGACGGCGAGCAGCACCTTCACTACCCATCATGCAATGCTTGACTTGATAGCGATGGTGAGAGAGGATACTTCTGTTTTTGGGTGGAGAGGGTATTCTCGGATGAGTTTCCTGGGATCATTAGCGTGTTGGTGTGTGTTTAGAACTTTTTTCTTTCTTTTCTCCTCCTCTCCCCCTCCTCGCTTCTAAGGAATGTGGGGCTTATGTCAGTGAGAGTCAGGTACAGACTCACTAATTACCACTGCCATTCCTCCCTCCATCCCTCCCACCTTCCCTCCCTCTTTCCTTCAACTCTGCCACCTTCCGCGCTCCCTCTCTCTCCTCCACTTGGAGACCTTGTGTGCTCCCTCCCCTCTTCTGTCTCCTGCTGTTGCGTCTGCGAGCGCTGTCGTGACTGGAGCAGAGGACAAGCTGAGAGGATCTGAGTCAGAATCCAAAAAAACACCAAAAGGAGAACAGAAACTCTGACTTGTCCCTCTTCTCAGTGTGTGTTTGTTAGAAGTATCTGAGATCTCTGCTAATTGGGCTGTTGGGGATCTGTCATTGAAGACAGGAGGCGGCTTGACAGCGAACAAGTGTCCGGGAAGAGCCTGACAGACGGCACAGAGGAGGAGAGCAAGAGGAAGGGAAGATGAGAAAGTGACAAGCTGGATCCTTGCTTTTGAACAGTGGCAGAAGAACCTACGACGACACCGCGACGACCATCATCTTACAGGTCGGACGGGAACTCATCATGATTCTCTTTTTCTTCCCTTTCTGTCTGGTTCTGATTTTAAAACTTTAAACAGATCTGCTGTCAAGGGTCATGGTGTGTTTTCTCACCTGGAGGGCTAGGAACACACACACACACACACACACACACACACACACACACACACACACACACACACACACACACACACACAGTGGGTATCTGGAAGGACATTTCTTCAGCTGGTCCTGCGTTCAGTTGACCCAGCTGACTGATATAACCTTCACTGCAAGGTTATGGGACAGGGACTCTGTGTGTGTGTGTGTGTGTGTGTGTGTGTGTGTGTGTGTGTGTGTGTGTGTGTGTGTGTGTGTGTGTGTGTGTGTGTGTGTGTGTGTGTGTTGATAGAAACTGGTTGAGCAGGCGCCAGTTGTCCTGTTATTGTACAAACGAGATTTAGTTGTTTGAGTGCATACGTGTTTTGATTGCACGTGTCTGGACATACATTAGTGTGTGTGTGTGTGTGTGTGTGTGTGTGTGTGTGTGTGTGTGTGTGTGTGTGTGTATGTGTGTGTGTGCAGGGGGTGATTTGATTCTGGCAAGGAAGGCAAGCAGCAAATGCAAGCGGTGTTGAGGGGTGTGTGTTTATGTGTGTGGAAGTGTGTAGGTACTGGGGAAAAGAAAGTAGCAATACAACACTGCTTTTTATGATAAGATCCCACACACACAGACACACACATGCGTGCACCAAACCTCCCACCCCCTACTGTACCTTGCTAGAGTGGAATGTTCCATGGCCGAGACTGACTCTGTGAACCCATTCACAAAACGGACACACGCACTTGTCCCTAGTTTCAGCAGGTGAACAGGTGGATTACATGTTAGTTTCTCAGGATGATTTATTTTGTCTCATCATAACACCCTGTTTCGCGTGACATTGTTAGCCTGTTTAGCTATTGTGTGTTAAGGGATCTGTGATTAGGGGGCGTTAGCTGGAGTTGACCCGCGCTGATATTCCACCAGCTTTTCATTCAGCTCTTATCTGCCTGTTTTATTTTTCAGTCTCACTTTCCTGGTCGGTGTGATGGTGTGTGTACGATTGTGTGTGTGTGTGTGTGTGTGTGTGTGTGTGTGTGTCCTTGTGCTAGAAAACAATTCATCTTTCCAGGAAAGTTTCCAAGTGATGGTGAAAATTGCAGGTTTAAGATTGCCAGAAGATGCCTGTACTTTTACAACCGGCATACAGTACATGCATGTTGATATGTTGATAAAGGTAACATTACATCCTAATTGCAGTTTCTGGTATTTTGATTAGCAGTTATCATCTTGATATTCAATAATGAGCTGCTTCATGCTAAAGAAAAAAGAGTCATTCAGAAACTTGAATTGACTAATTTGCAGTAGTCCTTACATGGAAACACTGTGTATGGGATGTCAAATCTTACATGAAAGCACCATAATATGAACATAAATTGTGAGATACGCAGAGAGAGAAAGAGAGGGGTATTACATATAACAGATATCCGTAGGCTGCATCGAACACAAGCTGTTGCGGTTATGTGACATGCGCTGAAACCAGTCGTCTAACAAGACGCCCCCACATTTGTTTTCTTTGCCACAACCCGTCAGACAGTCTGAAGTTTGTGGTTTCAGTTTGTCTTAAAGGGCCAGTATGCAAGATTTTGAACAATCTATTATTAGAAAGGAATATAATATATTTAAATATGGTTTGATTAGGTGAAATGGTGAATTGTTGTGATTTTGTTAGCTCAGAATGAGCCCTTTTTATAGGGGGAGGGTCCATCCCCAGTCCCTCATGCTGCACTACCAAGCGTCTACTGTGGCTCAAAACAGACAAATCAAAGACATTAAATGAAGGCCCCTAAAGTTCATTGTTACTCAACACAACGCCAGAATTTCATAGCTTCTAAATTATTATTTTAAGGATGTTATGTTAAGGATGGCCTCTAAACAAGGTGACGGTACTGTGGCGTAACCACAGTCTGGTAAGGGGAGGGGTGAGGATAAGGGGCCTTCAGTTGAGTGCAATCTACAACTGCAGCCCTAGATGCCAGTAAATCTTACACACTTTCTCTTTAATGGACTCCACATAACCAAATGTCACCAAAACCAGGACTGTTGATTGTTTATTACAGATAGTCCTCTCAGATTTGCTCTAATTTGAGTTTATTCGGTGCTTTTATCTGAAAGATGCTGGTTACACTTAATCACATAGAGAGTCAGTGTTGTTTCCCAGAGCTGGGAGAAGACTGTCACACATGTTGATGTTAAAATGGTTACTGGTTACTGACAAGGTAATAAGTGGCTTCAGTGTGGTTATAAGTCATGAGGATGACTCTATCTTTTGTCCTTTAGTCGTTCAACTCCTTCTAACATCTTTATCTCTCTCCCTCTCTCTCTCTCTCTCTCTCTCTCTCTCCTTCCACGTCGCCTTGACCTTGGCAGTGATTGTAGCACCTAAACACACAATGCTCTAAGCTGCCATTGGATAGCGACAAATCACATGACTACAGTGTCAGCTGACACAATTCTAGGCAAAAGGGGAAACTTCTTTCATCAGGATGGAAAAAAATTGTTTGGACTTTAATGTTAGATCCTGTGTGTGTGTGTGTGTGTGTGTGTGTGTGTGTGTGTGTGTGTGTGTGTGTGTGTGTGTGTGTGTGTGTGTGTGTGTGTGTGTGTGTGTGTGTG
>NW_011351701.1:1151748-1154079 GCF_000735185.1 Notothenia coriiceps | reverse complement strand
CGTGCGTGCGGATTGTGGGAGGGCAGAAAGGCTCATTTTTTTGCTGAGTCATTTTTGTTAATCATAAGTGGAACACTGGGATTGGTTGACGGTAGTTAAAGGATGTGAGGTGAACCTTTGAATGAGGAAGTGTTATAGAACAACGTTTTCCCGACAGGCAGAACAGTGCGGTAGAACTGTTTCAGGTTTTTTAGTCAGAACAGCGATTTTACACTCATCAGCGGTTGTTTTTCAGAAAATCCGTCTGTCCCTTCAAACACCGCATGCACACGCATAGTCTGTGAGTTAGGGGGGACCATGCACATGTGTGTGACCCTGTGGTGTCCTTTAACTAAGGTTTACTGGCCCTAAAGTGTTGAATGACCTGCTTCTAAAAATGCATAAATAACCTTGCATTGATCAATTGTATTTGTTAACACATTTGTTATTCAGTTTTGAATGTTCCTTTCATTTTTTTCAAGTTACTTGAGCAGGTTTAGTTTCAATTTCTATTCTGTAGAAATGAATGAGATTGTTTTACTCACAGTTTCAGTTGAAGTTTTGCCTATAATCTAGAACTTTACGAGACTTGCACCAGGATAAAAAGAAAACAACAATAAAGTAACATTATATTTTAGTCATATTTCTCTACAATCGCTTATTCGAAAAAAATGTATGAACGATATTTTTTAAACGTTTTATTGATAGTACAAGTGAGGTAGAAGGAGATAAAGATACAGAAGTAAAGAGACTTTCATGGTCAAAACCAAAACACAAGCATGCAGACACTCAAGTGTTTCTACTTTAAGTATTTTCTTAAGAAACGAGCACTTTGCTCAGCTGAAGCCCTTCAGAGGTCTGTCATGCCGCGCGGGGACGAGACACATCTCACATTTCTGTTGTATTTTTGTTTCCATTAGCAGTTAGTAAAAATGTACGTACAATGGCAAACCTCCGACCAGCGACAGTCATTGTTTCCGTAACATGTCTGTTGAAATTGGCTCAGCAGTTATAATATCTGACTCAATGTTAAATCTTACATGTTCTAAACATGTAGTTCTGCTAAAGCCTTGTTGGACATCATTTTAGATTTTAGTCAAATAGGAAACATTTCATCAACCCTGTGTTGAAGTTAAGGCAGTAAGGTTCAATTACATTTGAATCATTTTTGAACAGAATTATCATTTTAAAAGTCCTCTAATACCAAGTGGAAACTGACAAACAATTCAGTTTAACATAATGTGTTATTTTTCTTGCTCACAAAATTGTGCTTGTGAAATAAAATGTATGTTGAACACATTTTTTTATTTTAAAGATCACAGTCACAGAACATATAAAATAACAGCACCGTAAGAAGAGCTTAAACTATATTAAAATTGAATGATTGAGCTTGAAATGATAAAAATAGAAATCATATGCATAACATGCTGTTAATAAAACATGCTGCAATGAACTGCTCTGCATCTCTTTGTGTATACCCACAAACATGCATAGCTGTGTTATAACAATACTGCTATCTGGTAATTGTGTATCTGTGTGTACGTTACTCTGAGTTTGGTTGGTGACAACAAGGCAACACCAACTCAGTAAACTCTTCCTCAGACTTGAACACCCCCCATCTGAGTCAGTGACCGTTTGAATCTGTTTGTGTGCAGCTTGCTTCGTTGTGTGTGGGTTCATATCAGACCAGTCAGGCCAGTTCCCTCATGTCTCTCTGTCTGTCTCGGACTGATGGCTATCCTCGGTGCATGACTCGTGAGTTTATAACATACATATTGTCCTTTCTATCATAATGGTGGATTGTGTTTTTTAACTTCTACTACCTGTTAGAACTTTTCTCTTTATTTGTGTCTTCCTTCACCACGTAAACACATGCACCTGTCTAAGTAGGGTGTCTATCTCTGGCATGTATTAGCAGTTTATATTTACATTTGTATACATAATTCCTCATTTTTTCTTATGTTTTTCCTTTTAAAGTTGCCTTTTCCTTGACTATATAGTAGTGTGTTTGTACCTGAGAGAGTGTGTTTGTGTGATACAGTGTGCTGGCAATCAAGTCATCTTGGTCTTTGAATCACCCTCTCCTCCACCTCTAAAGTAGGTTTATGGCTGCACATGGCCTTCACTCCAACCACTCTGTTGGCGGAGAGAATACATTTCTCCATCTGTAAACTTTGAACTGGCTATCTACATATAGTGTGTGTGTGTGTGTGTGTGTGTGTGTGTGTGTGTGTGTGTGTGTGTGTGTGTGTGTGTGTGTGTGTGTGTGTGTGTGTGTGTGTGTGTGTGTGTGTGTGTGTAGTAGTGTGTGTGTGTAGTGTAGTGTGTAGTGTAGTAGTACGTACGTTACGT
>NW_011351701.1:1145972-1151708 GCF_000735185.1 Notothenia coriiceps | reverse complement strand
TGTGTGCACACACACACACACACACACACACACACACACACACACACACACACACACACACACACACACACACACACACACACACACACACACACAAACACAAACACAAACACAAACACACACAAACACACACAGGGGCCACTAAAGCCTTTATCACGAGTGTGTGACACTGTCAACGTCAGTAGTAATTGTCTGAAACAATGTCTGCTGTGGCCTTGAGCAGGCTAGCTGATTAGCCTGAGGAATGTGTTTGCCTAAGGAAGCAAAGCCCCTTTGAGCTAGCGCTAAAGCTAAAGCAGCTCTTATGATTAGTAATGACTGCGAAGCTGTGTGAGGGGACATATGTGGCAATTTACGCTCGCAGTTGACCTTTTTATCCTGTCATGCTTTTACATTCAGTCTGAAACCAAAGCCCTTAGGATTAGCTTGAATCAGTCATTGTCAATGCTGCTGCTGGTATTTCAGTTAAAGAGAAAATGGCTCTTTGTAGTGTTGGGGTAAAACTGTGGTGCTTTGGGTGGACGAATGTGTGGGTCCTAAAGGTAGGGGGGCCCTCAGAGTAAATGAACTGGAATCATACCTCCGTGTTGAAGTCGGGTTGAGCTGAAGTCGGTCACTAACGCACTCCGTCTGACCTGAAATTCTTCAGTTTCACTTTAAAGTGCTTTCAGCTCTGAGGGAGGCCCGGACATTTGGTCCCCTCCTCTCTGATCGTTAGCCTCTCAGGCTGCTCTCCATAATCACTCTCTATCCTTTTTTTCTACTTGTCTCCCCCCTCCTCACCCTTCTCCCTCTCAGCTTGCCCTTCCTCTCTACACCTTCCCTTCTTCCCCTTTCCCCCCCTGCCTCTCTCCTTTGAGCTTGAGTGAACCACAGGAATGAGGGTGACAGGTACATGGATGGGAGCCGAGAAACAGGACTGGAGCACGGCTGTCTTTGGTCAATGTGTTCATTTGTGCTTAAAATGTTACTTTTGACAGTCAGTGCTTTATAGTCTCCATAATGTTAACTCCTGGATATTGAAGGGTCACCTGTAGTGTTCCCAGTTGTGCTTTTGCGTCCTGAAGTAGCTAATGAGATCCTTGATCTTAAAACATTCAAAAATGGACTGAATTAATGCTGTTTTTCTAAAAATGATTGTTCTGGAAGACAATTTTAATGCGTTGTTGTGTATTTATGTTATTCTGTTAAATCGACCAAACATAGGTTACGTCATATGATAATTATGGACATGCCCTTCAGGCTGAAATGTAGGTCTTTATGAGCTGCAGTGAATACTCATTTAGGGGCATTCATAATTTATACTTTGTTCTTATGAAACAATTATACAAATATAGCTTTAAGTGTTAAGTGAAGATTAACCACGTCACTTTGAGATCTTGGAGGAAAAAAAAATCTAACATTTTACAGACCAATGAATCGAGAAGATTAAACAATAATGTAAGTAGTTGATAGTTGCACCATTCATTTTGCTTTGTAAACTACTATCCAGGACTGTGTGCTAATATTTACTCAGGGACAGAAAAACAGCTAATGTTAAGACTGTGATAACGCAGCTTCCCTCAAGGTGACTTACTGTAATGCTCCATCCTGTCTTAGTCAGCATGCTGACAGTTGAACTGGGTGAACCGCAGTGTGAGGACATCATGAGTCCTGAGGGTCAGCCACAGTTCTCACTTCTCTCTGTCAGGGCACTGCTTGCCTCTGTCATTTACTGCTGCAGACTTTCATAATGCAATGTGTGCAAAAGACACTGAACTGTATTTTATAGCTTCATATTCACGACCATATATTCCTGCCTCACATCTTAAAGTAAATGAATCATTGGACACAGTGAAATTGTGTAAACTACCTGAAACAATTACAGTAGACAAAAAATCACAGCAGGAAACAGTTTGACGGTTTCTGCACTTGTCTTAGAGATACTGTTTCCAGGAAAACTCAGTGTGAGATTAACACTGTGGTGCACCCCTCCAGGTCGTATCGCTCTACAGAAAGAAACAGCAGGACCTTGAGTCTTGTGACACGCTACTCATTTACTTATATGGATGGAGAGAATTCAAGCTTTCCGGCCAAGATACTGATTACCAGCAACGCTTTATTGCTGACTTTATTCCTGCTCATTCACACTTTTTGTGTGTGTGTGTGTGTGTGTGTGTGTGTGTGTGTGTGTGTGTGTGTGTGTGTGTGTGTGTGTGTGTGTGTGTGTGTGAACCAGCTTATCAAAGGTAACCAACAACGTACATTAAATAAATATAAAAGTCGGTAAGGTTTGGTTTCCATTCTCCCATCATGAACAAAACGCCATCCTGATAATGTACGTTTTTATGCCTAATGTTCACTATTTGTGTAACTTTGCCATGCACAGAGCTGGCAATGTTCTATGTTTGCTTATTCTCATAAAATCAAAAATACTGTTGCACTGAAAATGTGTATTAAGCCACAGCTAAAAATAGTCCCTTAGAAAATAGAATTCACTGGATTGTTCCTGCAGCAGTTGTTGTATGTGAAGTGTTTTTGTTTCCAGCCAATGATTTATTGAACACGAACAATGATTAAGAGACAAGAGTCAGTAAATGTTTTTCCTGAATTTGTCAGATTTACCTGTGGGGTTCAACGATTAACCGCTGACCTGATGGTCTGTACGGTCACCAGAACACCTGAAGCCTCTGAGGCGCGTCTGCATCCTGATTGGCTCGCACTAATGAATGACAGTTAATCTTTTATTTAGATTGACGCACTCGGCTTTGAGCAGGGGTACTCAACTTATTTTGCCCCGGGTCACTTTTCCCAAAAGGACAGGGGGCCAGTTAGGACAGGGAATCCTCCACTGGCATATTATTTGTCTTTTTTATATTTTATATGGATTTATTGGACTCTGGCACCTTATTTAAATGAAATGTGACTTGTGATGTGATGTATTTCACTCCTTCTAATATCTTCGTAGTGGTTTTGACACTCTTATAATTGGGTCTTGATTAAAGGTCTCAATCATTTGTGCTCTCATCTCTTCTTTTGTGTCTCCATCGTTCTCTGGTCTTTATGCTAAATAGACTTTCTTTTGCCTGTTTGCTCAGTCGTTAAGGAGTGGGGCTGGTTTCAATAGCAGCTGAAACTCAGCGCACTGTTGACCACACACTGTGACTTTCATCTCTCTCCCTCTTACCCCATTTGCTCTCTCTGTCCCTCACTCCCTCTTTTCTTGCTTTTTTCTCCATAACACTGTGGGGAGTTTTTTTAGACAGAAACAGAAACTGAGCGAGTGACGTTTTCTCTCTGCCGTTTCTCTATCTGCTCTCTTGACTGCCCAGGAAGGTGTGAGTTGTTTGGTTAAGTTAAGCTGTGCTAGGAGCATGTTCACCGTTGTTATGTACAAAAAACACATGTGCATGCCCGAATACACACACACACACACACACACACACACACACACACACACACACACACACACACACACACACACACACACACACACACACACACACACACAGTTGTAGTCTTGTGCTGACATGACATTAATCACTCTAGTGGTTACTCCCAGTCAGAATTTCCAAATGCCGCTCAGAGTAAGACAACAACATGAGGAAGTATTAAAACCCCGGCTGACCGTTTCCTGACATTTTTGGGCAATTTCTGCAACTCTAAGCAGAAAACCCTGAAAACCTTTGAAAACTACTTTTCCCATTAGCCTCCTCTCCTCCCACTCCCATCACCCACTGTGCCTTCATTAGTTACAGAGTGAAGATTTGCAGCTTTGTGCAACAGCTACTTTGTGTATTTATCAGGGGTCAAAGAAGTTTCCAGAAAAGTATCAAGAGTAAACATAGAAAATAAAATGTCCCCTGTGACTGATATGATATGAAATCATTTGAATCCAGTGGTCACAAGGCAAAAGGTTTGGGAATCACTTGTTTAATGTTATGTTATTTAAACATGTACATTTTGAAAAGAAACTAGCTGTCGGATAAATGTAGCAGACTTAACAATAGGCTTACACTATTTCTACAATAATAAGCAAAAAGTTGCATACAATTGAAACATTTATGTGACTACCTAATTACTTTCCACTTGTGATTTATGTGTATGTGTTTGTGTATTCAATACTTAAAAATGTTTCCCCTAAACTTCCTGAGAAGTAGGGCTGGGCTCTGCCCACAGACACAGGCACACACAGTACGTGCTTTAGCTCCTCCTTCACAAGCTCTAATGCTTTGGCTCTGTGTGTGTGTGTGTGTGTGTGTGTGTGTGTGTGTGTGTGTGTGTGTGTGTGTGTGTGTGTGTGTGTGTGTGTGTGTGTGTGTGTGTGTGTGTGTGTGTGTGTGTGTGTGAGAGAGAGAGAGATAGAGAGTGTGTATCGGTGTGTGTGTGTGTGTGTGTGTGTGTGTGCGTGCGTGCGTGTCGTGCGTGCGTGCGTGCGTGCGTGCGTGCGTGCGTGTGGAGGAGGCTGGCCCCTGTGCTCAGTGCCCTGCTGTACCTGCCTCTCATGGAGGTGGACTAACACTCCCAGAGCAGCGCTGTGAAGCAACAGGGTAGCTATATCCTCCTTCTCCTTCCTCTTCTCCTCCACCAACATCCCTCTGCTGTGAGATCCTCCTCTGCTCTGTTTCACTCTCACTTCCTTCTCTCTCTGTGACTGTTATTGGTTTTTAGGGATTCTCTACTCTTCAATGAGACTCTTTAAAGATGATTATTTAACAGTTATGTCCATACATTTTGTCTGAAATGTGAAGGGAGGCTTGAAAAGTGTTTGCATGTGTGTGATGTGTTAAAACAGCAGATTTTGCATTTGTAATTGTTGATGTTTCATTGATCCCATCCTGTTGCCTTGTGACCATGTTGTCAGGGGCTTCTGGGTAGTCTTGCCCATGTGCGTGCGCACACAGCTAAGATGGCGGCTTCCTAGTGGCCTGTTTCTTTCTGGATCAGTGTCACTTAGAATATAACATCAAACCAAAGACACATTGAAACCACACTCTGGCTTTCTTTGCTGCTGCGTAATCTGCCTTACATTGAGAGTGAAAGACAGAATTGTTGGTTTTCAAACTTCTGAATAAGATGAAAACATGATAGCAGTGTTGATTTAATGCCAGGTCTTCTTCCTTTTTCTACTGTGAGGAACTTTAATAATGCAAAGAAGAAAGATGGAATTTGCCAGCAGTAGTCAATCTGTGCTGACCGTATAATCCTGAGGAAGCCAGTAAAAGCCTTTTTGTCTGCTCATAAAGCAATTCAGTCTCCAATAACCCGCTGTTAATACATAGAGAATCAGGTGCTTCTATCAATCATAAACACAATGTAATGGACAATCTCCTCAGCAATAACTGGAACACTTTAACCCGGCAGGATGGCGCTGTTACCCAATCAAATCTTCGCTCTCTACCTCCCTGTGCATCTCCGACTTTATAACCTTTGACCAGGCGTTTCGCGATATGATTGTCTGTCTTTCCCCTAGCTACTAGCTGTTCCTGCTGTTCCACAGATTAGTTACAATTTTCTTTCTAACAATCTAGTTTAATAATAACTGAGACGTCAACTTGAAGTCTTTAGGCTGTCTCTGAGTAAAGGCTGTGATTTGTGTTTGTCACAGTTAATCATCTACAGGTTGCTGCCTCAGTTTTTTTGCTTGCTCTCTCTTTCACACACACACACACACACACACACACACACACACACACGCACACTGACTATTCTCATTTCTTTATATTATGCAAGGGAAGAGAGGTTATAACAGTCCCT
>NW_011351701.1:1102759-1145938 GCF_000735185.1 Notothenia coriiceps | reverse complement strand
CTCTCTAAGACTCACAGGATACCGCTCTACTTCAAAGCGTTTTCCCCAAGTAGAGTACTCCGAAGTAAACTTGTGTGGGGGGACAACCACTTTTCTCAGTTTGTCCGGTATAATACTGTAAGTTGTCAAGAAAGAGGTATGACCCAAGTTACTCTTTTCTCGAAATTGTTATTGGGAATTATTCACTTGTTATTGTACAAAGTACAATAGTTTATAACATAATCAAAGGTCAACTTAATGGATTTTTACCGCACTGTCATAACGTTTGTAACGTTTCGTCGCCTACATTGTAGGTTTATATTAAGGATTTTTACTAATGCTAATAAGCATCATATACAATATCTGAGTATTTACGATTTCTTGTTTGTCTTCATATGTAAATAATTCATCTGGATCAATAATGTAAATCGACTTCGAAAAAATTTATGTTTGTTTCACTTATGCTACATGTTCTGGTTCAACCAACTTGGTCATAAGGCCTAGATGGAACTCTACTTTTTTATGACTATCATGTATCTATTTATGGTTGAATAAACAGAATCAGCATGCGCTTCAACTACACGTCCAGGGAAAACGTCTTATGTGAACAATGCAACACCGCATATGCTGAAACACAATTCTCAAATGGTCTTAGTATAAAATATTTGACTCTCGTGTGTGTTGGCGTTTTGTCACATAGAATGAGTTCCACTATATCCTGAAGAAGCTTTTATTTTTTATTTACCTTCGTTGCAATAAAGATCTATAATCCATCCAATCCTGAATAACACTAGAACATTATGAAAAAAGGGTATTGCCTATGTTTCTCTACCAGGGTCGTTATTCACTAGGAAGGAAGAATTTACCGAATTGGGGGGGGGGGGGAGGAGGGCGCCGAGAGGCGGGGCGAGCAGGGCAATTTAAGGAGGAGGACGGACCCGTAGTCCAAGGGCCCTTTCCCGCCTCTCAAACCCGGCGATAGACGACAATTGTGTTCATTGTTTGTCACTCGTATGTTTCGACCCTTTTGAGCAAAATGGCTTTGAATTCTCCTCGACACTAACTGAGACTAAGAATACTTGCGCCGTGACTCGCCCTCAGGCTAACTCGCACTGCCACCTGGCCTTACTCCGTCCGCATGCACCCGCACTAATTATCCCTGGACAACGAAAGGACGTGTGCTCACCACGCAAACAACTCGATAGGCCATCTCGTCGACCTCAGCGTCCGTCGGTCTTCCCATGAAAACTCACAAATATAATAAAGGAAATGAAAACATAAAAAGTCCTGTACCTTTGTGTGTTTCTTTTTGAGAGCAGCACTCAGAACATAGTTGTCCCCATTCACAAAAAAAGGTTGTTATGTTATTATATCGTAATTGTTATTTACATTTTTTTTTTTGCAATTTTTTTTAATTCAATGTTTTTTCTATATATCTATCTAATATCTATAATATGTTTTATATAAAAAATGTAAAAATATAAAAAACAATTTATTTAATTCTTATTTTTATCAGTTTTAGTAAAACTTTTTTGTTCATATTACATTTCGTTAATAGTTGGGCTTTCAATGTTTAAAACATATTTGTAGTCCAGAGGTCTAAATATTGTTTTTTCATGCAGGTGTTTGAGGTTCAAAACCCAATGGACGGACAACTTGTGTCTCATGCTATGCTGATGTTAACCCTCCTGTTGTGTTCGCTCGTTCCCCCCCCCCCCCCTTACTTTGCCCCCTTACTTTGGTTTTCGCGTTCAAATTTGATTCCTGCGTGGACGCGGAGCTCACCCTCATATCAAGGTCCAAAGCGATGTCCTGCTCTGAATAACCTTTTGTCTTCAGTGTCTGCACCTGGCCTTGCTTCTTTCTATTGCAAGCTAAAACTTTCTTGCTATGACTTTTCCCTTCGTTCCTATCCAACCCATCAAAACTTGGGATTGGTGATTTTGTCTATGTATTCCATAGTCATAGAAACATCTCATGAGCACAATAAGCAAATAATGTAATAATAAGAATCAGTCTTATAATATTATATAAAAATAGGCTCCACAGTTTCAAAGTTGACTAGATCATCCAAAATGCAATGAAAGTGGTGGTCAGCAATTGTATATTTTCAAATGTATACTGTGAAGGATAGAGCCTTAATGCAATAAAAAAGAAATGATTGATGAAAGTAGTAAATCGGTCAGATTTGACCCGAACACAACAGGAGGGTTAAATCGGAAGAAATTGTCCCCACCTCTTTTTCTAACAAAGTGTATGAAGTTAAATGCAGGGCAATACAGCAAAGATAAGACTGAGGCCTGCAATAGCTTTACATGTACATTGAAATAAAGAAACATAAAAAACACTGGCAACATAACTCTCTGGGGAAATCTCAACCTGGACTTTGTCAATACACTGATTTATTAATAATAAATTAATAATGGATTTGTATATGCAGTACCGCGCCTGCGCAGAGGTGTCAGTGTAGGCAGCCGGAATGTAAACACCGAGCAGTGGCTAAATGACCGCAGCTAACGTCAGACCCTGAAACTGCATCTTTAATATAAAGAGAAAAAAGGAATGATAAACTATTTCCACGCTGTAGAGTTTTTGGTTGATTCAGCCATTTATTGTGAGATTCTAGCTATCCAGCAACAGTATTAGCGTGCTTACATTTTGAGACCAAGCTATCCAGCTAGCTAGCTTAGCCTCGGTTGATCGTTAAGTCATGAACTCTCTGGTTGGCTACGGAGTGTCCTCGGAGTCTGACAGCGAGGGAGAGGAGGAAGTAAACAACGGTGCAGTAGGGTAAGTGTTGACTTACTTTAAACATAATGTCAGACACTTGTAAAGGCTAGCTTTTTGTTAACGCCTCTGTCTCTCTGCTGCACATTTTAAATCCTGAAGGTCCGTAAAGAAGCTGTGTGATGAAGCATCCAGTGGCAGAAAAGCCCGCAACTTTATGCTGGAGTCTGGTTCAGCTTCCAGTGAATCAGAACCAGAGGAAGACTATCTTTCTTCATCACCACACCCCCAGAAACCTGCACCTCCTCCAGCCTGCCATCCCACCCTGTCTGCTTCTTCCCTGGACTCCATCATCTCCAATAAGCTCCCTCCTCCTTCTCTGCACTCCTGCTCTGGTAGCAGTGTGTTCACCAACCCTTTCAAGGCTCAGGCCGACCAGAAACTCAGCGCCTTGCAGAAACATGTCCCCCTCACAATGCAGGCCAAACCCTCCCAGATAGGAGGCAAAAGGATGTGTGTGGCATACAGGAAAAATGGAAGGTGCCGGTTTGGGATCAAATGCAAGTTTGCTCATGACAGTGACCTCCAGTCTCTCACTGATTTACCTGTGAGTGAAGAGACGCCGGATCAAAAAGAGGCCCTCGCAAGTGGCTCAGGATCCCAGAAGGAGACAAAAGAGGAAGAGTCAGCAGGCCAGCAGGGGAAGAAGAGGAGGGTTGGACTGAGCAACACCTTGATTCCTCCTAAACGAGCTATGAAGCAGTACGCCATACAGAGGAACAAAGAGCAGCTCCATATGTCGTGATGGAGGTTTTCAGAGATGGGCTGACATAAAAGCAATACTACTGGGATTAAATATATTTTCTAAGTGTGTATATGTTGTAGGAATTGTGTACTATCTATTTCTAGGACCCATTAATGACTCAGGCATGCATTTACATTCAGTGGTGGTTACTACTTGCATATTTACAAATGATAAAGTCCACAAATAAATAATTGAAATAATTAGCTGCAACATCAAAGTGGTGAACACAAAATGTATCAATAGTTGTATACCAGTAATATTACATATGTTGTTATAAAATTGGGCCTTCAGAGTACTTGTCCTTTTGGTTCTTAAAGTATATTTTATTGCTTATCATTTTGTACTTTTACTGATCTAACATTTAAATGCAGGGCTCCTTAATTATGTTCTTAAACTCTCAGTGAATACACTTTGGATAAATGTTAAGACATTTATTTACATCTTATAAATGAACATTGTTTGCTCTACCACACATCCTATATCACTCAGCAGAGAGGGGCAGATTTAGTATGAACATATGCTCCAAGGTTTCTACATAGCCTTGTTTTTTTTTAATAACATTACACTTGAAAATGTCATTTACAAAAACATATTTTTAATTGTCTAATTCAGTGACTATGCTTGCTGTTATTTCATGTGAGGGTTACAATATGCAAGGTCACCCTCTGGCTTACTATATGCGAGTAGTACATACATATAATATGGGTTATTATTCCTTCAATGTCTACAGCCAAGCTTAAACAGCTGCCAGTGAAACGGGTTTAATGACACTGCCATAAAGCTAAATGATGCATATTTTGTGACTGTTATCAAGACTGTAAAACATATTGTGTCCATTCCTTTTCAGGTTTTGAAATGTTTATCTTTGTCCGATAGTTTTGTTATTTTTTCGTTCAACCTCGCCAAATAAAGGCTTTACAGTGAAAAATGAAAAAAATAGCTGCCTATTCATTTGAAAGGTTTTCTCACCCCACACATACTGGGGTCTGTTTATAGCTTCTAATGTGTGTTTTATGTTAATTCATAATATAAATAGTGTAATCACTCACACACTAGTTGTGTGCTCTAAGTTACTAAGGGGTATGCTATATTATTGCATAATAGCAACGGCTTTGCAACATAACCTCGGCATCATTACACACACTCGCATAAAAGGCTAGTTCAGTTGACAGGACTTATGTACAAAGGCAACAACTCACACATACAGACACAAACATATCTTTTCCCTGAAACAGTTATTCTAAAAAGCTACCAAATATGACTATAAGTGAACAGTCCATAATATATTGGTGATCCTACATTTACCTTAAACATTGCAATACAGTGTATCAGGTCACTGGTGACAGTCTGCCTCTGTTTTCTGTGCACTATTGTTTTACATGGTGATCTGTTGGATCTCCCCCGTCTGCCCCCAGACCACACTGTCCTCCCCGATGACCCCCGTCTGCACAAGGGAGCCTGCTTGCGGAGATGAGGACGAGAGCACCGCATTGTCCAGAATAAAGCTGTCCCCGTTGGTTGCGGCTGTGTCCTGGGACTGGGATTGGGACATGAGGGGGGGGCTCAGGGTCTGAAGCTGTTGGGAGGATGCTAGAATGGGGATCTGCTGAATGTGTGTCTGTGACTGGCCAACCGGCTGGAAGGTCATTTGGAGGATTTGTGTCTGGCTCTGCTGCTGGGGTGAGTACATCTGAAGAGGGTGCAGCTGGGGCTGGTGCTGGGTCACCACGGAGCCCGAGTGGAGGGTCAGCTGTTGGATCTGGGGCTGCTGGGACTGCTGAGCCTGCACAAACTGGACGGGCATCTGGAGCTGCAGGTGAGTTTGCTGCTGGTTGTCAGCTGGCGACGGGGGGTCGGTGGAGGACAGGGCGATGGTCACTGGCACCTGCATGGTGTGGAGGCTCTGGTCTTGTCCCAGTAAAACCACCTGGTGACTCACCTGTTGGGTCATCTGGGACACTTGAGCCATGTGCCCTTCGTGACTCAGATGATCCGCCTGCACATCCTGTACCAGCTGGCTCACATCCCGGCTGCTGACCTCTGCATGCTGGGGCCCTGGCAGCTCCAGCATGGAGGCCGGGGTTGTTATGAGGGCACCCGCATTGGCTGCAAGAGCCTCAGCTATTAGCACCTCGGGGTGACTCTTCGCCTTATGGGCCACCACACAGTCCTTCTTCTCAAACTTCTTGCCGCAAATCGAGCAGGCGAACTGATAGGTGGCATCGGCATCGTGCTTCTTCATGTGCCAGTTCAGAGAGGCCTTCTGGCGACACGTGAAGCCACAGATTTCACACCTGTGAGGGACAATTGAATTTACTTAACTGATAATGGAGAAATCCTGGGAAAGCAAACAAGTAATAATTGTGAACAGAGCACTCACTGCAGCGGCTTCTCTCCTGTGTGGATCATGCGATGCACAGCCAGGTTGTGGGAGCTCTTGAAGGCACGAGCACAGAACTCACAGATGTAGTCCCTCTGATCTAGAACAACAAAACAATCAAATATAGATGTGTTCTCCATAGACTTTCACTATCAATTATAAATAGAACCCAATGCAAGTTTTATGTTTATAGTGTAGATGTACCTGTGTGGTGCTTTGCGTGACGCAGCAGCTGCTTCTGGAGTCGGAAAAGCCTTCCACAAGAAGGGTGAGGACAGACGTATTTCTTCTTGAGCAAGTGCTGGTACTTTATATGGTGCTGGTGTTCAGAAACATTTATATTAATAAACAGGAGGTTGGAGCGGTGAGCAGAAAGAAAACAGAACAACAAAAATGCTTTAAGTTATCTACAACAGCAGGTATGGCTGAATAATCAGATATTTGTATTTATTTATTTATTGGTAGAATCAGAATATGTTGTGCATTATTTAATAATTGATAATTGGATCTTCTATTCTCTAATCTCAAATAAAAAAAATTAAAGGGGACCTATCATGCAAAATGCACTTTTGTACGTCTTTTATACATGAATATGGGTCCCCGATGCGTCAGGGATCTCACCAAAAGTGTCAGAAAACACAACCCTCTCTCTTTTCCTCCATACCTGATCTCTAAAAACGGGGCTGCAACGGATCTGATACAGATTTGAAATTGTGCTGACGTCAGAAACAGGGAGCTCCGCCTATATGGGCAACTCTCCACCTATCAGGGGAATGACAGGTTGCCGTGGCATGGTAACAGCATGGTAACATGACGCTCGTGCCTCGCCCCCCTCCTTTTCAGGGGGGCGTGGTCAGCTGCAGCTCATTTGTCACAGAATCAGCCCTTGTGAAGACAGGGCTGGAATAGAGCAAATAGAGCTAAATGAGGCATGGCTAAAATGCATGATCTGTTTGGTATTTTGAAAAAGAAACTTCACAGACATGTTTTATATAGGTATGGCCCTACAATATATTATTTAAATATAGCATGATAGGTCCACTTTAAGTAAAGACTTTCCCAGAGAAGTATAACATATAATATATAAATAATTAATTAACCAAAAATATATTTAAATCTAACAACTGTCCAACTGGGATGGACATTTAATTTATTTTCAGACATTTTAGTGACCTCAACCCTTAATAATACAAACAAATAAGTATATATTATAAATAACTGTATGTGAAAGCTCTAACCCCTATTTAAGGCAATTAAATAGTTTGAGTAGTTCCACAATTGAGTTTGGTTGCCAGATGCTCATTCCCATCCCCCTTTCTGGTAGGTTTCTCTAGATGTTGTGAATCCATGTTATTTTGTGTTGAGGCAATTGAAATAGTACCGTTTCTGTGTACTTAATGTGCATGGACTCTACCTTATTGCGTTCAGAAACACTAGAAGCAGGTTTTTTGTTAAACTGTTTTTGAATAAGCTTCTGTATGAATGTGTTGTTGAGAGACAGACCTGTAGGTAGCGAGGATGAGCCAGGACAGTCCCACACCCCTCCATCTCACAGCGCACGTACTGCACCGGGGGCTTCTTCCTGTGGGGGTGAAGCACATGTCATTGCGATGTCACAGCTAAAACCAAACATTAAATGGATCTTTAAATCCTTATTGACATCTCAGACATCCAAAATGTCTTCCTCACTATGTCATTCATCAATCACTACGATATGCTTTATTTCTGGATAAAATTATGACAGGCAGTCCCTTCAATTTTAATATAACAGAGTCCAGATTACGATGCTTTGAAACAGACTTTACCTTCTCTTTGGCAGCCGTGGGGTTTTATCGTCTTTTTTCCGTCTGCCTCTCCTAAAGGAAAAGAAAATTCAAAATTGTGTAGCAATAGAAAACCTTACATTACATTCAGACTTTAGATGCACAATTAAACGTAGATATGGTTAAAGTTCCAGACAATCTGTTCTATTAATAACTTGTGCTTACTTCCTGGGTCCATCCGGGTCCTCCAGTACTTCTTCCTCTAGCTTTACTTCCTCTTCGAAACTCTCCAAGTTGTCCGAACCTTCTATTTTTATCTCAGCAACCTCGGACTCTTTTTTAGGTGCCTTGTCTTTCTCTTTCTTCTCCTTCTGTCTAGGAGGAGCTCTGCGCTTTGGTTTAGGGACATCCCTTAGAACAGGAAAGAGGAAAGTCCAGTCAATAAACGAAAATATGGGGCCTGTTTTTGTCTAATTTGTCACACAAAGATAACACACACCTTTCCTCCTTCGGGTCGTAACTCTGGTCATTTAAGTCATCTGTATAAGGAAGTTCTTCATCACTGCTGAGACCCTCTGCTTCCTCTGCACCACTGTATGGAAACAAGTCATTAGAAAAATATGTCCCCACCAGGTCAAATGAATGTGTTTGACGTAAGCGTACCTTTGACTCTGTGGTTGATAGCCAAGGTCATCTGGGTCGTCCAGAAATGTAGGGTCTTCATCATCCAAGACTGGTAGAACAACATCCTCGCTTCCCTCATCCTTATTTTTACTGAGACAGCGTAAGTGCAAAACAGAGCAGTCATCAAAACACAGCACCTCTCTCACTTTAGCAACACACAAGACAGTACAGTATGCTCAGTGGGCCATAAATATACACAAACACAACACAAATAGGATCATGATATATGTAATGCAGACTCTCCGCTGTTAAAGCTTATACATGTATGATTACAAAAACAATTCTAGTAAGTAAGTAAGACCAATAAATATATAATTGTATCTGTTACAGTTTGTTAATACATCTCTTAACTGTTAGTGTGTTAAATTTACGACTGTTGATCAAATCCTACATAATCTCATCTTTAAAGGCTCAGTTCACCTGCATAACAAAATGCAAACTTTCCTACAGTGCCTAAAAACAAGTCATAACAAGTCATACGCTTTTCATTTGATCTGGTTTCTTCTCTATTTATTGTTTAATCACGC
Source organism: Notothenia coriiceps (assembly GCF_000735185.1). Classification (NCBI taxonomy): domain Eukaryota; kingdom Metazoa; phylum Chordata; class Actinopteri; order Perciformes; family Nototheniidae; genus Notothenia; species Notothenia coriiceps. The sequence continues at coordinate 1,137,073 of NW_011351701.1, read as the reverse complement.
ATCCCTTTGCTTGGTTAACTCTTAAGCTGCTGTAATGTGTATATGTCCATGGTTTGGGATCAATATAGATGTCATCTTATCTTGATAAATCTGTTGCCTTCAACTGCAATAAATAAGTCGATTACAACAATGTTGATCAAGTGATTGTTATGAATATCAGGTCATTTGTGTATTTCATATTATGTATATGTATGTACATTTAGTAAAAGATTAGAATTCATGCTCAGAGTCAAACCTTTTAACACTAACAATGTTCATTTTATTAATGAAAAGGGACAAAAATATACTCACGTTTCACACTTGTCTTTATTCCTTATCTCTCCTTCCATTGCTGCATGACAAAGAAAGACATCATTTATTTCAGAGGCATAAAAGCATACTTTTGTACAGCCATCACTAAACCAAGTTCATGGAAGTGGAAAGGATTGCACCCAGATGTTTGCCTCAAAAAGGTGGCACTGATCCCTTTAGTCACACTGAAAATCTACAAACACTACCCCTCACATTTCAGTTAAATAGGATGTCAATGAGGGTTTTCTATGAAATAAATATTACCCAGGGTAGTGAGCATGATGCTTTAGTGCTCTGCATCTGCATAATCTGATTTGTGAATTATAAGCCCACATGTTGAACCATTGTATGCCACAGTCAACAGGTTTCTCACCAGCTGGGTTCTCCATCCCAGGTTCGGTCTTACAAACAGGCTTGGCAGAGGTGCGCACAGCTCTGCCAGACGGGGGCTTGGCACGGCTCGAGGCTGGGGGGCGTCTGGAGGATAGAGCTGGAATGAGGAAGCAAAAACATGCCATGAAACATACCATATGCCATAATGTGTGGTGCAAGCATTATGCAGACATGACATGACACACTAGAAAAGCCCAGTTCTAAATCCACTTGCAGAAGCTCAGATTTAACTTAAGTGTAGGTATAGCAAGAAACGTGACAAATTGTTTTTTATCCCCAACATTTGTCCAGTTACCTTGAGCATCTGTGGCAGGTTTCTTTGGTTCCTCTGAGCTGCAAGAAAATAAGAAAAACACATTGGATTGGAAATATTCTCTAACTGCTGAGCTAATGACAGTCCTTCATCCCATCTCTAATGCAACAATGCATGTAAAAGTAATAGCATATTAAATGTAAACATTTATAAAGCCAGGTAAGTTTCCCTCTACCCTCCCCATGCAGAGCTGCCGAAAGGGGACGAGCAAGGCTGAAGGCGTGCTTTTTGACAGGAACTCACCCACCAGACATAAACACATACGTTTAAGTCTAGACATGTTCATGATAAACAAATGTGGTTGTATATTAAGTAAGACTGTTGAATTAAAAACGTACTCTGTCCCTTGAAGGCTGTCACCTGCGACATCCCCTCCAGCCTCAGCCAAACCCGCAGATTCAGACTGTTTCTTCCGCCTCGGGTTGGAAACTTTCCTCCGCTTATTAGCACCGGTGTCCGGGCTCGGTTCGTCTTCCTCGTCCTCGCTCTTGTTATCCTTCAGCCAGGCCGGGACTGCCCTCGTTGACCGGTCTCTTAAAACTCTCCCTGAGCTCTGCGGGATCGACGCTGCTCCGTTAACGTCCGTCACTGAAGCAGAGACGCCGGACCTCGGGCGGCCCGCTCCCCGCTCTCTGAGCCCCCTCCGCGGGGTGACGTTTCTACTGGTGGCTGGGGTCTCTTCTGCGGCCCTGTCCTCCGTCGACTCTTTACCTTTATTTACGTTACCGGTTCTGTCTATCCCCGGTTCCATCTCCATGAAAACACTTCAGGCTTCTTCAATTCAGCTTACAATCAAGCCGGTTTACAAGCAATTTGAGGAAAAAAGGACAACATCTGTTCTAAAGACGGGTTGATTGCAAGAGGCCTTTATCCTACAGTGGGGCATTTTCCTCGCAAATTAAATGCATATATTTATTGATTAGAAATAGAAAACTTTTCTTAATTATCTATTCCGCAATAAACGGATACATTTTAAAGAAGCAGACACTATTTTCGCGTTCTTAAAGCTATAGTAAACCTACTTATTCGCCCGGGCCTAGAGCACAGCCATTTTGTGCGCTTTGTTGCGTCTCCTTTAAGCCAAATATAAACTGAGGTTACGTTCAGGAACGGCAACGCATTTCAGCAGCTCTACAAATCATCGGGATTTCCCTGTGTTACTTCTAGAGATCGAGTCAACCCAGCTGCGATGTTTGTAGATCTGCTAAGACAACGGCAGCCGTGCAAAAGTATCGCGAACGCGAACGGCTGCCGGGCATCATGGGAACTGTAGTGCAAAGTAATTCAACACACTTTATGGTGTATTTCTATATTTTTGTCATGCCTTTCTTTCTATACAACTATATGAATATAACATAATGTGTAGAGTAATCAATAACATGTCACACTACAAATAAAACAATAAGTAATATTAATATTCCAATAATGTATTTGTTTTTTAAATAAAGTTCCATGCATGCAGAATACTTTCCCTGCTTATTATTCCACATAAAACAATTACTATTTGATTTGATTTCCCAGTACACAGTGTGTTTCTGTTCCTGGCTAAATACATGTGTTTACTATTTCACTCAACACATGACTGTATGATAATATCTTCTTCTTGCATGTGAAGAACTCATTTTATAAGAAAGAGTAAATGTGGTTTGTTTTATACTATATCTGCATTTATTACTGTTACAGTGGAGATAACATGGCTGCCGGTGATAACCTGCTCTGTCTGTGCTTTGGAGAGTTCCTGCAGGTTTTCTGATTAGGTGCATTTACCACCAGATGGCAATATTGTATCGCATGTAACACAATGTAGGCTATAACTCCACTCTTTCTGCATAGATTCTCATTAACTTGGTTTAAAAATCCCCTGCTATCTGCTTGTGTGATAAAGTAGTTGTGGATTGGGTTATTCAAACAGTATTTTGGAGATTATATTCCTGGGACATAAACTCAATATTGCCCCATGTCTGTAAAGTTGTTATACAACACTGAATACGGAAACACAGCTGTGCGCTGTGCAAAACTACAATGTTAGGTTTTCACACAATACTATTTAATACAAGGATCAGTAGTATCAATATTGACACCAATATTTATTTTGGATTCAAATTCAACAATGCTCTATCAATTAGGGGGAAATGCACCATGCATGTGCTGCTACTGAAAACTTTTTCATTAACCCTGATTGATTTGCCAAGAAATAAGCCTTTTCCTATTCTTTGATGATTACCCTTTGTAAGTACACAAGATCAGCTGATGAGCTGAGCACATGCACTAAGAATAGAGCTCATGTGTATAAATGACATGATTTCACTCGAGAAGGGTTCTGTTTCTTGGTATCCTATTGTTATTGCTACTCTATTAAAAATAAAACAATTCAGTTCTTCCCCCTGTGACCTTTCGCCACATTGTAATGGTAAACCAGTTGGTTGAAATGTACCATGTACCTGAGACTACACTTCTACACACTGCGGGATGAAGGCTACTTGGGTCCTTAAAGGCCTCCCTGAACTCCTTGCTTGGGTACACCATGTTTCTAGAGTAAAGTTGACCCACCACAGAAACGTTTATGAAACAATCTCCAAACACTGTGGTGTCTCTCCGCTCTCCACCATGACACATTGCTTAATATAGCTGTTGTACAAGGTCAGGGATGGGTTTCCATTGACAGAGGTCGGAGTCAAAGTCCTCTGCCTCTGGACCTTTCAAAAAACTTCTGACCCTTTTAGCACTTTGTAGTTATGCGCTTTAATCTAAAACTAAACTGGCTGACATGGTTTAGTCAGATTCAGCGGAATATAACTTAAAGGTCTCCTATTATGCAAAATGCACTTTTTTTATGTCTTTTATACATAAATATGTGTCCCCTAAAACCCTCTCTATTTTCCTCCGTACCCAAATCTCTAAAAACGGGGGTACAACGGAGCTGATCCAGATTTGCGTCTGATATGACCTAATATCGGAAATGTGGGCTGGCTTTACACCCACGGCCCTGTCAGAAACATCTCTATCAGAACAATGCGCAACGTGTTTTGGAAGGAATATGGTCTCTGTTTACATGAACATGATATGGCGTTTAATCACGGCAGCATTTAGCTGGGCATCTACTTCTCTCTCTCTCTCTCTCTGTGTAGCTCTGCGGCATGTGTGCTCCAAAGGGGGCGTGGCCCCGTAGCTACTGACCCAGAATCAGCACTTCTCTAACAGGGCTGAAATAGAGGGGTATGAGGCATGGCTAGAATGGGTGATCTGTTTGGTATTTTGAGCAAAACACTTCATAGACATGTTTTTTATATATTTGTATATATCTGAGACCTATAATATATGCCTATAAATAGTATAAAAGGAGAGCTTTAAGACAAACAAAATGAATAACAGCATTGCATCCTTTTGAAAATGCTTTATTCATCTACTTTATCGCTATAAATATAACAATACAGAACAAGCTTTTTTTTTAAACAAACCTTCAGATAGAAAACAGTCTGCAAAGGTCTACAAAGGTAGAGCAAAGGGCACATCTTGGCAATAAGGCACACACTATCGGAAAAGTTAAAATGGTAACACCTATGTTAAACAAGGCATGTGTAGGTCCATGCCACAGACACAAGAATTCCTCCTGCAGCTGTGGTGTGGATGAAATGCAGGCAATAGAAAGTAAAGCAGGTGTTTTGAGTGGGAGGCAGAACCAGAGGGACACAATTCCCTGCCGTCTAACACATTTGTTAGTTTAGATGGCTGTCAAATCATGATGAGACCTTTAACAGTTCAGCAAAAACTGACATGCACCAACAGCTCAAAGGGCCATGGGCTGTAACACTGCAATGGACCAGATTTGGTTGAAACTGATCAAATGTTGCTAAACTAGAAGGTCTCTGTGTTCTCACTCATAACACCAAATCCAGTACAAAATAGTATTTAGAATATTACAAATGACAAAAACACAATAACCTTGAATGGTTTAAAAAACTATTGGACATTTTGGCAAAAAATGTTTTTTCTTCTACTTTTGTTACTCTGACATCCCTAAACAATGTGTAAATAAAGAAAAGAAATATGCTTTAGAATATATTATACCTTTTCTTCTCACTTCATAGACAAAACACGTAAATGCATATATTAAATATATCCTGACTTAATGTCATCATAGAAGAAAATAACAGTTATCCGCAATTTGTTTTCTACGTCAAATCCAGTTTTAGAGGAGTAGGGAAGCCAAATGTAGAGGATGGAGTGAGATGAGACAAATATATTTTGTTTGCCGTGCATACTATTTTCGTTATTTACCTCTTTGACATCAAACTTGGTCATGATCCAAGCTTTCTTCAGAGTAAAAGTAATTACATTGTTTATGCTGTAAAATATAGTAAATATTATGAGGAGATGATGAAAATAAACACATACAATTCAAACAACAAATAAAACATTTGGAATGGAAAATTAAAAACTACCTAAACTGGTTTACACATACACATTTCTGCATTCTCTTATATAAAGGTTGTGGAGTGTGACTTCATAATCAGCAGCTGCTTGCATCCTTTGTCTTTGTGTGTTGTAGCACAAACATGCATGGCTCCTTCTATATTTCAGCGTGAGGTATTGTTCCAGTTATTCCCAGTCCAACATTACACTTGTTTCCAACACACTGCAGAGTTTAAAAAGTGCCTACGAAACATTCATTAGGGTTATTTTAACGCTTAATCCACAAGGGAAAACTCTGTCACACATACAGTAATTGAGAAACGCCAACTAGCCCAGTTTACACATTATTTCATGCTCAGTATTTAATATCTCTTCATATGAAAGTTGCAATCTCTTGCCTTTTATAAATACGTTTAAGTGCACCTAGGTCAACACAGTTTGGAGGACAAGAAATAAAGATGAGACGGACATGCGGAGTGTTACTGCAGGAGCCTTTAGAGAGGAGACTACAGGAGAGAAGTCTGCAGAGACTGAAACACACTTCACCACAATACAGTATTACCAAAGCATTGGAAAAATAAATGGAGAAAACTGCAGTCCGTGAGTCCTTTCTTTTGTACCAACCACAGGGGCTTCACATTGTTGTTAAAGGCACAGTGGAAAGCACAAGGTGGCATCGTCTACAGATGTAAGGCACTGAGGAGCTTTCTGATATCAGAAGACTGGAGCGATGTAGCCTGACGTTTGTTTTGGTTAGCAGAGTGTTCCAGTCCACACAGGACTCTCATTTCTGTCCATATTTGTTCAGCTTTCAAAAGTGAAACAATTCAAAAACTCAATAATAAAGATGTGTGTAAATTAAAGAAAAAAACAAACTAACATCTGTTCAGTCCCCTTTCAGCAAACTTTGTGAGCATGGGAAACTTCTCCATGTACATGGTGTCGCTGTCTATCAGGCTGACTGTATAGATTACTCATGTTGAAAAAGCTTTCCAGTTTTCTTTCTCTAGTATTTGTTCCACAACGAATCACAATACTATTATATAACTGGCAACATTTTCTTCAAACAAACCAAGATAGGAGAAGTTTCCAAAAGTTAAAGAGAATACATAAAAACAAGCTTACTAACTATAGGCAAAATATAACATTTAAAAACCTTCATTTAAAACACACAAAATACTAAATAAACCAAAAAGTACCAAACAGGCATGTTTGAAGCTCACACATTCAACCAGCATGGACGGACAGCGTCACCTACAGCTTGTAGAGTTGGCTAAAATACTATATTTGAATGAAAATAGAATATTAATAGGCCTATATTCAAGAACAGTTATCTTAGTGGTATCCTTTCTTGTCAGTAGTTCCTGTTGTACTTTTACTTTCTTTCAATTAACTTTTTTCCTTCTCTTCACCCCCACATTTTTACAGTTAAAAAACAAACATGTAAAGCTCTATCTTTCCTGCTTCAGAGAACAAAGACCACTCCATTCATTAATAAGAGAAGCCTACAGAGAATAAAAGTAATTTTCTCTTCATAAATACTTGAATGTACCTTCAGTGTTTGGCGGGTGTCAAAGACAGAGAGAAACTCATACTGATGGTTGTCTTTATGAGTTAATTCTTATCGTGGGAGGACGGTGCAGGTAGGTTTCCTCAGTGATTAGACTGTTCTCTATGTGTGTTATAAGTCAGTAATGATGCATAACTAAGCCAGTCATATGGTTGCCTTGTTTCCAATACATACTTAGACCAGGACAGATATGAGATGTCATTGTTTCTGTTTTCTAAATATATGCTTCAAATTCCTTTAGAGCTTTTTGATGTTCACGAGTTCAAGAGATGTGTCTGTGTGATGGGACAGACGTTGGGTTGGTGGTTCAGTCACAGGCAGGGTATCTTTGATGTTTCATATGTCTGACCCTCCGACTCAATATGTCTGGTAGACATCATGGAGGGGCAGCTGGAAGGCTGTGGCGGGGAAGGCCTGAGGCATTGCGTAACCGGCGTATCCTCCGTACGCCGCGGCCGCCACCGCGTTCTTCTGCAGAGCGGCCAGAGCTGCCGAGTTAGCAGCGTAGTTTGCGATGGGGACGTATCCGGCACCGTACAGGCCGGCCGTCGGGATGCGCTGCACGTTGTGGGCCATGGCGTAGACAGGAGTGATAGGACGGCCCTGAGAAATGCAGAAAAGAGGAAAGGACGACTATATTGAATAAGAGGATTACTAAACCATTTAGTACATTCTTTATTAAATGAATGCATTCAATTGTGAGTTCTACATTTAAAAAGACAGACATTAAGCTCTCAAAGTACAAATACAGTACATGTCATGTAATCTGTGGTGTTACGTAACTAATATTATTTTATTCCACGGCATGTTATTTGACGCTTAAATATAAGTTGCATTGTGGGTAATGTAGGCGCGTGGTATTGCCAAAAGTGATATCTTTGTTTCCGGTGCAGCCAATTTGTTACTTTTTGATACTGGCTTTTGACTCCACCAATGGTACAGTGCAAAGTCTATGGAGTACTCTTTTAAGCTTAATGAGTTATTGTGTGTAAAATCAGTTCTCTACACTTTATGATGAAGTACCCATGTGGCCTGGTTTACTGCATCAAGTAACATGCCCTGAGCTGAAAGTGGAGATTTAACATCTTTATCCAATCATATTTACGAGTCAGTAACAGTGTCATTGTGCACACCTGGAAAGGAGGAGGGGTAGATACCGCAGGGAGGACGCTGGCACCGCCATTAGCGCTGTTGTGGTCAGCGTGTTGCATGGCCAGAGGGTTCATAAGGTGCTCAACCGCATGCATCTTCCCATCCTCCATCAGCTTGGCTGTAGGAGCCGTGCTGAACATGGGGTACTGCCCCCCCAGAGTCTGCATTCCCACTGCAAAGAGAAACAATAATGAGAGCTTGGATAACAGATGGGACCACTGCAGACAACATAGTAAAGCAAAATAGTTTTTTTTTGCTTTTTACAATAAAATAAATAAAATGTCAAACATGGACCAAAGCTCAAACAGACACAGGTATACTTAGATTTGAAGGAAATGTACAAAAGGAGTGCCTGCTAAAGCACTGAAGGTTGAAGGAAACAATTAAGTCAAGAAGGGGAAAAAATAAGTTACACAAGTTGGCGTTGGGGTGTGATTCGGATTATAATGGTGCTATGGATTAACCTCAGTGCTCCAACACATACCCACACACCAAACATACACACACACAGAGCGAACACAACGTCAGTCATTGTTTCAGATGGACAAAGGTATTTTTAATCTGACCACACAGTCCTGGACTAACACTAAACTCCAGATTAGATTTAGGTCAAATATTTTCTGAAAGAGCATCAAGAGCGTCCACTATACTAGGGACCTCTGAACCCCAAATATATGCCATAAATATTAACAAAAAGTTAAATATTTAAGTTATGTTACAAATATCTGGTAAGTATAGTTGCTTTTTTGTTTGGTAATAAGCTTGAAGATGAAATAATAATACCATTGTGTTAATTTTAACATTGCACTTCTATCATTGAAGTTTCTACATTTTAATATTCTACTTTCAATTTTGAATGTAGTTGATCCTGTTTTAGCCTTATATGAGTTGGGTAGCTTCTCCCTCATTGATACAAATATGCATTTCCTTCTGCTTACCTTCAGGAAAGAAAAAAGGAACCAGGAAACAAACCTTTAAAAAGAAGCCATCTAACAGAAAACCACTTGACAGCAATTCATTTCCGCCTAATATAGACTGTAGACCACACATTTAAAAAACTAAACGATGCTGATGCTGATCATGTAGGCTTAATGTATAAGCAGTGGAGGACACTGGTATTATCCTTCAAGTGAAAATAGTAGACGTGATTGAAAAGTTGAGAAAGGTAATTTTTGTTTGTTCATTTGGATTCACATCTCAACTCCGTTCTTGAATGTAAGTGTCATAGTGCCAACAAAGCCTGAAACAGCTGCTCCTACAGAGACATTTTCTTAACTTGTTGAGGTCAAATTGGGAATTTGACCTCAACAGTTTTTGGGATAAATCTTTGTTTTACATTCAAGACACGGTCAGCCACTTTTCAGTAAAAAACTGGAGTTGAGTTGCATGTGTTAAAGGAGATTGGGTTGTTCACCACATACGTCGGCCATGTTCAGACAGACAACAGCACTGCATTAGAAAACGTTCCCATTCAGTTCAATTCCATCACTGCATTGGGGGCGTCAAAAGCGCTTTAAGACAATAAATATTGTCTCATCCTGCACATAAATCAACTTTTGCCTCGACAAAATGCCATGAATTCTGCGTTGGCCAATCAAAAAACAGGGGGCTGGGTTTTAGCCTCTGATAGCTTGATATTTCATGGTCTCAACAGTACACCCCCAACGACGTAGCGCCTTGTGTTATTCTAACACAGTGCTGCTTTTGGTCTGAACACCAGGTAAGAAAAATTTGAGAGGAAAAAAGGACAGAATGAGGAACAAATCATAGCAGTTACTTTCTGGTCATGCTGGAAAGGACAGATATTTAGTGTCGTAGTTCTTAAGGGTAAAAAGAAAGGAAGTCCTTTTGCGCCTGACCATCCAGCAACAACCATGATCAAGTGATTTACTTAGTGTTCCTCAAACCACACAGGAGAGAGAGACAGGAAATTACGAGCTGGAAGGTTTAATAAAGGCGTTTGAGATGGGCAAGGATGTATATATCTATCTCACTGACTTGTGCCAGGTTTCATGCCAATGGAGTTGACAGAGGCAGCAAGCTCCAGACTGGGCATCAGCTCATAGGGCTTGTCGAGCTTGGCTTTGCCCTCATGGTAGCGGCTGTAGATGCCACGACCAGCAGAGTAACCTCCCAGGTATGACCCCCGTGGCCCAGGGGTACGGTTACCTGAAGCAGCACGACCACGACCTCGCACAGTACCTGCTTAAAATACAATTAAAGTAATACGTTGACAGGGGTTGTGGTTTAGGACTTGGGCAGTAAGGGCAACTTGTACTGAATTTTTGAAGCGCAACAATATTTTATGATGGGTTCAGAACTTCTTTGAGAATCCCTCCCAAAATATAAGGACTGCTTCAGCAAGAAGAGCTCTTATTTAAGTTAAATATCTGCTCAAGAAGTGCAGTTGCTATCGGAAATGTAAACAACATCTGTTTGAGTTTAGGGTAACTTTGCGTGTTTCCGCAGCAGTGATCTGACTCTTAAGTTCATGACACTGTCAAATGTTTTGTCAATGTTCTTAGCTTTATTGAAATCTCTGCAGTAACCCAGCATGAAATGGGAGTTGACAGCACAGCGGGAAAAGAATGGTGTTAGAAAACATATAGTCACATGGCAAGAAAGTTCATTGTTCATTGAAGGGATAAGTAGGAATAAGGATGAGAGAGATTACCATTGTTCTGTATCATTGGGGATCCTTTGGAGAGAAAACCAAAACACAATGATTGTTGAAAGTCGAATAGATTTTCCTGCTGCCACCCAAATACCATTTATAATCATTCATCAACAATAATGGGATTAGCATCATTGGCCCATCACCTTATTTTGTCTTTGTCTTATTAACAACAAGTCACAAACCCTTATCAAGTTAAGATTTTAAAACTTTCATCAAATAAATTCTTGTCATCAAAGATAAAATCACTATTATCTTAGTCATCATGATAATTTACAAATCATAGCTAATTTATAAAGGTGTGTTTGTCATTGATCCTACAATAGCATCTCTTGGATGTCATCATGAGATCTTTAGCAGGGCATTGGTCCACAGAGTTTCTGCCACCAACTTTAACATACAAAGATGGCTTTCAGAAAAACTAAGTGGCTTTTGCAAATGATCACTACTGATACAAAAAAGCAATTCATTCTAACCTTTAACAAAGTAGTCTCTGTTGGGTCCAATGAGGGTGTTGTATGGGTAACCGTAGTAGGCCAATGTGTAGGGATCACACTGGTAGACGTAGTTCTGTGGAGCCGGCTCTGGAGTGGCTGGAGCTCCCTTGGAGGCTTTCTGGCGAGAGTACTGCTCTTTATCAACAGGCTTGGCGAGAGTCACCTCGATGCAGGACCCCTCCACCTCTGTGCCATTGAGGTGGTCCATGGCCACGACAGCATCGTCTCTGGAGGTAAAGTGGACGAAGGCGTAGTCACGGATTTTCTTCACTCTTTCAACGCATCCAGCATTGAACTGGTTGAACACCTGATTGACAGAGACAATGAGTGATTGGTTAATGTTTTCTATTAGTAGTATATTTCCTGTAATGTATGTTCTTTACCCAATAAAACCCAGCATCGAGAAATCCCTAAACTGAAGTCCCACCTGTCTGATTGTCTCCTCGCTGGTTTCCATCATGAGATTCCTGACGTAAAGGATCTTCACTGTCTCCATTACGTCTTCGTCCACATCGATCTCCGGCTCGGCCCAGTCGACTGCGATCTGGTGGCCCCAGAGCTGAATACGCCCAGGCATCAACTTCCTGCGAGCCATGGCGGCTGCACGGTGTGACTCGTACTCTACAAAAGCAAAGCCCCTGTTCTTCATCTTGTCTGCAGCGCTGGCATAAACTATCACGTCCAGCACCCCTTCTGTCACTTTGGAGACCTCCTCCAGGATCTCCTCACGCTTTTTGGTCTTTGGGATGCCACCAATGAAAAGACGGCAGTTGTCCACGGAGGAGCAGACCCCCAGCAGCCGCCCCGGCCGCACTTCATAGTTGTTGAGCTCACGCACAGCACGCTTGGCCTCGTGTTTCTCTGTGTACATCACAAACGCGTACCCTCTGTTCTTCCCGTCAAAGTCCATCATTAGCCGCATCTCATAGATACGCCCTACGGACTCAAACACAGGGACTAGCTCATCCTCATAAACGTCACGTGGGATCTTGCCCACAAAGATTTCACACCCCCGTGGTGGAGATGTAGCATTCCAACCAGGAGGAGGGCCATATTTACGCTGACCGTTTTCCTGGACCATCGTGTAGCCGGTGCGATCCATCAGGGTGACCAGTGCAGCCTCATTGGGAGCACCTGCAACTCCCTCAGGGACGTTGAGTTGTCCATGGAGAGGGTTGTGTGAGGCTCCGGCTGGCTGGGAGGGTTTGGGGGGGGCAGTGTTGTTGCTCATGGTTGACGAGGAAGCAGGATCTTCGGCTGTCATTCTGACAAAACCATCCAATCAGATCTGGGGCCTGAAGAGGGCAAAGAGAAACAGGTTTATCAATTACAGTCAATTGTATCAACCACAACTTATATCCAAGACGTAAACACAAGAGGGAAGAATAAAAGAAAACCTGGTAGTGTTCAGAATGAACCTTTTACAACATGACTGTACCAACAATAATTGAGCTGCTTGTTGAATCTGAAAGGTAATCAGTATGCAGACGCAATCACACGCAAGATTAACTAGCTTACAAAACGAACCAAAGGCAAATAATGCGATTGGACAGAATGAGGAAAATACAGCATCTATAAATCCACAGGGGCACCTTCCCCTATCAGTGGTTTTACAACCTTGTTTTGTTGAGTTCCTCAGATCCCTTGCTGATCACTGACCCCTATCAGAGAGAATGAAGGGCTGTAAACCCTGAAACCTCCAGCTCAAGGTTCACTGAGTATGACTGGGTCACAAGCTCATTGTGTGTGTGTGTATGTGTGTGTGTTTATGTGTGTGTGTGTCAGCAGTAAGTTGGACATGTTGGAGTTGAGCTAGATGAGGAATCCTGAGTAAAATATGACCCCACTTCATGCTGTGACAAAAGCTGTGCACATTAATCTATCGTGCACGTGAACCTGACGCACACTCACCACAAGAGGGTGTTGGACTTTCAACTTCTTTATCATGAGTGTTATAGAGTTTGTGGGTGCAGCTTGTTTTGTGTGTGTGTGTTTCGGTGTGTGTGCCGCTTCATTAAGGGTTATAATAGGAACAGGGAACAATCAGAAATCGCCTTCCAGAGAATAAACCTCTTACTCTCTTATTTTCCCACATTGCCAGCATTCAGAACGGAACAATCCCAGCATTTTAAATCCCCAAATCTCTACGCTGCATACAACACTGAGGCAGCCAATCACAGCACACTACAAAGCAAATTACTTTTGTCAGATTAAAGGTCATGTTAGTAGAAAGACTAAATAAAAAAGCACCTATTTCTAGTTAGACAGGCAGTGTGTGGGCGTGTTGGTGCGTCACAAGACTGCCTGGACTTTGATGGAAATAGGTGAGGCAGCCAACAAAGGTAACGCTACTAAGCCTAGCAACCATGGTAACGCACTCACTCATTTGAGTTGACCCAATGTCCCACTCTCCCACACAGACACACACAGATGGACAGACACACACCTGTACACATGTTAGTTGCCCCAAGGCTGGAGGGCTTAGAATGACCTGCACCTTGTCCACAGTGGAACAAAAATGATGCCAATGTCAGCTTGATGGAATAAAATGATTTAAAAATATTTTTTAAATGTGTTGTTGACATAATGTACACATTTAAATGTCATGTTCCTGGTTGAAGCACACTTCTTATTCATGCATTTATTGATATGTACAGGACAAAAGGTCAAAACATGGGTAAAGTTGAAAAAAACTGCAAAGACCAAGAGAGCGGAAAGCCAGGAGGTTGTTTCCTCCTTCTATCAATAGCCGGTAGTTTCTCACTGCATGATGACATAGGTCGGGATGACATTAGAGCATATAACACATTCATTTTGCCAGAGCTTTTGAAATCTAGTTTGCAATAACACGCCCTGAGGATACAGTGTTCACCACTACAGATTTTCCAAATGGCCAACGGATTTGTATTCCTTATGTCAGTGTTGTTTTCCCTGTGCTTCCACAGCTCAACATGCCCTCCCTCTGTTCCTTCTATCGTGTGAAGTGCTAACATGACTCCATCTCTTATCAGCCTTATCTCGCCAGACTGATGACAAAGGGAGGACAATATGCGCTTTGGGAGTTCTGCTCTGTGATAAAAGAAAAGAAGCTATGTGACACTCTGAGTTCAACACTGTGCAACAAAGTTAGTTTAGACTTCTTTAAAAATAAACCATTATGCTTGTGTGTGCATAATGCAGAGTACATTTGTAATATATGTAATGTAAATATAATATATGTATTGTTAAGCCTTGGTGTTGGGGTTCCCTACTTCCTGCTTTTGACCACTTGGAGGTATTCCTAACTTCCTCAGTGCGGACCACTGTTGTGCTGAGGTTTTCCTTTTCTAGGAGAAACTCAGGAAATCACAACCCCAAGCGAAGCAAAACTGAGAGGGACTGTTATAACCTCTCTTCCCTTGCATAATATAAAGAAATGAGAATAGTCAGTGTGCGTGCATGTGTGTGTGTGTGTGTGTAACATATTTGGACAATCTAAGCATATCTGAAAAAGTGTATAAAGATAAGGCAAAAAAAAAGGCAAACATGCAAGTAATGCAACATGACAGGAAATCTGTAAATGTATATAAGTGAAAAAAATGCCTTTGAAAATGTTCAACTCCTTGAAAGGTCTGACCTTAAACATGGGTGTGCACAATCTTCTGAAAAAGTGTTAATGCTTGTGTACGTGTGTATGTCTGTGTGTGTGTGTGTGTGTGTGTGTGTGTGTGTGTGTGTGTGTGTGTCAGGCAGCAGAGGGACGAGGAGACTCCTGAAGACTTCTTCTACTTTGTTGATCTCCAGAGACACAACGCAGAGATCGCTGCCTTTCACCTGGACAGGTGCGGTGACGTCACTCGTAACGCTNCACACGCGCGCACACACCCACATACACACACACACACACACACACACACACACACACACACGAGCACACACACACGCAAGTAGGCAATGGAAACTTAGGGCTCCCCCTAAGTTTCCATTGCCTACTTGCGTGTGTGTGTGCTCGTGTGTGTGTGTGTGTGTGTGTGTGTGTGTGTGTGTGTATGTGGGTGTGTGCGCGCGTGTGTGTGTGCGTGTATGTGTGTGTGTTAGAAACTGTTTAGAAAGAAGTCGGCCAAGGTTAAATGGAAAATTAATATATGTTCTGTGTGTGTCCTCTGACAAGTGTGCCTGTTACTTTTGGTGTGCATTTGACTGTTTTTGGAGAAGTATATGGATAAAGAATGATTAAAAAGGATGCATGCAAAAACTAGATAAGAGGAAGGGAGTTTGTGCATGTGTGTGGGTGTGAAAGACAAATAATTTATGTCTAGGACAGCAGGGGGTAAGAATGAAGAGTGGAGGGGGCTTAACTCGGTTGGAATGACAGAGGTGGGCGTTTTTATGGCACAAACTCATCCATGCCTGGGCATGAAGCCTTTATCTCGTGCGTCTCTTTGACTATAGGTGCGAGAATTTAAAACTTCCTGGTTTCCTCATCCTTTTATTCATGAGTGTTGCTTGGAGCTAGGGAGCGGCCTGGCATATAACTTAATTCCAAAGATTTTTCCTTTCTTTAATCTATCTTCCATTTCTTCTTTCATTCTCAGTTTGCATCACTGACATTGCAGGCATAGTTTTAATGTAAAAGACGCCCCCCCCCTTAAGCTCCAGCAACAGATGCATTCCAGTGAACCCATCATGACATGATTTGATAAGTCTTAGCATGTCATACAATCATTTATGTACATTTCTCTTCTATGGTTTTTCTCTTTGGCTGTGAGAAATTGCAGTTTTTGGCACATGAATCCATTGCAGCTGTCTATCTATTGCCTATTCATTGGGGGAAGAAAAAACACACTTTTGCGACATCCCATTGTCCTCCCCTAAATAATTTACCTGATCACCATAATTTACAGTGATCTATGACAATATTGTCTCTTACTACAGTATTTCATCCCGGGGTATCCATAACTGCCCTCATGACATTGCCTCTTCAGTCTGAGCAGTCAACATTAACACAGAAGCAGTAAAACATTCCCCAGACTCTCGAAGCGCACAGGTCACATTAGGCCAATCTGTCACACTGGTACTAACTTGCAAGCAGGGTTCAACATTAGCGCCTCAGTAAAATGTCACAAGGAGGCCTCTGGGATTCACAACTCACTTAAGTACCAGAGTCGATGCCAGCTACAGTCATCTCTGAGAAGTGGCTAGTCAACATAATCAGCCCGATCATAAGTAAGCTCTGAGAGTATAGCAACGCTATCTTGTTATATGCTGTCTGTCAAATGTGGATGTACCGTACATTTCAGAAAATAGTTAAAACAATGTTGTCCCATTTACTTAAAGTCTTTAAAATCTTGTTTAGTTAGTTCAAAACCCAAATGGAAATGAATATGCTGTAAAAAGTAATATAATCATCATTTTATGACATTATTGCTTAAAAGAATTACATTATTCATCAATTATTAAACTGGTTGACTAACTATTGCAGCTCTATTAATGTAAAGTGAATGGTTTGGTATTTTTGCAAAAGGCCTATTTGTCTGCTTGCAGAGAGAGATAAGAAGATTGATACCACTCCCATCAAAATGTGTATTTCCCAAAATGTTGAACAAGCCCTTTAATGTGTTTTTGAAGATGTTGTAATTAAGATGATGACTTTTACAGGCAGTTCTGTTTTTTTCTTTGCCTCAGTGTTATTTTTAACTTGCACCTTGTTTAAAAAGTTTACTTCTGACTGCACCTTGTTTAAAACGTTTACTTCTGTCTTAATTATATACTTGGAACTGGGCAGAGCCTACACTCATTGTTAAAGAAACATGCTTTCCTGAGTTTGCTATATTGTCCTTGAGGCAAAAAGACTTTGGCTGGATGAATTCCTATTGCATCAGAAGTAAATCCCTGTTTCCTCCTCAACAATTATGCTCAATAAAGCGCTGTCAAAAATGACGTCAGTGTGATGTTAGTACTTATTCAATCTTCCACTATGCACTTGACTTCCTAACTCCCTCTTTTCTTCCCTTTTACAGTATCTATCCCTGCCAAAAATCTCCCTTCTGTTTTTAATTTCCCCCCACCCTGTTGTCTTCCTCCCCCCTAGAGAGAGAAGGAGAGTTTCACTGCTGATGTTTTGGTTGATGGTCGCCTGGTGTCCGTCGCTCCTCCTTCCTCGCAGCTGGACACCAGGGACAAGCTCTGGCGTCTCCACTCAGCTCTGATGCAGTGCCGCAGCCTGCTGGAGAGAGCCATCGCCAGAGAGGAGGAGGAGCTGGGCGGCGGGAAGAAGGGTGAGTATGAGACCCAGAGGAAGATGGTGAAGGACAGGTTGTCGTATCTCTTGATCTGCACCGGAGAACTTCTCAAAACTGCTGGTGGCGCGGCGCTCCTGACGCCCAGCTTGGAGGGATTAGAGGTAGGTCCTGTTGTCCACTGGTGGTGATGGTGAGAGTGATGGAGAGAAAAACTAAGGCAGAGCTTTGTGATGTCTCCCCGTTGTGTTGGCAGTTAGACGGTCCCACCGCGCTGTTTGAGCTGAAGCTTTGGGTGTACCGGATCTTCAAAGAGGTGGACTACTGGACCAAGACCGCCATCACCACCTTGGAAGCCCTGCCCTCGGTGATAGCTAAGGAGCGAGTGAGGACCTCGAGAGTCAGGACCACAAGAAGCACTCGGAGATAGACATCAGGAGTGTGTGAGAGCGAAGAGGACAAATAAGAGGATAGGGACAGAGAGAAAAAGGTGAGTGTAGGAATAACAAGATAAAGAAAGGTGTTCAGCCAAAGTGAGAAAGGTGTATTTATATGAAAATGTCCAGCTGAGTGAGACACAGATCCCTACAGGGAGATGAGCGGGATGGGTATTTATAGATCATGAGACTACCTTCACATGAACAGATGCCTGGGACAGAGTGGGAGCAAGTGTCAAAAACCTAGTTATCAAAGCTGATAACAACAATTATGATACAAGTAAATGCAGAGTATGTACTTCTTCTATTTATTGATTACTTTGTTAGGGGAAATCCAAAAAATAAGATTCAATTCAGAGTTAAGAACAAAGCTTTCTTTCTTTTTTCTTTCTCTCGTTTTGGTATTGAGAAAGAACATTTTATTTATTAACATTTATTAAAGCATAGAAATATTGTTTTCTCACTTGCTTTCATCGACATACCTTCCTTTGATACTGCAGACATTTATTTTATATACATATACTGGCCAGGATTCACTACAGCTGACAGAGTAAACAGTGAGCAAGGGGCACATTCAGATCATAATGAGAACATTTGAATTCATGCCGTGGCTAGACTGTAGCTCTGATTTGTGTAGTTTTAAAGGCTATAAATCATTCCACATAAGTTATTATCTGGGGATGTTCAGTGCATAAAGGGGGGAAATGTGTCCAACAGCACCCTCTAGTGTTTACATTGATACAGTCTTTCTTTCTTGATTGACCTCAGTAATACTTATGTCAAGTTATTATATGTTCTTTTGGTTTTATCATGTTTTTATGGCACTTACTGAAGCTATGTCACAGGCTTTAGGAAGCAACAATTGATATGCAACATCAGTAGTCAAAACTGATAGACATGCACATAGGCACATAAGCAGGCAGTGTGGAAGAAATTCATCTTCAATAGTAGCAGTCTGCCAATTTAGGTGAACATTTTCATGAACATCTTAGACTACTTTTGTTCATTTGTGATACGGATTTAATTGTTTGAAAAAAGCAAAACGAATATTGTTTAATGCATATAGTGAAATGGAAAAGGCCAATTTTCTCTGTTACATTATGTTTATCTCCATGTTAGGATTAAAAGCCCAACAAGAGCATCATACAAAAGATGTTCTGTATTACAACAGTCTATATTAACAATGTATTACATCTTTAATGGGTCACTCTGAATTCAGTCTGCTCATAGTTAATATAACAAATAATCCCGTATCTATCTACTGGGCAGTTGAAGCTTCAGTGTTATTAAAAATGCATAGTTGTTAAGTTAACTTGTTGTAACTTGGTAAATTGTGATGACCTAACAAAGAAATTATTACAAAAGATGGTCTTCAGGATGCCAGTTAGTTATCTACTACTACTACTACTACTACTAGCTTCAGATTTGAAACGATTTAGTGTGTTTTTGGTTCTGCCTTGTCACATGCATGTATTTCCTAGGTTACAGGCTGATACATTGTTGGTAAATGCACTGGGAGTACAAACAGATCTTTGTGAGATTGATAAAGGGTACTCCAAACTGTTTTCAGGGTTCTGGAAACTGAATGTTATTACTGGAAAGCAACCTGAATGCTTTCTGTGGTTTGACCTGAGTTGCCTTGATTCATCTTAAGGATGATTTGTAAACCCTAAGAAAATAAGAGCTAGTGTTCATGTTTTGCATTAAATGAAGAATGACAAGACTTCCTACAGCACAAATGCATCCTAAATACCACAGATGCAGCACTTTTAATGTGATATACTGTAAATGAATGTTCTCATATATTGCATTGATGTTCTGTGTATGGGTTTGCGATGCACTATATTTCCTCCTTTTCGTCTGCTCAGATGATGAGCTATCTTTGTTCCACACAGCACATCAATCTTATACAACTTTTGTTTTATTTTTCCAAAATAATTTTCTAGCTCTGTTCTCTGTTTTGAGTTTTGTTTGGACTCAGACCAGGAATAGTCAAAGAGAAGAGTTATTATAAACCAAATTTGACCAAAAACGAATGAAAACAAATGCAAGCATGAAGCTACAGTGCTATAAGAGAAGATGAAATATGAAAAATGGAGTTCAGTTTGAATTACACATTTATAAATGTCAAGGTTTCAAGACAATAAAAATACTTCATATAGTATGTGGCCGCATTTAACCTTGGAAAGTTTTCATGTCGGAACCTTTTTTATTCTCTGTTTACACAACTGAGAAATAAATTGAAGATTTTGGCAGTACTTGTTGCAAAGTATTCCACTAAGACTGGGACTACTGGACCAACATATTGGTCTCACTGACATGAATGAGGCTGCATATCTTTGACGCAGTGCTATTGTTGGTTTGAATGCAGCCTTGGAGCCTGTGCAGTAGCTTTACTGGGAAACTGAGTGCTTACAGGTCCCGATAGCTTCATATTTCAACCCTCCGTTTTTCAGTTTGAACCACACACATGATCTCTCAATCGGTGATTGACATACACAAGACAATCATTTTAAGTCAGTCCTCTTCCTTTAGATTACAGGATTTACAGTATGGGGATTACATTCCTGGAAAATAAAATGTTTTATTTAAGTTTGTGGTATTTATCGATTTGGTGATATTTATCGATTTATTTCCCAAGTCGTTTACACTTTTACTGTTTGTGTGTTCTCTGCGAGTGTAGTTTGCTGCACCACTAGGGGACCTCTCTTTTGACCCTATTGCAGAGAGTTCGCTGTAGACAAATGGCGCAAAGCACAAAGAGAGGATTAGGTTCCCATCGCATCTGTCTATAAGCAGTGATCATACTGTAGGAAACTGCCACACTCGTGAGAGTTGTCACAACAGTGGTGGGATTTTAAAATGTTAAAGACAGTTTGTCTCATTTCTTTTTGTTCTCTTTTGCTGTCTATCATTGGAGTTTATAGTCAAGCAGCAATAATCCTCATTCTGCTAACGTGGCTTTATCTGTGCAACTATTGTCTTCCTGGAAATACTTTTTGCCCTGGATAAAATGTTGACACAAGAGATCAGACACTAGAGCTAGATTTAATCTTTGGCAGACATTTTTGTTTTGTATTTCCCTACATCAGGTTAGTCCAAAATCATCCTTGGTGTGACAAATGTAATCTGTCTTTTGGAATGAAAACCATTTTCTCTAGAGGTTTTCAAGTAAAGCCCCTTTCAGGCAAGTAATCTGTAATATAGCTATCTTTCTGACTATAAGGCCTGTGGAAAAGTTCAACTTCAACTTAATTCACACATTACAGGACACATAAGGATGGATAGAGCAATGTCTACACTGAAGTAAGCTGTAATGAGGTGTTGCCTAGTACCATCCACAACTTTTTCCAATGGAAAATCAAAAAAAGGCGAATTGAGTTGAGACGTTCCATCTCACTATGTTTTGATTAGGGATTGGATTCTAGAACCAACTTCAAATTGTCCGATCCATCCGAAAGGTTGCCTGCCACCCTCACCCTGGATGCTGCGCATATTTGCTCTCATGTTCAAATGTCATTCAGCAGACATTTTACATCAGTTCAGTCTCTGAGATGACAATAAAGCTGCGATGATGGTAAAAAACCGTTGTAGGACTACTTTAAGAGAAAATAACATTTTTATCAGGAATCAATAAAGAAATGGATGAAAACTTCAAAAAAAATGCACAGAAATGTTACCTTCAAACAAAAAACAATGCCCTTAAAATTGGCAGATAATGTACACATCACAAATGATTTTTTTGTCTAAATGGGGCTTACAACGTTATAGCCATAGACCAGCAATGGAGCGGTTATATTTAAACAATATTAATACAAGGTCAACCAGGAAACAGCTCAATGATTTTTTTTAATTTAAGAACACAATAATACCATGATGCATTGTGGGTATATAATCAAAAAGGATGTACAGTCTTTATTGTTTTTCCTTAACTTTGGTGTGGTGTACGTATTTATTATTGTCTTGATTCTTGAGTTGAAATAAATTGATCTTGGCTTTAACTCGAGTTGTCTCTTGTATATGTGTGACTTAAAAACAGGTTGTCTCACAACTGTTGGTGAAGATTAGTGTGCGTAAATACTGGATTATTTGGTGCATGAAACAATTATGTGAGAAAAATGTTTTAGAATATTAGCAGTGTTATAATTTGTTGTGTGTGTGTCTGTGTGTGTGTGTCTGTGTGTGTCTGTGTTTGTGTGTGTGTGTGTGTCTATGTTTAACTGTAAGCAAAGACAGGATGTGTGTTTGAGCGAAAGGGTTGGGGTGTGTGTTTAAAAGGGTGTGTGTCTGTGTGTGTGTGTGTGTGTGTGTGTGTGTGTTTGTTTATGTGTGTGTGTTTGTGTGTGGTGTGTGTGTGAGTGAGTGAGTGTGTGTGCATCTTTTCGTTTGTGTGTGTGGTTGTTAGGGAAGGAGTGGCAGCCAGGATGCCTGTGGAAGAGGGGGGAGGTGTGTGTGTGTGTGTGTGTGTGTGTGTGTGTGTGTGTGTGTGTGTGTGTGTGTGTGTGTGTGTGAGGAGAGCTAGGAGCAAGCTCTGCAAATGGTGTGTGTGTGTGTGTGTGTGTGTGTGTGTGTGTGTGTGTGTGTGTGTGTGTGTGTGTGTGTGTGTGTGTGTGTGTGTGTGTGTGTGTGTTACAGCAGCACAATATGTGCCTGTGCTGAATGAAAGGGAAATGAATGCTGTGTGTGTGTGTGTGTGTGTGTGTGTGTGTGTGTGTGTGTGTGTGTGTGTGTGTGTGTGTGTGTGTGTGTGTGTGTGTGTGTGGACTGTATAATTTTGTATTGCTGTAAATGTGCACTGAGGATTGTGTAGCTGTGTGTGGATGTGTCTGTGAGTGTGTGTGTGTGTCTGTGTGTGTCTAGTTTTGTGTACGTAAATACACACATGTGTTGAGGGTATTGGTGCGGGTGATGAAGTGTTCAAGATAGTGTGCACACGCAAACAGAGCAGAATTACAATTAAACCGAACTCATTCAGCAGCTCCAAGATCTCCATACATTTCCTCTCACATCCTTCTGCTTTTGTATTATCTCGGCCGAGCATCATTTCTAAGCTCCTTGATGACAGTTACTTCCTCCTGTTTGTATCAGGACATGTGTCTTCACTATTTGTCAAGTGGTTCCATATTCCACTAGTTTAGGTTCTTCATCATTTATCATCATTACAGTGCATATTAAAGTAAGTCCCAGCAATGAGTTTCAGCCAAAGGCTGTTTTTCAGCAATGCAGGTTAACAGGTGCGCTTGAGGCACAGCTGGCTGTATGTTTAAGATTCTCTTGTTTGTTTGAATTATATATTTTTCATGTGTTGAAAAACAAAGGACTAGGCTTAGGCTGATGTTAGCTTCAGTGCCAAGTCATGGCCTGTAATATAAAGTTATTGACAGATGATGAGGGGATTGGATATTAAAGATGGATTAGGTCAGCTGTCAGTACCATCAAAGATTTCAACGGCTGCAACCAAATTGTCTTTTTTGTTCGAAAAGTTCCTTACTGATTGACATGAGTCATGACCCTAAACTAAGTGACAGCCATGGTAAGAGTTAATTATCTAAATGCTAAGGAAAGGGGCTTTGCTTTTCTCCTTTAGTTCACCGGACTATCCTTTACGGAGATAATGGGTTCCCACAATTCCTTGCAGCAGCAACATGTAAAGCAACAACAGACCCAGGTCAATAACACCCACCTTAAATGATCTTGTAGCCTAATGTAGATGCAGTCGGATTCTATTAGCATCAAAGTTGTCTCTTTCATGTTTCACATCACATCCCAGTCAAGACAGTGGTTAGGAAAAGACAGAAAGGACGTCATTTCTTTGTTATTCGACTGGAGCAGAGATTTTTTCTTTCAAAAGTATGACTAAGAGGGTTAATGAAAACAGCTAAATCTAAATGTATCTTACCCTAAAAAGTTAGTATTATTGTCTAGGGAACTCAGATGGGACACATTTAACAAAGATGGTCAAGATACCCAACATTCAGTCTGTAGAAGGCAAAGAACAGTTAAAAGGGAACTTTAGCTAACAAATGTTTTAATTACTGTTGACTGCTGCTCATATCAGAACATCAACTTTACATTTTTGCATCTAATTGCTAAGAAACAGAGTTTGAATAATCTGAAATAGAGTTACATTTTTGCTAAATCATTAAAAAAAGTTGAACAATTCAATATGATAGGGTACACTGCAAAAACAAAAACAAATAATTACTTTAATTAAATGTCAACAGATTTCACATAACTGTATTAGGTTAGTTAAAAGCAATACAATTAAGTTTAAATGTAAAATATTAGATTCAACTTAATATTATTGCTTTGAACTAATTCGATACAGTTATATTTGATGACATAATACCTTTAATTGAGTCAACGTTTTTGTATTTTCAGTGTACATTTCTCTAAATACTACAATAACCTGTATTATTGAGAAGAGGCTTAACAGAGCTGTGGTCAATTCAGAACATGATTTAGAGAACAGCGCCATCCCTGCTGAATATCCAAGAGAGACCAAGAACCCAAAAATTAAATTGAAGTATCATTTTATTCCACTTATTCGGTTCAGGGTTTGTTGAACTCTGCCTTGTACCTTTGACATGTTTTCAAGGATAATCTCTAGCCCAGCTGCTCATTGTTTTAATTGATGATTCATAAGCGTTTTAAGTCTATCCAAGGCTCCACATTCCAATCAGACACCATTGTCTATCCACAAAATGAACAGGCCTTTCCTTTCTGGAACACTGGGAAGCTGAAATAACCCCTCCCGCTTTTGATACAAGGCCCCCCAATGGTGTAGAGCCAGATTTGACCCATAGGCTACTTTTTGATCCTTTCTAAACTACAGTATGATTTTGGTAAGTACCAAAATGGTATGCTTCGTGGTTAAAAAACATAAACTGGACACATTCACCACATTAAAGTCAAACTGTCTGCAAACACCTGACCCAGATAAACCAGATTGGAGACCAGTCTGGAGCTGAGCAGGTTAACTGCAGTGGTGCAACGTATCAACACAAGTAAGATTTTAAATGCAGGTCTTCAAGTAGCAATGCTGGAAACTAAGTTTACTTTCCAGTATTGCTACTTTTACTTAAGTAAAAAGTCTGATTACTTATTTTATCACTTGTTAATTAATTGTGATAAAAGACCAGCAATTTCATAAATGCACAAAGTGTGGCACCAGGTAAAAGAAATAATTGAATTTACCAGGGAGTCATTAGTCCAAATACATGTATTTGGGATTTTCTCTTCTAGACGTTACAACACAGCTGCCATCCTTTAATTATCTCTTTGCCTACTGGGGTGGGACAATGCAATGGATTAATTCAGTTGAGGACGATGTCAAAAATACTGTTCCACAGATCTTTAATAGCTATCTCGATTATTTACAAAAATAGGTACATTTTACTGCCTGGACGAAAGCATTTGTCATTTTACTCTGTTGCGGTTATATCTACTGGACATAAATGGCAGCAGTTAACCAAGTGTCTTTAAAACTAGACACCAAAACATACCTGTACTTGTTCAGTAATAACATCTATGCTGACACACATTATTTAATTTATGAACTTAACTTAACTGATGCAAAACTTACTTATTTTAAACCAAACCCTGATCTTTTCCTTAACCTAACCAAGCATTTTTGACTCTATCCCACTCTGTGTCTAAATAATTTTTCCTAAAATCCCAAAATCAACCATCTGTTGATGTCTATTGAACTACAATGCACGTTGTAAACACTACCCTCAACCAAGTGATGACCAAGTGTATACATATGATGAGTTGGTGTTGTGTGAGAATGTTTTGGTATCGCAGCATTTTAATTTTAGGCTCAAAGTTGCCCTTTTGACCCACTATCAGTGTCTGTCTATACCCTGACCACTTTGGGCTGGAGCAAGATTGTGTGATTGCTAAAAAGTTATGAATGGATAATTATGGCGCCCAGGTGATGATTCTTGGTGATCCCCTGACCTTTGCCTAGTGCCACTGTGAGGATCGATTTTATATTGATATGTTGGTACATGATGTCTTAAAACTCAAGGTCAATTTGCGGTAGCCTTAGAGAGCATTTCTATAAGGGTAATTGTGTTATTAATAATGAGTTCAGAAATGTCCAGCCTGAGATGGCAAATGATGCTAAATGGATAGGAAACACAAAACACTAGCTGAGATTAACCAATTTAATACGGGTCATTTCTCACTTCGAAATCTTGGATCCAGACAGCAACTGTAGTGGCATCAGACTAAAAAAGATTCCTGCCTAATTTAAATACGAGGGATGTTTGCGGCTTATTTGATCTGATCTCAGAATATAAGGAATGTATTGAAAAGAAGAAAAAACATGAATTATATTGTTGATCTAAATACATGGCTAATATCCTTAAATGTTCTCTCTCCTCTCGTCTTCATAGTTAACCTCCTTATGCATTATTAATGGTACTTTCAGAGCATTTATGGAGTAGTGTGACCAACAGCCACAATTCACAGTGTAAGCTATCTTGCATGTGTATGGTAATTGACTCTGTCATCATTATGGCTTTAGATTTGCCATTGGGAGCAAATAGGAAGTGTAATTAAAACTCACTGAAAATGCTCCATTGAAATGTTAGCCAGTGATTTGCTGTTATGAAGACAGTATGCACCTTTACAAATGTGTAAGGCTACAGTAGTTTTATATTGAGTACCTTTATTTGAGTTCTAGTTGGTTGGGAAAGACAACTATGCAGCAGTTGTCTATACAATAAGCTAATAACAATTAACATTTCTTATAAAACATTTCACAAAGCTTGCAAATTGGGAAAAGTGACACCATAAGGGCCCTTGGAAAAATAACATAATATATCATCAATACACATTTAGCACTATTTGACTGACATTTTCTATACAGGATAATGATTGAGTTGTCTTTTAAAAGAAATTATTTTATCATTTCAATTATGCTTCCCCTTTAGATATATATATATATATATATATAGGTATATAGATAGATAAGTTCTTTATTGATCCCAATTTGGGAAATGTTTGCGTTGCAGCAGCATAAAAAACACAAGGCAATGTAAATAAGATAAATTAAGACACAATAAATAAACAGTCCAAAATGTTTCAGAAATAAAAATAACAATTAACGATTTTTAATCATAAATTGTTTACGTCATATGGCTCTAAAGAGCCTTCATTTTTGTTTGTCTCAATGTCAATAATGAAGGTGAGTTCTCTGTTTTTATATGTGAACCCGTCTAATTCGGTAAGTTCCCACTAGAAAAATGAAAAAACTGTTTATGATATAAACTACCAATATCAACACACAAAAAATGTGGTTTTATATAAGGTGTTGGGTATTGTTAAAGACAATGCGGTTACATTTCCCGAACCTTTTTGTTGTCAAAAAGCCAATTATATAGATGTTATTTGGGAGGTCTGCCCATATAACTTTGATTTTGAAATATGTAATATCTGTTTCATAAACAAATTATTAATAAGGGATTTTATCACGTATATTGTAGAGGAGATAAGACAGAAAGCACAGTGTACACATTAGGCTTTTTAAATAAATCATAAAGAATAGTTATCCATAACTGGCACTGTATAGTGTGGATGAGAATGCTTTAACCTCCTGACAAAATGGGAAGGTGTTCATATATATGCATGTGTAAATAGTCATAGAAAATGCTTTTCAGTCAGCCTTAATGAGATTCTATTCAAAAAGCAAATTTATCTGAATGTTTCTCTTCGACACTACTTTATTTCCTTTATTTCTTCTCTCAGTTAGCGAGCTAATCACTCTTCTTGAAACGGTCTACTTTTTTTTCAGCTGCTTGATGAGCGAGTCCATTCCCTGTGTAGGGGTGGCTAACAACAGAGTATTTACTAAAAGTGCCTCACAACTCGATGTTTGTTGCCAAATGGTGCGGCAATGCAAACTAATTGTTTAAAAATCCAAGCTTTGTTCGTTTTCAACTCACTCAAAAGACACACTATCCTACCATGTGGTGATACTCCGCTTCCCGCCGCGTACCGCTCACCTCTTCGCCTCGCCGCGGTGGTAGCGGCTGCAATAACCTTGGTGTGAGCCAGGCGAGCGGCAGGAGAGAAGCGAGAGAGGCTGAACGGAGCGGCGGCGGAAAACCAGCGTGAATATGGCGGACACCCTACGCTCACTCTTCGACTATCGGGAAACACACAGTCTCGATAGCGGCGGAGAAGGCATCAAACCGGCACCGCCACTGAGAGGGTGAGTGGGTCAATGAACCATAACAAATACACTAGAGAAAAACTGCCTAATGACAGTGTTTTCCTCCCCGATGACAGCGAGAATCGGGGGGTGTGTGCGCGCATGGAGGCTGTGTGAGGGTGTTTTGATGGAGCTAAAGTTGTAAACATACGTTATATGTTAAGCAAGTCGTAAGAAATCGTAAGAACTATGGGAGAAAGACGCTTGGTTGTCTCATGTTAGCTTGTGTTCCGAACGTTGATTTCATTTTATAAAAGCAGCTCCAAAGAGGCGCGTGCGCGAGTTTGCGTTCGTCTACATGTGAGCGCGCATGTATGTGTGTTTCTGACACTGAATTCACATATTGATGGTGATTTTTGAGTGACAGGATGACACAAGTTTATATACATACTATTTTAACAACAAACACGCGAAATGTACCTTGATTTTGTTACTTTTTCAGGTAAAACCGAGAACCGGAGAGTTTATTAACAATGTGTAATAACTTATATTCAACTGTAAACAAAAGTTTTCAGGAACATAACTCACGATGCAACTGTTAATCATCTCAAAGTTATTCATATGTTAGATTGAACATACTGTGTGTGTGTGTGTGTGTGTGTGTGTGTGTGTGTGTGTGTGTGTGTGTGTGTGTGTGTGTGTGTGTGTGTGTGTGTGTGTGTGTGTTGGAGTGAAGAAGGGAGAGAAATGCGCAGGGTGAGAAGAAAGGGAGAATCGATCGGTGTGTGTGTGTGTGCGTGTGTGTGTGTGTGTGTGTGTGTGTGTGTGTGTGTGTGTGTGTGTGTGTGTGTGTGTGTGTGTGTGTGTGTGTGAGAGAGAGACAGGAATGGAGGAGAGACTGAGGGGTCAGCTGCTCACTGGAGAAGTGGAGGTGAGACGGATCTGGTTTGCAAGAAAGTTCCCAGAAACTCAGTGAACCAGAACTGAATACAGAGACTCTCTCAGAAGAACCAAAAATAATCCGGCAGAATATAAACGCTGAGGAAAGCGTGTTTGTCTGCGAGAAGCCGGCGACCGGAGGATCAAGTGCAGCTCAGGCTGTAGTGAGGCCTTTGTGTGAGCGAGGGGGGACAACTGTTGAACGTTTAAAACTGCTCCACAATGTGACGTTTCCACAGGTGTTTGAGGTATAATTCAGATCAAATGAAATCAAACTTTATTTATATCGCAATTTGCCTACACAAAAGGTCCTTAAACTCAAAAAACGTAAACAATAAACAGATGTAAAAAACCAACACTAACACTACCATGCCAGACAATACAGAGTAACACATATGACCATATGATTAGAAACACATAATACCAACACAAGCCAATAAAGATTCACTCGTTGATCTTTTATCACCTTTCACTAATGTCATGCATTTCTTTCTCCAAATGACTGACGAGAAGCAAGTTGTAATGGGAAACTAACAATGTGTAACTAGTCTTAAAACATTGAACAAAAGTGATGACGTGTGTTTCATTGGCCAAGCTTGTTTTGCCAAATTATTGGTAGCTCAAAGTTTAAAGCTGAATCAATGACTTGTCAACTATTCATTTAATCACCCAAATATTGATGGGAGAATAACAAAAGAAATAAAAAGGTGAATATTTACTTGTTATTTTATGCCTAAATGAGAGTAAGCTGTATTTGTTGACTTGTGGACCAACTAGTCTTGTACTTTAAGAATAACTGATTGAACACAAAACTGATCATTTAATGAAGACAATAATTGACGGATTAATCAAAAATAAAATGAATCGTTAATTCTCACCATATACATATATATTTTTTTCATAGGTTTACACTTTTTTTTTCTTCTCAATTAAATTATTTTTAATAATATCATTATATCGATTTCAACCATATTGCCTAGCCATAGCTTTGGGTGTGAATGAAGCAAATGTGTATTTACTTTAAATCAATGCAGTATACAGTATTTATCAAACAGTAGTGTGTAAGTGTGTGTGGTTTGGGGAAGTTGGCAGTTGAAGATATTATCAACGTCATATCAATCAGACAGTTGGGCTATTATTATTACTACTATTATTATTGTTATTATGATAATGTGACGTTTACAGTGATGTAATGCTAAATAACACATGCCCAGTGCGGTGAAGGAAACCGTTCAGTTGATTGAGAAAGTTTTCTTCACATACAAAGTGATGTTGCACAGCACTGATTCTGAAGTCAAAGGTCTTTCAGGGTCAGACACACACGTTGTTATGCTTCATATGTTTCAACGCTTTTTTTCAGTGATTTAAAAAAAGCTTCCTCATGATCTCTGATAACTATACTGTTTGGTTTTGGAAGCCATGATTTGTCTGTTTGGTGCGGCAGTAAAATGATGAAAGAAATGTGGGCACAGCTGCAGCTGCACACACACACACACACACACACACACACACACACACACACACACACACAGACATACGCGCAAAGTATCACGAGTCCAGAGGAGAGAGAGTGGATCGATCCAAAGACAGTGGGTCTGGTTGATATCTCCGCTCCTCCCTCTCCCCCCCCGTCTCTCTTTTTCTTCTCTTCTGCTCGCTTTTCCAGTTTTTCTCCCTCTGTCTGTTCTGTCTCTTTTCTGCGGCTTCATGTTTTTTTTCTCCCTTTTTTCTTCTTTCCTTTCTTCCTCTCCTCTGTTTTTCTCTCCCTTGTCTACACACACACACACACACACACACACACACACACACACACACACACACACACACACACACACACACACACACACACACACACACACACGGAGTAATGAATGCCTCAAAATCCAAGGCACGATCTTGCTATGGCCTAGTTTTAAGAGCTTCCAATGTCACGCGAGTAAAAAATAGACTTGCGGAAAACAATATTGAGATCGGCGGTAATAGAGCGGGATCAGTCGGGCTCCTCCGAGCGTGGCGGTTTTGGCATGGCTTTAGTCTGAAGACGATAATCTCGCCGGCTGGCCTGTTTTCGGTGCACAGGTGGCTGCGTTTGAGCTCTCTGGGGTAAAGACACACTCCTTAGTGGTGATCCAGGGGTCAGAGCACTCCGCTGTAAACACTGGAGAGATCACAGAACATTAACATGGTCGGTGTTGTCTTTATGAAGTTGTTGTTGTTGTTTACAGAATCATCATATCAAGCTGGATTTAGTCCGTTTAGTTTTGATTCGTTCAATGTTCAACATTTCTGTTTATCCGTGAAAAGGGGAGAGTCTGTGTGGCATAGTATTTTTCCTTTAAAAATAAATCATTTTCATTGGCTGGGATTCTCAACCATGAAGCATTACAAACCATTGTTTAACTTTATAAGATAAGGACCTTTTTTATTAAATTGTAGGCGGAGTTCGTGAATTACTACTCGATAACATTTTAATATTGGAAAAATGTGTTGAGTGAATTACATTAGTTTAGTTAAAGATTTCAAATTAAATAGTTTCGGGATCAGCACCAAATCAGTTTGATTGGTACAAGTAATCAAAAATTGAAATCATTTTCATCCTAATTTATATTCTGGTAGTTGTTTTATTTGACTTCTGTTGACACGGTTTATGTGAGGTTGTTTCTTCTTCTCCTGGGCAATGTGGTGAAAATGTTCAAAATGTGATATTATTTCTTAGTCTCCACATGCGATAGTATTTACATTCACCTACAGATATCTCAGTGAAATGAATTTGAATACCAATAAGAGTTTCTCCTAATAAGTTGAGAGGAGTTGTGGGGTTATCCCCTTATTTAAAAAAATATCAATTTAATGGATTTTTATTTAACATTCAATTGGACTTTTTGCGCAGCGCTCTTTTTACCTCCACATCAACCTGGTGTGTGGTGAGGAAAGATGGCAAATTACAAATCAGTCTGAATAATCTCTTTTGTTGGGCTCCTCCTGCTCAATCAGTGCAGATCTTCTACATCTCAGACCCACTACAGTAGGGTGCTCCACTCAAACACAATAAAGTGCAGTTTGAATAATCATTGTCCGGCTGCTCAGTCTTTGTTTACATGTTTTTTTCCTGCATTTCCTTCGCTAAATGGAAGGGCTAAATGCAGTTTGTATTGATCCATTAGGTGGCCATCAGCTTATTGATCCCGCTCTGACCTGATCGAAGTTTGGCCAGTGTGTCGATTGATTAAATGATAATTGCGTGTGTGTGTGTGTGTTCTCTGCAGGCGAGGCTGTGGGAGGAAAAGGAAAGGGACCCCCATGAAAGTCTTTCTTACACACACCGAGGAAGAGTGTGTGCCTGAACGCAGCTTCAGCCCAGGTGTGTATTTCTGTGTGTTGGCTTGCCATATTCTTCTTGTGAGTGTGACCTACTTTTGTGTGTGTGTGTGTGCGCTTGCCTATGTATGTGCTTCAATGTTCCTCTGTGTGTGTTCTTCAGGAGATAAGGTGATGACCTTTATGTGAGTGTGTGTGTGTGTGTGTGTGTGTGTGTGTGTGTGTGTGTGTGTGTGTGTGTGTGTGTGTGTGTGTGTGTGTGTCCAAGCATACTTGTATTTAATCCTTTTATACTGACTGTTGCTCTCAGGTGATCGTAAAGAAGCAGCAGAGAACCAACGGCTGGACGGGCCTTTCTACAACGCAGAGCTTGCTCCTCACCACTGGTCAGTACACAATTGTGTCGTTTTTTTGGCAGAATAAATAAATGTTATTTAATTTATTTAGAGATAGAAAAAAGCTGATGACTAAATTACCTGCTTCTCATGGCCGATACTAAGATAACTAAGGCTAACATGTTTGAACAAAAATGGATGATTTACTAGTCTGTATTACCTCTATACTTTTTTGCAAAGTACATCAAAAAACTTGAATTGCAAATTGCAGCCTTATTTTCTTCCTCTGAAACTATGAAAAAATGCACAGTGGTAACATTAGTTGTTACGTTCGATCTTCTTCTCTTTGTTTATTTGTTGTTACTTTTTACTGATGCATATCACCACCTATTGTACCTAGTGTGCAGACGCTGCTCTAAACAGCATGTGTTGTTTTTGTTGAAAAAAAAGGATTTGTCTAAAGGCTTCTTCTTTTATTTCGCTTTTAGACTTAGGAAGAAAAAGCTTTGTCTGAAAGCAGCACTTCTGAATCTTTCCTCATCACTCTCCAAATCTGTTGGTTTTCATATAATCAGGCTGATTAAAAAAAATGCAGTTAAATATATGAAAATGTCGGATAGTAAAATGAGCAGCACTGTGAGGGCGAGGAAATCCCTGCCCTGCAGCTCTGGCAGGAGCTGGTGTGTGGATTCTCACTGATAGATTTACACTTCATCAGAGCATCCCCACAGCAAAGAAGTGGCTAGACGACAGTAAATAAAATACATCATAACAATAATGCTGTTGTTCTTCTTCATATACTTTGATTAAGAAGCACCATTGCATCAGGTTGTTACAAATAATTTAAGAGCGATGGATATTAAAGCCACTACCAACCTATAACGATGGTTAATTACTACATCAATCACATCACCAGGACCGCCTTTTTCCACCTCAAAAACATTGCCCGAATCCGCCCATCACTCTCCTCCTCTGCTGCTGAAACCCTGATTCATGCATTCATCACATCACGACTCGACTACTGCAATCGCATCCTCTATGGCATACCATCCAACCTCCTCAATAAACTCCAACATATCCAGAACTCTGCTGCCCGCCTCCTCACCCACACCCGCTCCCGAGACCACATCACTCCCATCCTCCAGAACCTCCACTGGCTCCCCGTCCGTCAAAGAATCCACTTCAAAGTCCTCCTCATTACTCACAAAGCCCTCAACAATCAGGCCCCCCCCTACCTCACAGACCTGCTGCACCACCACACCCCTTCCCGCTGCCTCCGCTCATCAGAAGCCAACCTCCTATCCATCCCCACCCGCACCAATCACCGGACCTGGGGGGACAGACCCTTCTCCGTCGCTGCCCCCTCCCTCTGGAACTCACTCCCACAACCCATCAGAGACTGCACCGACCTCACCACCTTCAAAATACTCACCTCTTCAATCTGGCTTTTAATGTGTGATTGTTTTTGTGTTGCTTGATTTTAATTTGACTTTAACTTGATGTATTTGTTGTTCTTTTCTTTTCGCTATCTTTGTAAAGCGACTTTGAGCACCTGTAAAAGCACTAACAAAATAAATCTATTATTATTATCTTTTTTTATTT
>NW_011351701.1:1089884-1102714 GCF_000735185.1 Notothenia coriiceps | reverse complement strand
CGCTCAATGACGCGTTGAAATTACACTGAACGCTGCGTTCCTGCAGCCCCGCCCGGAGCATGGGCTGCAGGAACATGCTACTCGAACGCTGCGACGCAGCACCTGAGATTACTTACAACATTTTTTTCACGTTCTCAATTTTTTACGTTTAACGTTATATTAGTTCGGTACACTCCGGTACACACGTGTACCGAACCGAAGGGCCCACATCAAATATTTACGGTACGAATACGTATACCTTCACACCCCTACTAATTGGGATTACAAATAATATCAGATATTCTTCTATTGAACAAATTGATCTTTGAACTGAACACTAAAGGCATTGATGGGAAAGAAAATGATAGAAAACGGCACATAAGCGCAATATTCACAATGTTTTGATATTGCGATGGCAAGAAGAAAAAAGAAGGTCCAGCTCTATTATTAACCACACTTGCTACATTGAGCTTTACTACCCATCCTCACGGTGGGCAGCATGGTGGGTTGGTAAGGCTGTGGTCACCAAGATGCTGCAGCCAGGATGAGGAAAATGAACTCACAGTGAACTGAATGTGATCTGGGCTGCTGGTGTCAAACAATACAACCTATTGTAGTGCTGCGGCTGTGGAGCCTCATCATCAGCATAATGCCCTTTAGACCTCCCCTTCCCTCAGCCCGCCATCCTCGGGCCGAGCACTGCCTTACCACATCTGACCTGCTCCCATCAGAGCAGCAGTAATCCAGCTACAGCAGTGCTCTCAAAGTAGCCAAGTTACACTGCAAGCGCTTAGGCATAATTCAACATTTATGAAAAAGGAAAAACATTACTATCAGTAGGTTACAATGGTCTGCACAACTTCATTTCACCCATGAGGATGAAATAATTAGGAAAATATTTGACATAGCTAGCCTACAAGAGAGGGTAGCCATCTAAAGGCCTTGTAAGCAAACTTCCTCTTGAATATATAATTGTTCTCCAGACAAGGTTTTTTTTTTGCATCTTGATATGTTGTTTTAAAACCATCTTCAGCTCAGAATGTGGGTATAGCTGAAAGGGAAATTAAACTTAAGAAAACATCCATAATACAAGAACTGAGTTGTCCGTTAGCATCTACATCTTAGCCCCGCACTGGAGAACAGCTACTGACAGAAACAGATGAGCTTCTGTAATGTGAACACCATATTGAGACACTGAATAGAGCCCATCAGAGGACAGAAGCCTAACTGTGTGTGCCCCACATTTTGGATACAACGGATCCTTACTACAGTATGTAGAGAGCCTTTTTGATTCCAAATTGGTGGATAGAAGTGAGAGAATGCCCATCTTGGCTATATTTAGCGTCAAATTGGTTTCAACAGCTAACTTAAATTGGATGAAAAGGAAATGTCCCCATTGACGATGTTGCTCTATTATTCTCTCTTTATTCAAGGCCAGATGTTTGAGGGTTGCTCATGGTCTTAAGTGTTTTTTCTGGAATGTCTTTGCGAATGGAGCAGGTGGCAGCCTTGTGTATACTGTAGGAATAACTTCTGAGATGTGAATGGAGATTTGTGGTGCTTTCATCTTTTGTTTTGAATCGCTCTTCTTAGAAATCTCTGGCTTTCCTATTTGGTTTGAAAACAAATAATAGACATTTAGGTGCATTTGTATTATTGTTTCCAAGAAGAGCAGACATCGTTCTTACTAGAGCTAGGTCTACATGGGAACCTGCGTTCATTATGCTAGCATTACTTTACGTTTCATATGTTAAAATACTGGCATAGCATAGAGAAAGCAAGAGGAAAGAGAGGGGCTGAACATAGCGCAGAGTGCATCACAAACATTGCATAATTGAATATTGATCAGTTGTTATGGATCCGTGAGAGGCATTATCGTGACCAACTACTATCGTGCTGAACAGTTATCTCTTCATATCCAACAAGCCGACTTTGCTGGTAATCACGGGTATATATCGTTTTCTCTTTGATTCCTCTATATCAGGGGTATTCAACTAAAATTCAACGAGGTCACAGTTAGAGAAAATCTCCCCATGTAAAGGTCCGGAACTTCAAAATGTCTAAGTTGCTTTAAGAATTAGTGTGATATATATTGAAGTAGCCTGTAGCTTTATCAACGTCTGCATGTAATCAACAACTGACTGCCAATCAAATAAAGAAAGTACAATTTAAAAACCCAAATATTTATTGTCAATTAACATTGAACTATACAGATATACAGTAAAATACTGTGGATATGTGTAATGTTCCTCTCAGGCTGAATTTAAAAATAAAATAGAGAAAATAAATAAAATAGCTTTAGATAAGTAAAGTGTATCTTAAAAGTGCTTAATTTTAGATAAATAAAATAAAGTGTAGCAGCAGCTTGAGTTTCCCTTTTTCTTTGTTAACCATTTCACATCATGACTTAACAGTTTCAGACGATTATAGAACAATATCAGTCTTTACACATCATAACAACTGAGCAGTTTTAAAGTTTCTCTTTCTTTCCCTCTTATATTGCAGTCCCTCTCTCACTTTGTTCAGTGCGAGAATTGAGCTGGAGCTTGTCCTGCCAGGAGTTTAAATCTGGGCTGAAATGGTGTCAGGGCCATTCTCATACACACATGCAGGTGGTCATTGGTTAGCCTCGGTTAGCCTGCCCTGGAACGATATTTATTTTTTGTGACCTCAGTTCTGACTTGAGAGGGAATGTTTGGTCAAACACTTTGTGTTTTGTCTCATAGTGGCGTTTTGGCACTTTTAATAAGCGCTACGGTCTCTGAACAAATGAGACACACTGGTTCTGTGCTCCCAGTGGGCAGGATGAACATGAGTGAGTCCACTCGGGGTTAAAAGCTCTGTTCTCACTGTCCACTTTCCTCTTCTTGGAGAGCGCCATGTGTAATTATTTGTCTCTCCCTGTCTGCCGCTAACACACCTGTTCACTCTCCTCTCCGCTTCTCTCCCTGTATCGCTAATTATTCTCTTCACTCACTTTCGTCTCCGCTTCTCTCTGCCGCGCTCTCTGCCGCGCTCTCGTCTCTTCTTCTGTGTTTCTCTCCCTGTATCGCTCACTCGTCTTTTTCGCCCCCTGGCGACGGCGGTTAAAATAGAATCACCCCGTCAAAATTGAAATCCCCTATTAATGTATTGATTATTGGTCCGGGTCCGTATAGGTCGGCGTCTGGGTCCGGATCCGCCTGTTGCCGACCCCTGCTCTATATGCTCAGTGGCTTAAACAATCTATTATATGCAGTGTTGGAAACTGCTTTACGAATGCTATAATGTCCTTGTGGGTCAGACAACATAAAGCAGACAGTCAGAAGAGCCAAAATGAGGTTGTGATCATGCGTTACAAGACTTAATATAGCCTTATTCATGCAAGAGATTGGATCATATGATGAGTGTCCTGACTCCTGTTAGACTACATTGTTTTATTAGTTTGAAACGCCTCACATACAATGAGAGAATAATATCCCTCTCTCCAAGTCTCCAGTTCCTCAACTACTGCATTATTGTAGATTCTGTCTGCCTACATGGCCCCAGGGCAGCCCTGAGAAAAACCTACTTTGTGCACATAACTGTCTCCTTACGTCATGGTAAGGCTTATGGGAAGTACTCCTATGCATTCCCTGGAGAGTCTGACTCTGGTTGTGTGTGTCAGCTGTTATATCTGTGTGTTTCAGAGTGTGTGGTAGTGAACATGAAAATTTGTGCTCATGTACATTTAGGGAAATCACTTGGTTGTCTGGGACTTTCCAGTGAACATGCAGACTGCAAAACATGTCAAACAAGCAGAAAGCGCCCAGATCTCTCAGTGTACTGTACAGAGCAGCAACACATCCCCCCCCTCCATTCCATTCTTGTCTCCCCTCTAACCTTTATCAGGAAGTGTGACGCAGAAGGGCCTGTATTGGGGCTGTTTGATATTGTCTTCCTGCAGGGGCAAACAAATGGCACACCATGGGAGGGGTGCAAAGCTCCAATGCCTGCTTCACATCGGCAAAAATGGAAGCTTAAAGGGGAACTCCGCTGACTCTGAACATAAACGCCTGTTTACAGGTGTAAAACTATATATAAAGCTGTTTGTTGCTCTAGAGAGTCTAGAGGAAGTTGCTGAAAGTCTGATAAATTGCCTCAAATGGTCATTTCATCTTCCTTATATTGATCCTTATTTAAAAAGTTATTGACAGCCCACTTATCAAAGCATTAATACTGTAGTCTTTAAACTCTTCAAAAAGGAGAAAAACAGATGTCTGAATAGTTGTTAAGAGATCAAATATGTCCAACACACATAGCTATATCTACATCAAAACTCATCCCAGAATCTAGCTGTTGAGTCTAGGATTACTCAGTCGCAGGATCTTCCTATCAAAACATAACTTTAAAGAATTCTAATGAATACTGTGTTGGTGTGACAACGTATTCCTTCCTTTTGTTTCTGGATTAGCCAGAAAGTTTCTGTGCACAAAGAGGAAAATAATGCTTTCCACTTCCAGTGTTTTCAAAAACAGAAGCCAATGAAAGCACCCTCTCTCTCAAAGTCAAAGATCAAAAGGAGAACTTAAACTTGTCCAATTTCCATCTTTCCTTCTATAATTTCCTTCCCCACATTGACCACCTATTGAGCCCCATGAGTGTAGGCAGAAACACTCTGAAACAGCACCATTCCTTAGCTTCTTAGCTTGTGATTGCAACCCTGCAGTGTTTTAAGACTAAGACAATACCAGTAGTTATTTTGGGCTGTGTTGAAAATCAGCTGGCTTCATGATGTGAGCAGATTAACATTGTCCAGCCTCATTGGTTGGTGGATTGAATCCATGATGTTCGTCCCAAACTGGTCACTGGACCATGGAAACTAATGAGGCATGGCCAAATGAATCTGTAACTGTTTGGTACAGATTTTCCAACTCTGGTTGTTTTCCATACGAAGGTTTCTGATACAGATCCAGTGAGAAGGCACGTTTACATCTGTTTGGTATCTAAGCTGTCTAGCCTGCTAACATTAAGGCACAACAGCTAGAATTAAACCTGGTTGAAGTGGGAAACTAAACCAGTATAAAGCCTTTATAAGCAGTCAGATAACATGCTGCACTCAAACTGCATAATTAGACACAGACTGTGGCTCATTTTACTACTGACACATGCTAAAGTTCAGGACTTCCTTAAGGTAATTAAAGAGAGAAAAAAGAGTAAGTGGAGACAATGTCCATGTGTACAGAGACTATACAATAAGTGTTATCATGCTACAACTAAGGATTAAGAAATGACTTGTTAGCCGGTGGATTAACCTCTTGTGTTATCAATCAATTGTTTGGCAATTATGCTTGAAAAATAACTGCCAATTTTTTTTCTTTTGGTCAAATAATAGATTAACTGACTGATTATTCCAGCTATAAGATGTCACATTTCAAACTGGACCATTTGTCAAGAGGTTTTTCCGTAATCACGCTAACAAACAAAACGATCAGAAAACATAACCTCCTGGGCGACGGTAACCCACAGTATAATCCATCCATTAACAAACAGAATGCCCTGCTGTTTATAAAGCAATGGAGGAAAAAGGTCAAATATGGGTGAAATACTTAATCAAAGGGAAGTTGGCAAACAAGAACTGTTAGGTGTTTAGTCAACATTTTATGAGAAAACCGACACACAAACACAATAAGAGGAACATTGGTTGTAAACTGGAAATCTGCAGCCAACTATCATTGCAAAGTTGCAAACAGCACTTTGTAAAGTGCACTTTCTTAGTAAACCAATTCACACTTTTGTCACACTTCTGCATTTTCATGTGCACCTGTCTCTCAATTAGCCTTTTCTAATTACAGTATATCAATGCTAACATGCCTCATGTTTCAACACATTGCTTCACAACTGACTGACATCAGAGTTACTAAATCGCAACAGAAATGTGTGATTGCAGAACAAACAGGTGAGGCACGTACACCTGCAGGACAGCACCAGCACCTGTGTTTCTAAACACCACACTTGCATGTCAAGTCAACTGATACAAGACACTTGCAAGGACTTAAATGTCAGTGTAAAGCTGTAATGGAACAATGGCTCACTAAGTTCAGTGGTATGTATAAATGTTCATAGTGCTTATTTTTCCTTTATGCGCTCTGTGACGTAAACATTTCAAGATAAATGTAGCAATTGTGTCTCTTTAAGCTTAGTGACTCAGAAGAGCAATGATCTAATAACATATTGCCTCCATGCTTCATAAGTTAAATTGTGTTACCTCAGCATACAACTATTTCATTCATTTCATTTATTGCTTTCAATGAAGGAGTCAAGCCTAATGCTACTTGGGCAGGGTGTGTGTTATGTGCGTTGTTTTTGTTACAAACACCACTATTGTGCCTGCATGCACCTTTCTTTACTCTCTGTACCTGCACGCACAACACTTTCAAGGCACAAAGCTCACGTTATACCCACATCATGAGTACACAGTACAACACCAAGGTGAGTGAACACTGCTGAAGCACTCTGCACGAGCCCTTTCCAAAACCAGAGTGCCCCATCATCCATTATTAACAATAGACACACTATCCATTTCCAATTCAATTGATGGGATGGTCATCCCTGAGGGTGGGGTCCGAGAGCCACCAAAGGACCTCAACAAGTCTCCCATGCAGAGAGAATAATGTACCCATCTAGCAAGCAGCTCTGTTAAACTATCTTGCTTTATTTATACCTTAATGTCATTGTTGTACGTTTATGTTTCAATATATTTTCTTATGTCTTTAAAAGTAAACCAGTTGTTTCCAATTTGGGGGTCAGGACCCCAGAGTAATCTAAGGATTACAAAAATAGCCATTACTGCTAAATTTAGTTTATTTTTCTAATAATAATTTTACCTCATCTGCCTACTAAATTATGTTGCATCCTTAGAAGAAAAATGCAATCTTTGGTCAAACTGCTCACAAGACCATGTGTTAGGGGTCTAAAGAAGACATGGCTTCAATTTAAGGGGTCACAAGCCCCCAAAAAACATTTAGAACCACTGGTTTAAAGTATTTATTTGGGGAGTGAGAGTCTGAAGACCACCCAAGATCCCGTCCAAATGTAAAAGGTTGAAGGTCAATATGTTACATTACACCATGCTAGCAGGTTGCAGGACAGCTCTTCCTCTTTAACTTACTTGAATGGAGTCGTTCGCCATCGCTGTCCCTGTTGCTCTGTTGTCAGCCAGTTTGCCGTTTCAAAGAAAACCTGTGCACATGTGGGATTTATACCTCGCGTCAACGTATTGTCTCGTCTCCAAGACAATAGAGCAAAATGAACCGGGTGTTCGTCCTGTTAAGTGTTATCTCAAACTTTATACAAACAGTGAGAATTGACACAAAGGCAAACAGTCAAGAGGTAATCCGCATTGTTGGCTTGCCTGGCCGCGCCTGAAATGATCCTCCCTTTGCTGTGTTTAACCAACGCTAGGTCTCACTTCACAAAAATAAAATGCGCTCACTGCCTTCAAGTTAAAATTAAAAAAAAATAGCATAAAGCATCCAGACAAAAACTATTATAGCTCAACAGTCATTGTTCATCCTGCCATTCAACAGCTAGCAGGAGCCCCATAAATCCATCCGCTGCTCCGTCATGTCCTGCTGAACCCAGGCGGATACAAAGTCACATCCACAGGCAACAGGGAAATAAAAGAAAGCCTCTTCTTCTCCCCTTTTCCCGGTAACATCCGTGAACACGCCTCAGTCTCTTGTCCTTATCACATGCCACACAAAAAAGCCGCCTGTCAGTACTTCACGAGCCCCTCGTACAGCCAAAACGAGGGACAATAGGGAGCTAATCTGTCCGTTAAATATCCCTCTAGCTTTAGTAAAAAAAAGCGTAAACATTTAGAAAAAAGCCCATTCTCCGTCACAGTG
Organism: Notothenia coriiceps; assembly: GCF_000735185.1. Lineage (NCBI taxonomy): Eukaryota > Metazoa > Chordata > Actinopteri > Perciformes > Nototheniidae > Notothenia > Notothenia coriiceps. Next base: position 1,094,867 of record NW_011351701.1, on the reverse strand, counting down.
CACGGGATGAGTGCAGACACCGTGTCATCACATTCAAACAGCGAGTAACTGACGGAGGGCAGAACACACCACTTGTACGATAAACCCTGCAGCGCGCTACCGATGATAGAGCAATGCCGCCTGGGCGTTCATTGGTCCAGGGCTGGGCCACGGGAGCGCGCCCGGATGTGTCATGTGACCTTCGCTAGCCATCGTGGTCAACTGTAAACTTCCAATAAACCAACTGTTGAACAAAATGTCAAGTTAGGCACTCAACAAGCGACACAACAAAGTGCTTTCACTGGTGGTGGAACTTAAATATTATGCTTAAGTAGAAGTAGCAACACTAGATTGTTAAAATACTCTTTTAACAAGTAAACGTCTTGCATTACAAATCTTTTTAAGGTACAAAAGATAGTAGCATAAAAAATGTACTGACAGTACTCCAAGTAAAAGCACTTGTTATGCAAGTTATGTCACATTCCACAACATTACGTATAATTTGTTGTTAAACTATAAATAATAATGTATTCATGTGTTCAATTTGATGTTGCGGCTGGTAAAGGCAGGACTAATTTTAGCAATAGAAACTTTTCATTGCTTTGACTAATCATTATGAAGTAAATTGTTAATCACACATTGTCATTGCTATAGGAAATCCATTTAGATGGGTTTATTAAAGACTTGTTTTGGTATATACAATTCTGTCTTCCACCAGGTAAGATCTCCAGGGAAAATTAAGGCAGAATTGACGGCATAAAGAAAATGAATTAACCATTGTGCAAATTAACAACACAACAGGGAAAGCATTAGGCTCAGATTAGCATCTGATCCAGTGATATATTGGCCGTATCACTGGATAACTTTTAAGTTATTTCAAGAAATCCTGAGGAAGACATGAATGTCTGTAAAAGAATATCAAGGGAAACCATCCCAAAGTTGTTGACATATACAGTATATACTCGTAATATGGTTAGATTATGTTACGATTGAGTGTGTGGGTGTCATTTGTAGATATGAGCGAGATGTTGAACAGGATACATTTGCATAACTGGTTTGCATAATGAAAATTAGCCGGCAGAAAGATATGACGGACGCAGGAAGAGGGAGTTACCCCAATGTTCCAGGATACAAACTACACATCCTTCTATATATACATATATATGACATGTCTACTATCAGAAAGACCGACAAAACAAAACACTGAGTCAATTACAGTCAGCACTAGTCAGAGTATGATTGACTTACTGTGAGTAGAAAAGAAAGTTACAAATGCATCCACACAAATTGATTCTGTGGATGTCGATAAGGTAGTAATTATTTATCTGATGTGGCTTTCACACCAGCGCTTTTTCCCGTTCTAGCTCCGTTCTGGTTCAGCTCCGGTTTCCCTTTTCTGCTCCCGTTTTGTTCACACCGCCCAGGGCCCGACTGGTGCTGCCGCTGCTGCGTCATGACGTCACCGTTTACGTCGCTGATTTGCTCCCAAACAGCGTTATGGCGCTCACTGCAACAACAACAACGGGGGACTGCGTCGGGTCGATGATCGTGTTGCTTTTAATCATACGAAGCCAGATTAAATTAAATAACGACTTCTCCAACCTTATACTTTTCTCCAGAGTGCCGTGGTTCATTGTTTATTAATGTGTTTCAGCTGCATTTACCGACCGCTGCAGTGCTGGCTGCTCGTCCACTGGAGTTTATTCTGCTGTTAGCTCCAGGTTAGCTCACACGGCAGCGGACGCTGTAAAGTATTCACTGTCTGACTGTCACACAAGCAGCTGATACATATCCCCAGTTCCCCTTAAGTGAATGTGTTTCAGTCTGAATTGACGCTGTTTGGCATCACAACGCTGTTATGAAAGTCTCTCTGGTATACAATGGGTGAAGTTAGCATAGCAACCGAAGCTAATCTGACTAACTTGACTACTTGTTGCTATCCTATTGTGGCATAAGCCGTTTTCTACAGGCACATTTGACCTTTTCATTATTCTACTTGTGATAGTCCGACAGCACAACCTGTGCAGCCCATGTATTGATTCCATCCGATAGCTACTATAATACAAAACAAAACGTCTGCCTGCTCTCCACAATGATCAATAACAGCGAACGGATGGTTAAAGTAAGGTACAAATAAACAGAATCACACGAAGCCTGGTTAGTGTTGCCTGACTTTAGAACGTGTGTTTTTTTTTTATAAGTGTGTGGTTTTTTATAAAGTGTGTGTTTTTTATAAGTGTGTGGTTGCCTTCTAGTCGCTTTGCTCAGCACTACTTCTTGTAGGCAGGCATGACGAGACTCTTCAGTCGACCCATGTTCAGGGGAGGTGGGTTTAGTTTCCTAAACGCCTCGACGTAGAGAGACGTAAGCAACGCCACCTCTTAGCTCCGGAGTCTTGCTTATAGGCCGACAATTTTTTGGAGCTGGAAACGAACCGGATTCCGGGGCCGCCGCTGCGGTGTGAAGAGGAAAAACCGGTACTTTTCAGGCTCTAGCTCCGAGCCGGCCCTGAAAACGCATTGGTGTGAAAGGGGCAATAGTGACTAGATGTTTGGGTTACAAAAAACTTCGAAACAAGCAGATGAACTATCGTCATAACAAAAAGCGTATTGTATTTTCTAATTCAAAAAGGGAAATTATGCAAAATATACATATTTTAAAGTAATGAGCTCTATGTTATACATTTTGACATCATATTCAATAAACAGAGTAAATAATTACACGTATAACACTTGTATGGTTTATTTACAAGATTATTTGAAACAAAACCCCAGAAAGTAATATAGTTGTTGACTATTCAATTTATCTAGTTAAACAAATCAGTTTTCGTAATTTTGTTAAAAATGTTTGTATAGAGTGTTATTCTTTTTTTTACTGTTGTCCCCTAACAAAAGCAAACATTAGAAATAAAGATATTTACTTCTTTTTTTATAATTGTTGCAATGCATTGACCTTTGACCTGTCACAGCAGGATGCAAGGACGATGGAACCAAGGTAACTTGTCATTACCCGGTCCGGTTCTGCACATCTGCAAATACGCCGCTACTTCCCATGATGCTTACTGAAAATATGTGGAAGCAATTTACGGCACTTTTCTTGGATTTAAATAAAATAATGTTATCTTTGTTTTGATTAATTATATAATAAAACACTTAAATTGGCCAAAGAAAGAAAGAAAAATGAATCTTTCAAAACAATATATAACATTTATTTGTTTATTGCAATTGTATTATCTTTTCAATTTACACACGGCATCTATTGCACGTCTGTCCGTCCTGGGAGAGGGATCCCTCCTCTGTTGCTCTCCCTGAGGTTTCTCCCATTTTTCCCTTTAAACTGTGGGTTTTCTCTGGAAGTTTTTCCTTGTACGATGTGAGGGTCTAAGGACAGAGGGTGTCGTATTGTCATACTGATATTCTGTACAAACTGTGAAGTCCACTGAGACAAATGTAACATTTGTGATATTGGGCTATATAAATGTTCTTCTTTTTCCTATGTGGTTCTCCGGGCCGTCCCCCGCCCCGCCCCAGAATTTTGGTTCTTTTGCTTTAGAGTAACCGACCCACAGTTAAAGTCTGTTGCACCTTAAGCAGAAGTCTACGCCGCAGTGCACACACGAATTTTTTGTGGAAGGACCATCGAAAGGGCGGATCTTTACATTTAGAGTTTACCTTTTTCTTTGCCGCTTTTTTTTTTTCAAAATTGTCTTCTTCTACTGTTGTTAAATAGGAACGTGCTTCGGTCTAATTATGTTTATTTGGTTTACTGGGGCTTGTACTTTAATTGGTAAGTGCCTCACGCAGGCTCCGCGTTCGACAGGGTAGGTTTCTTGTCCTTCCCAAATCGATCGCGGAGTGACGTTTTTGAAATTTCCAGCAAAAGAGTTTTACTCCAAAAAAGGAGTAGGATGAGAACTCAAGTTTTAAAGTTGAAGTCATCGGTTGCCATCTTGGTGGGTTTTGGAAGGGGTCAATATAAGGGATAGTTAAATACTTCCGAAAAATTGTTCTTCCCAAACAAGTTATATAGTTAAGTTAAGTTATCGGGACTTTAATATGTTGTACATTATGGATTTTTGTACCGTTTTTAACTATAAATCCCGCAACTGTCATTAAAAGGACTAAATACCTTCACTATTTTTCTCTATAGGTTTTAGGGAAGGCATTTTCGAATCTATGATTATTACTGATGTTTTCTATTTTGTTCTTAAGAACCTTGGGACCGAAATAGGTTTCAAAGTCTAAGCTAGGACTTTACACATTTTATACGGTGTATAAACTACTCTATTACCGATTAAACGTTATAAATTTGTTACGATAAAGTCTTTTGACATTATGTTTTCCTGGTTAACGGAATTACATTCATTAATTGACCTCTCTGTTAAAGATCGACTATGAAATTCCAATTTTTTTCAATGGGATAAGTGGACCCCCACAGGGGAGCGGAATTCTATTTCAACTTTGTTATTGTAAATTTCACCTAGGTGAACCTAAATCAGTTCACAATAATTTAAGTGTTAATTTGTATAAATAGTTAAAATAATGATCTTAAACAATAGTTCTTATTTTAATCGAGACATTGGAAAGTAGTAGTTAGTNTTCGCCATTTCGACAGTTCCTCAAATTACTGACTAAATTTGAACGCATCCCTGTGACCAGCTCTCATAGTATGCCTCTCGTCCAATGAAATGACTTGGTGACCAAGTCATTTCATTGGACGAGAGGCATACTATGAGAGCTGGTCACAGGGATGCGTTCAAATTTAGTCAGTAATTTGAGGAACTGTCGAAATGGCGAACGCAGATAAATTGAGCTTGAAAATCCTCCGGCATCATTGAAGTCTCCGGTTTGAGAACATTTTGGTTTCGCAGTTACGTACAAAAACAGGTGGACCGAAACAAAGCTGTTTGTCGGCATTTTTCAACTAAAATTGATTACGCGGCTGGCAATACATCAAACTTGCACACTCATTTGAAAAGGCATCACCCGAACGTGAATATCACCG